>NC_056732.1:1134778754-1134948754 GCF_019279795.1 Protopterus annectens | reverse complement strand
CCATCGGGGGAATACATAGAGACCAAATCAGTGCTGTGTACCCGATTAACATGGACGTCCATAGTTATGTATAAGAATGTAACAAAGTCCAACTAAACACTTCCAGAACTAGTGATATTAGGTGAACAGGTGGCAGAATACAGGTAATGACAGATGACAACATGTATGAGTCAGAAACAGCATGTACCTCGACAAATGTGAATGAATACATATGCTCTGTGACTGTAAATGTGTCTGGTAAATAGAACCAATCATCTAAGTGTGTCCCACAGGGTGTTATGCATTGTTCCTGATACAGTGTTCATTCACACCCATTGGTATGTGAGTTCTGCTACTGATGGAAAGTGCATAATTTGCTGACCACCTTAGGTAGATGATAGCATAATAGGAGTGGTTCAACACCCATACGCCTGCGAGGGACACACCCTTCTGGGCAGTTGTGTCCTGCAAAATGACAGTTATGGCACATGGCCTGTGAGTTTGGGAATGGAGGCTATATAGTGTGTGTAGTGGTGTCAGACATTAATTTGTTGTATCAGAAACAGCTACATGTAATAGGACACATTATTATCAATTATAGTGCTACATGAATAGCCTTAACGTATGCAAACCGCGGAAGTCGTCCATTTACTACTGGCTGTGGGTATGTGTTGACTTGACACATGTGATAGCTCTACATATAGAGTCTATAGGGCTGCCACCATTCTGAAAGGCCAAAGTGGAACCTGCTCTGTAGAAATGTCAGACGTACCAGGGCAGAACATGCCTACAGCCATGCATAGTAGAGAAACATACATATCGACACAAATCAAAGCGTAGTCTAACAGCAGTAAAGTTGCTTATGCTACTACATATGACATATTGACGTGTCAGGTATACAAGACCTGTAACAAGCAACCAGTACAGACACGTACAACATGAGAATGTCCCCTAATCAGCACAGTTGCAATAGCTAGAGTATTGTCCATACTTCTCAACTGTCCCTGCATTTCAGGTACGTCCCTGAGTCTGACTGAAAGTTTAACTCTGTCCCTCTTAATCCCTTCTAAAATTAGTGACTGTTGAAGGAAAGGTGGTAAATCACACTTACTGATTATTGACAATAAGTAAGAGTTATAACCTACTTTTACTTCAGAATATGTGTATTGAGTCATATGCTCTGATTCTGTCAATGTTTCAAGTTAATAGCACTACTTTTGTAAAAGTGTTCCTGATGTTTTCTTGACCTGTCCCTGATTCTGTAGAAATGTGTCCCCGATTGGTGGAGAGGTCTGTTATTGTCACATGAGATATGCCTAATGAGGGACTGTCCCATGCAAAGTGGGAAAGGTGTCACTCCTACAGTCTCCCATCGTGCAATCTGAAAGGCGGACAACGTGCAGTAGGTATGCGGTAGCATGACTCGGCAGACAGCTGCGTTAACAAACTCAAGTCATATGTCAGCATTGCAGAGTATCGGTCCCCATGTATCAGGCAGATGGGAGCAGATCATACGAGGAACACGCATATAATATGATTACGTCACTGGACAGGCCACCGAGTCCGTACAGTCAAACACCTACCATCACAAAATAGTTACACATACCCGATACTATAGTCATGTAGTCCATTGTAATACGCATCACGAGGGATCGCACACACCCAACATGAGTGACAAATGTAAGCGGAAATGTCGGTGAGCGAGCGGCTGTAAGCGTGTTTGTCTACCAGTATGCCAGTAGTGCACTGTCAAAGAAATGTGGAGTCTAAACGTGTATAAGGTGCTGTGACCAGAGGTCAGCAGTGCTTAACACTGTGCAAACCCATGCACAACTGCTCCCACCTGCTGGAATGTGCCTTACCCAGTCTGTATCCAAAGGCATCAGCCTGTCTGCAAACAAAGAACCATCCTATACATGTGATGGTAGAAGTACCCTGCGCACATAGCTCATGTGAATTAACAATAGACCATGGCATATGTACAGACAATAGACCACACACACACCATACAGCACAGTCATCCAACAGTATAACAATGTACTGGCAGATATGTCCGGACCACTGGTGTATGCATGCCTGGCCATTCTGTGTTTCAGTGTGTGAGCATGCCCAGTGTGACTGTTACACATGTTGTCGACCGGCATTACCATCATACCGTCATGTGTGTGCGAATGCCAAGTATGGTCTACTGTATCGCATGTGTGACATGTTCAGATAGTTAGTACTGTGTTGCTGACCCCTCCGTTCTACACAAACAGGTGTCATGCTGTGTCTGCTGGGTAGCTAATGGTCATGTGGCATTGACAGTTGCTACATGTTAGCATAGCGTGGGGGGACATCCAACCACAACCACAGTCCTACACAGCACCGTGGGTGGAGCACATAACTCTCACATGTGTAGGTTTGACGGGGGGGCACAGCCAACAGTTATACACATCTGCCGCTACTGTACTGGTAAGTCGGGTACTCCATGTCAGTGTGTGGATCTACCGAAATTGCTGGTTGGAGGGATACCAGTGTACATCAGTTCCCAGCTTTAAATACCAGCACAGTGGTGTTGGACATCCTAGCTTACACAACCTACATCAAACTGCCTGGCCTGCTGTAGTCTGTGTGTATCTTAGGGGGTTGGGGTCATTCACTGGGCATATCCATAGGCCATTGTATATCATTTGTCTGTATTGGTCCACATCTGTCCAGCTGCATAGAATGTGTGTGGGCTGTATGGACACACATGATGGTCAGCCCACAATCTGCAGTGGGTTAGGACACCCTGTGTACTACAGGCTACCATTGTGACCCCTGTATGTGCTACAGAGGTCATGGTGCCACTATGGATGTGTACTGTCTGCTGCCCTAACACTTGGCCACCACAGTCACTTATATGCTCACATACATACCATAGCAATGGGTAAATACACATTCTAATACAACTGCCACTTGTTAGGTCAATAGACATACCCTGGGTGTGTTCTGGACTTGAGGACAGTGCTGGAGGGCTGCATATGTCGGATGCACACAGTGCACCTCCTATACATGGCCGAGCACAGGTAGTGTCATGTTTGGCATCCATTGTACTGTGTGCGGGTCAGAGAAGGGAAATCCGTGGGTACCTACTGTTTCAGTGCATATGCCTTGTGTTGCCTCTTTGCCAAGGGCAGGTCATACTGTGCACGGGCTTTCACCGACTGTGCCCTGCTCAGGTAGTTCCTTCACCAAGTCACACTGTGCCTGTACAAGCCTTGGCAGTGGTGTTGGGCTGTGTGGCCCTGCCCCATGCTGTTCCTGCTGCAACTGTTACTGTAGGATAAGATTGTGCAGCATAGCAAATACCATAACAACTTGTATGCATGTAGCTTGTGAATACTGCAGAGCTCCAACGGATGTGTCTGGATACCAGAACTGTGAACTGAACATCCCAAACACATGCACAAGTATATGTCTTGCCTGTGCATCCGCCTCAGTATGATGTTAGTGTTCATGTGTGTGTGCATTGCTGCTGGGTGTCATCAGCCACGACACCAGTGTTTACCCAGCATCCCCCACTAGGAGACTGTAGGGGATGTCCATATTAGCAATGGTGTGCTACAGCTGTATCAGAAGCCATATATCAGAATCATCATAGCTTCCAGGGCAGACAGCAAACACATGCAATCTCATGCCCTGGCCATCCCATATGGCCTAGCTGTTGGAGGGTATGCCCCTGCAGTGACTGTAGGCCCTACCCCGCTCACCGGGTGGTGCTACAATGTGTATGTGTGTGCAGGCTATAGCACCCAGTACCCCAGGGTAGTCATCCAAGTGGTTGAACAGATGCATATTGCTGGTCTACTAATCACGTGTGTTGAGGACATGCACGTACTCACTAGCATGTGTTGACATAGCGTCTGTGAACTGGTGTAATACTCTGGATGCAGAAGCCTGTGAGATACCCATGATATCCCCAGTTGTGCTGTGTGAGGTACCTGTGGCTAGTACACCTAGGCCAACACATAACATGGTATCCACTGTGATGTGTTTCCCTCGGCCTGTTTGATGTGTCAGGTGTGGCAGGCACAGGTAAACAAGCTGCTGTAGGAGGTCTCTGTCCACCGCATAGTACTCCACCATCCCCAGGCCATGTAGCCCCTGGTAAGTCACCCTGGGTCTATGAAGTCTTATGTCACCCCAGTAAGGGTTGTTCGGCAGCATACACATCCTCACTGCCCCAGCCTCCTGCACATGTTGGTATATGTTGCCTGCTGCAGCCCGTCACATTTGGTTGGACTGTGTTGTGAAATGTTCCCGCAGGTATACACCGGTGGTGTAGAGTGCGGACGAAACCTGTGTGTATGCTGCTTGCTCGCATTACCGTACTGTTCAGGTGCGGGCTGGCCATGTTATCTGCTGATTGTGCTGATCAACACCTGTTTGTGCAGCCTGTACACCCTAACTACCCCACCACTGATTTCATCCCTCCCAATGTCACCAGGCAGGTATAGACACACCCCTAGCTTAGGTGTGCTAGGGCAGGAGCACTCCCGAGGCACAGTTCTGCAATGTACTTACAGTATGCCTGACCCCTCTCCCATGCTGTCAACTATATTCGAGACCTGCACCCGGCTGACTACACACATACACTCCAAGGATCAGCATCACACCCTGGTGATAAATGGGATACACTATTGTCAACCTCATCTGCATAGTATAGTCTTCTAATGAATAATTATATGACCCATACCGAACCTCTAAATTAATAACCACTGCTCAGTGTAGCTCAGATCTGTACACAACTGGCAACAGATGCCTTATTATCACCATATTTGATGTCCCATGGTCTTCCCAGCAACAAAATATCCAGTGTGTACATGACTACAACCCGTGACCCTGCACACTACAGACGATGTGCATTACTACCACGCCATGGCAGATATACATAGATACCAGGTTATCATGTACAGATCATCTGGCACAAACATTCAATAGTGCTGATGTCCCCAGACATATATGTTCACATCTATGTCCACCTCAATATCTACATATATCATATATATTATTTGTATACATATATACATAGACATATATATATATATATATATATATATATATATATATATATATATATATATATATATATATATATATATATATATATATATATATACATACACACATATACATGTACACACATATGTAGATATGGCATTTATATCACAACAGCGGACCACATGACAGCAATGCATTTGACAGGAATGAAAAGGAAACTACATGTGTCACCTGCATCATGCAGTGTTGTTACTATCAAGGCATGTGTGTTTTGTTGCGTCACATGGGTCAGACCGTATCAAAGGTAAGAGTAGGGCTGCTAACAGTTACTCACCAGACCTATTGGTGAATGTATGTGTTGACAACCCAGTGTCTTGGCAGAATATGCGGGCTGTGGACATTATATAGGTCAGCAACAAAACACACTGAACACATCCTGCAGCTAGCCACCCACAGATACCAACACATACGGTATAACTGCCAAACACACACACTTGCCATGCCTTGGAATCGAGTACCTACCTGTTTAGTCTACCACACTACAGAATTATGCAGTAACAGAACACGCTACCGAGTTCCAGCTTCATCACACTCCTACAGGCATACATCTAGGTGGATGACATCATCCGCAAAGGCAAAGACGCTGATAGGGAATGTATGGGGAGTGAGCCATCTAAAAGCATTACTCTGTCCCCAGGCAGCTGGAAACACACACACATAAACACACTTGGCAGGGCTGGGAGTCGAACATACACCTAACTACCTTATCACACTACAGCATTATGCAGTTACAAAACACACTGCTGAGATTACTGGAGCACAGCACTCCCAGAGGCATACTTCTAGGTGGATGACATCATCCGCAAAGGCAAAGACGCCGATAGGGAATGTATGGGGAGTGAGCCATCTAAAAGCATTACTCTGTCCCCAGGCAGCTGGAAACACACACACACATACACAGACACACACTTGGCAGGGCTGGGAGTCAAACATACACCTAACTACCTTATCACACTACAACATTAAGCAGTTACAGAATGCACTATCAAGATTACTGTAACACAGCACTCCCAGAGGCATACTTCTAGGTGGATGACATCATCTGCAAAGGCAAAGACGCTGATAGGGAATGTATAGAGAGTGAGCAGTCTAAAAGCATATTACTGACCCAAGGTAGATGTAGACAAACACACGGCAGGTGTGTGAGCGGGACAACTGCCTATCTATGGAGCACTATTACAACATTACATAGATATGAGACATGCCACAGACAGTACACCCTTCAAGACAGTCAACCAGTGTGTTCAATGTAGGAATCCATCCTGATGTGGGGTATGGACATCTGTTGCCTGGATGACCACCATCGCTATACAGGATGTCAATGGCCATGCCCATACACAGAGGCACATCACCAACATAAGGTGTCACTGGGCATGCTCACACACTTAGTAGAAGTGAAGGGCTTTCTTGCATGCACACGGATTCTAAACACGGAAGGGCACAGTTTGGAATGTACTGTGTGTCCATCTACACAACAGTGTACTGGGCATGCGCACACACTTAGTAGTAGCAAAGGGCTGTCTTGCATGCACATGGATTCTAAACACTGAAGGGCACAGTATGGTGTTACTGTCCCCACGTACATGAAGGCCACTCACATGTACTGACCAGTACACACTGAAAGATGTCTCTGGTGCAGATCACAGAGGTAAATGCCGCATTCTACTATTTAGCCCTCAGACATCACCATGTCCTTGGACCAGCAACACACATCCATGCATTACCACAACACCATGTGACTCATGACCAGTGGACTGTACATAGGTCTACAGCAACTGTGCAGACTACACATGTACTGACAGGGTTCCATCATGTGTTATGCAATGCAATGATACCACTGTTCATAACCAGGTCGGCTCTACACATAACAGGGGCCCTGGGTCTTACACAGCTGTAACAGATGGCCGTCGCTGTACACCAAAGAACACATATGTTTGTTTATGACATACATGTAATCACAGTCGATATGTACATGGACCACACACACACACACACACACACACACACACACACACACACACACACACACACACACACACACACACACAACACATATGTACATAGCATAGCTTTTGCTGTCCTCTGTGCAGACAAGTGGCTACAGCAATTACATGCATGCACATGGAAGGTAGGTCCATGGCTGTTGAATGCTAACAGTACATAAGGTAGCAATGTTGACCGAGGTAACATTCCCTCTGTACTAGTTAGCCATGACAAACATCATATCATACAACAGTCCATGCGTTATGTATGTCATCACACATGTTGACCAATTGCAATGCATACAAACATGGCTACATGACTGGCATGTAGGACCAGCACACATGTACATGTAGTGGTGTGCATGCAGCTACCATGCATGTGCAGTAGCTGATGTATGTCATTCATCTGTGCCTAACTACAACATGCAGTTGCAATGCAGCCCCATCATTGACACCTGTATATGGTGAAATACTGACAGTACGGTAGGATGTACATCAGGTATGAATGGATGTGTATACATAAAGTGATGATCCACCTTTGCAGATGGATGTTTGCCGAAGACGGCTCACAGGTGTGTCACAAGCCATCCTACCATTACATGTGCAAACAGTACGCTATGTTACTGTTACTTGATGGTGAAGACATACAACCTACACAGCAGTCAGGGTGTTACTGACTGTAAGTCACTTGACACCTGTAACACTTACATCCTCCCATGTGCATATAACAGCACAACTGCAGAAGGTAGCGTTGGTACACATAATGCAGCCAATACTGCTGAATGTCTGTCAGACGTATCATCATATAGCAGGTGTATCATTCACACTACTGCCATATGTGTTTGCTTGTGTGACCATATATGCCACATATGGTGGGGAATACATCCCAATTGTTACCCACCCCTGTATACTGTTGTAGAGATCTGTACATACTGCAGTGTGGAAAGCATGATGTAGGTAGGGGTGGTGTGTGTATCAGACACATGTCAGTATGTATGGCTGTCTGGTGCATGGAGTGAGGTTGTATGCTACCATACAGAGCAGACAGGATCCCTAACCCCTCACGGTGATGCAGTCTACTACCCTGTTGATGCCATCAGTCTCAGCCTTACTGGCTACCTGTACATGTTCATTCTCTGTGTCACGTTGTGTGTGTGCACAGTACTATGGGGGTGATTACCACATAGGCAGGGGTCCTCACCTCAACACTATCAAGTGTGCATTATAGTGTTGTTGACCCCGTGAGTGTGGGCATGTTACTGTGTGTTTCTGTGTATGTCTGTTTGTGTCCTCATCCTGTAATGTGACAGGGTATTACTGCTACACAGTGAGGCCTCATGCTATCAAGTGGCCTCTAATGTTATCATCGGCCAGACAACTGTGTAAACCCCCCGCACCATGTTAACATACCTGTGATGTGACCTGGTATGGATGTCACATCTCTAGCCACTGTAGCCTATTAAACAGCCCACATGCTTCTGGATCAGTAGATGTGTGGACATCTGTGGAATGGTAGCCTTTCTAACAGTGAGGTTGAGGCTACGTATAGCATGCTGGTATTGCCATACATGCCTGTGAGTACTTCACATTTACACATGTGAAACTGCAAACACTGCTACTTATTGGCACATGTAAGTAGACCTTAAGGGGGGAAGCAGGGCATCATTACCAACATGCTGTTACTGTTGTTACTAAGACACATACTCTGAACATACAACAATGCACTCCAACTGCAAACACTGTAATGTAATGGCACATGCAATTGGACCTTAAGGAGGGAAGCAGGGCATAATTACCAACATGCTGTTACCATTGTTACCAAGATACATACTGTGAACATATAACAATGCATTATAAACCTTACTACATGATAGGTCTGGTGCGTGCCAACAGTACACAACTAATGTCATATGCACTTATCTCACTATTCTGTTCACCCTGTGCATCAGACCATATGAGCATGTCCCTGCACCAATGGTGTGGATGACAGGGATGTGGCACAGGCATCATCATATGCACAGGGTGATAATGTTTGCCAGGGGCATAGGCTGCACCAGTGGATGACATCATGTGTGTGGGTAAGGTCTGGTGATCTGATTGGACATGTGTTGTCAATATGCATGTGGGTGTTGTGGTGCCCTACAGGTGTTTCTGCTGTGTGCGGGTATGTGTGCACACAGTTCTGCCTTTTGTCAGGCCTACACAGGGGTATTATTGACAGCTCCAGATTGTACAGACCAGGATGTACAGCTCACTGTGTCTGGCCATGGCCATGTGACCTTTGCCTGCCAGGGGTTACACAGGCACTACCAGGCGGAGGTACAGATTGGCTACTGTCCGATGACACATGTTCACTGGAACCGTGTCCCCACTGGGAATGTCCAGGGCCATGTCCCCGTGGCCTGCTGTGTCCTGGTGTGGACAGCGCCACACCAGCTGCATTGCTACTGCTACCGGCACTATGGGAGTGGGCATGTGAGGTGGCTCATTCACGTTGACCTGCACTAGGTGGTATAGCTGGCCTAGGTCCATGTGGCCTACACCTCACTCCTACCAGATGTTCCAGGACAGACAGCTCACGCTCGCGGATTGCCATGCCATGGTCAAGGATTCCAACCATGTCACCCAATCGCCTATCCAGAACATCAGCAATCTGCTGTTGAGCATTTGCCAATGCCTGGATGTTGTCATTTAGAGTACGGATAGCAGCCCTCTGAGGCCTCTTCCCTTCACTGTTCTGCTGTTCAGCACGTGCCTGTGCTGCCATTACAGTCTGGAACATGCGTCTGGTGACACCAGCTGCTGCGCTCTGTCCTGCAGGTTCATGTCTGCCAGATGTCCTCCTATGAGCAACACTGGCCACATGCCTGTGTGGCACATCTGCAGTCATTACACTGACACCATGGTGTGGAGACACACCTTCAGTAGCCACCACACATTCCTGTTCTGAGCTAACACACACTGACTGTCCTTCCTCTATGACCACTGGTGATGGGGTATGTGTTGGCATGAGAACTGTGTGCGGGGAAGAGGGGGGACATAGCTAGGATGGCAACCATTGGCACAGATGCAGCTCATGCCTGTACCTCATGCATATGTTCATCACTGCAAGTATATGTGGGGACACTAACATCAGATGGACCGCAGGAGGGTAACGCACCTACATCACCTGTGAATGCAAAGAAAGACTCTACATTATAACAGACACACAGACACAGAGACACACCATGCATGTGATTTGACAGATGGCATGCAGCATGCATGTGATACAGTAGACGGCCCCTGGGTTGCACACAACAGCAAGCAGGTGTCATATCAGTAGCAGACAGCATGCAGCATGCATGTGATACAGCAGACGGCATGCGGCTCAGACATTAATAGTGGTAGTTAGCATACCTCCATGGGTTGCACACAACAGCAAGCAGGTGTCATATCAGTAGCCATGCAGTTCACACAATCATGGTAGTAAGCATGCATCCCTGTGATACACCATGTGGACCAGCACAGGTTAACAGTACACATGGCTGAAGTGACCTTGACATGTAATCTGCTGATGTGTGTATTGACATGCATACATGTCTGACACAATGGTGTCCTGACACATGTACAGCATTGTAATGGGTATCACATTGCAGTGTTGTCTGTATGCCCTACAGATAGAATGCACTTTTAGCAAATGTGCATGAGCATTGAAGGGTAGTGTGAGGTGTCTACATTGCTATACAGTGTGAAGTACAGACACTGTGCCATTGCATGGCATCATGAGGCATCTATAGTGCTAAACAGTGTGTAATACATACACAGTGCATAGCCATAACTGCGTGCATACACATTACATAACTGTGGATTGTGACCCACGTCGCTGAGGTGTATACACACCAAACCATGCTGTGTCATGTGACAGGTCACTGGAAGACCTATGGATGTCATCCCTGAAGAACTACTACAAAGTCTTAGCTGCCTGGCAACCATGTCCACACATGGCAGACTTGTCAATACACCATGTCCCGCATGACATTAATGTACCACACACACAAGGTGCACGGCTGACGGTGATGTCCTACAGCAGCAAGGGAAATGTATGGTGTCTGTGGCCTGATGTGGTGTTAATGTCTGTGGAAGTTGTACAGGTGACTACTGTCATGCTATGACACAGTCGTGATGTTCAGCACATCTTATATGGTCGAATTAAGTGACACCTCCACTAGCTGTGTACAGGTGTTTAGGATGTCCAGTGTTCCACATCAATATATAATCAGTCAACTAAGGCTATAGTTGGACCATGTGTGGACAATGTGCAACAGGGTGTATACACGTCACAACTGCTGTGTGGCTACATGTCTCTAGCCATCCTCCATGGCCATGTGTGAACATGTGTTGGCCAAATGTTTGTGATGGCCATCTATCTCACATGTCTGTGTTTTCCCATATGACATACACCCATAGATGTCAGATATGTCACTGTCCACAGGGCAATGCAGACAACGGGTTGTATGTTTGGTATGTGGGGTATGTACTATGGGATAGTGAGACAATATTTCAGCCGGAGCACTACATGTCTGGGACATGTCAGATGGCACATCACAATGTGTGCATCCATTGCAGGGGCATATTACACAATGGTGACTCCTGTGGGCTGCCCATATCCCAGCTCACTGTGTGTTACTGTTTACGTACCACACATGTGTTATTCCAATGTATAGAACATATGCCTACATTGTACACCTCCACCGTTGTATGCACAGCTTTCCACACATCTAGCAATGACAGGTACTGTGGTTTCATGTTGGTGTTTCATTTAGTTTGTATATATTGCACATGGGTAGCCAGTGTGAATGATGTCAGATGCGACCTGTATATCATGACTGGACCATACATTATGTGTACATGTGTTAACTGGCCACATGGCGTAAAGATATATGCATTAACATGCCTGATACTGATAACTGTCTCACCTGCAATGGACTGATGTCTGTGCAGCATGCCAGAGGTACCTGTATAGGGGTGACACAGCAGTTTGAACATTATCCATGACTGTATGACACCCACGGGGTACACTGTGCATGTTAACACATTCGCCTGTATGATAGCATATAGTATGCACATGTGTGCACACACAGGGTAGAATACTGTAGCATGCGGCATGTGTGTAAACATATCTTGCATATGATCTTACATTACATATTGTACAGTGACACATGCAACTAAATGGGATATAATAGTCATATGTGCAGTAGTGACTTACCAGGCAACTCCAGGCTCATTGGTTGGGAGACACCCACCTCCACGATGGCAGCTAGTGTTTGTGGATACTGTTCTGAGGTTGTCCCAAGGCTGGCCAGTAGCTTCTCGGTGTGTGGGAGTGGGGGCTGGGTTGGTGGGCCACCACCTGTTCCACCTTGTTCCCTGGTGATTGCATTGGCATGCTGTTTCGCATGTCATATCAGGTCCGTGCAGTGTCTGCGCACCTGCTGGTAGGTGTGGTTATGGCCACCCACATCATTAACCCTCCTGTGAAGGTCCTGCCACAGGTCGTGAAGCTGCTGGGCAAGCTATGGCACATGGCTGAACAACACCTCATAGTTCTCATGGAGGTACGGGAGGAGGGCATCATCCTCCTGGCAGCTATACACTGGCAGGCGTGAACGAGGCATTATCTGGAAGATAATGATGGAGACAGGTCACAGTATCACAGAGATGTACAAAGATACAGCTGCATATACATTTGTATTAAATCTAGTACATCTGAACAGTTATCTTTGTAAATTGTCATGACACTGACAAGACTGCCATGTTTGTGTCACATACATGTAATACCCGTTATGCATTGGATATCATCACCATATATGTGTGTCACCTCATTACACTGTTCATACTCCATTTGAATGTTGTCTTGATGTGGGCATGCCTGTTTGCCTGTACTGGTGTTCTTACCTATCAGCACATGCCTGGATGTGTCCACAGTAACGCTGTTGACCTTGATGCTGTGTATATGTGACATATCAGCATATACACTGCCTTACTGGACATGAGCAGTGACAATGCACACATAAACACAGAAACATTTACATGCATGTGTTTTGCCATATACATCTACATGGCACTGTACAGCAGTTCAACATCCTGCCACGTATTGCCTCTGTTGCACATGTAATAGACCTGGGGCAATGGCTAGCCGGACGTCATTCGCAGAGATGGTTATCAACTATGGCATGTACGGGCAAGGTTTTCTAGCTGTATCCGACAGCCATTTTGCCACCGCGAGGTGCATAAGTGCCACATTACTGATCCAGACAGTTAATAATGCATCTACCATGTGATCATCGCACCATGTATAACAGAGATGACATGTGCAGCTTTGATGGACAGGGTTGCATGGTATGGCAGGAGTATGTAACATGTATGGCACAGGGATCGGTCCAGCATGTGGTGATCCTTGTAGTAGGACGGTGGCTGTCCATTACGTATGTCTTTCAGATCAGGATATGTATGTGTAGCATGTCCAACATCACAGTGTAGCACATGTCTTTATGCAAGGTAGCCAGCATGCTGCATAGTGGAGGTGAGGATTGTGAAGGCTGGTATCACCCATCCACGCATGGCCAATACCCCTTAAAGATGATATGTGATCCAATATTGGTCACCCGAGTGCTGAGTATGCCTGTGCAATGATCTCCATGCTCATGGATGGCACCCTGTCATGACATGGGTGCCTCATATGACTACCTAATAGGCCTGGAGACGTCACCAACTCAGGGAGGTGAACTGCACAGCACCATCCCTTACACAGTGTCCATAATGTTGACCGCTACCTAGGTGGTAGTTAATGGGTACAGGGTTCACCTAGCAGTGACAATGTTATTATCAGCTGTCAGATTGTCCACATATGTCGCACACCTCACCCAAAAAGCCCATTCTGTATGTTGTCCACAACACTGAGACAGCTATTGCTCCTAGGTCATGGACATTCACATCCTTACATACACAGATGCCTCCCATTTGTCTGTGTGGTATGGGCTACACTGAGGGGGGAGTACACAACATTAACCCTGTTTTATGGTAGCTGCCACTGGTGTGATATGCACTTAGATATGTAATAAATAGCATGAGAGGGAAATATAAATACAACATCTCAGAAGATGAAATAGAATTACTAACGCTTCTTAGGAGCCTCCCACTCAGATTTATGAAGCCAGATAAGGGTGGGGGCCTTGTAGTGATGTATAATTGTGATTATTCCAGCATTACGCTAACATTATTAGAAAAAAACACCTACGAATTATCAAACAAGAATCAACTTAACAAAGCTTTTAATAATATTAAAATGTTCATTAGTGATTTGTATACAGATGGATTAATAGACATTAGTCAAAATCATTATTTAACAATATTAGCACCAAGAATCCCAAAACTTTTTGGGATTCCCAAACTTCACAAAGATCTTTTGAACCCACCCTTTAGGGCACTAGTGGATGCAAGACAGTCGATGACCTACGCATCTGCCAAACTAGTGGATTCAATATTAAAGAATTATGTAAATAAAGAAAAACAAATTCTTAAGGACTCATGGTCCTTTTTGGAAGAGATGCAATCCATGACATTTGATGTTTCACTAAACTTTCTAACCGTTGATGTTAGTGACCTATACTCCTGTATTCCACATGATTTAGGTACAGAGTGGGTAGTTGACTTTATTAGATCAAAAGGGGCAACCACTAACGAGTGCAATCTAGTAGAACAACTACTAGACATTATTTTAAAATATAACTTTGTTTCCTTTGAAAACAAGTTATATATACAAAAAAATAGGAGTAGCAATGGGTTCACCAGTACTCTCAAGTTTTGCAAATTTAGTAATGGCCTACTGGGAAACAAATTATATTTTTAGTAGTCAATGGAACAATATAATGTTTACATACAAGAGATTTCTGGACGATATATTTATCATTTTAAAAGGTCAGAAAGAACAAGCGGACCAATTAGTTGATTATTTTAACACAACAATTTCATTTTTAAAATTTACGAAAAATTACCAAGAAATAACTATCAACTTTTTGGATATTGAACTAAGTAAGACTGTAGTAGGCTATGTGGCAAAGATTTATAGGAAAAGCACATATTCGAATACCTTTCTTCATTTCACAAGTGCACACCCTCGCCACCAGAAGAAATCAGTGGTCAACGGCCAACTGGTTCGAGCGGCGAGGATGATCACACTAGAAGAGGAATTCGAAAAAGAATGTGAACTTCTATAACAGATGCTCCATAGCAGAGGTTACCCTGCTTCATTCTTGGATAAAATATTCCAAGAAGTAATTAGTAAAATAAGAAAAGGTATATATAATGCCATTTTGAACAATGGACAAGGAATTCTAACAGTTACAGTAAATAATACAATAGGTTGTAACATCGAGCTAAATTCCCAACATTTGGTTAATGTAGAGCAGGGTTCAGATGATAGTGAAAATATCAAAAATAATTTTACTATTGCATTTACCTTTACATACTGCCCAGAAGCGTTGGATATACGCAGGATTGTGAGAAAATACTGGTACTGCTGGTCACTTGACAAAGATCTTGCTAAAATTTTAAACTTTGGTCCTATTGTGACTTACAGACGAGGAACAAACATGAAAAAACTGTTGGAATCAAAACCTAATGTGAAAAAAAACAACAGGGGTACACATAAATGTGGGACATGTAGGTATTGTATATACATTGAAACATCTGAAATGTTTATTATTAGGCAAGAAAAGTTCTTTGTCAGAGACACCTACAATTGTAATTCAAAGGCAATAGTATACCTAGCTCAGTGTACACATTGCGCATCGTTTTATGTAGGAAAAACAGATAGGCGTTTACGGGATAGGATCTATGAGCATATTTATGCAATTAAAAGGAATAAAAATGAAAACACCCTAGTAAGGCATTGTATACAAAACTTAGGTCATAGCTTCAAGTTTATGGTAATTAACCAAATTAAAAATAATTTACATAAACTTGATTTTTTGAATGATAACTACTTGAAATTGGAATTAGAAAGAAATGAACTATGTTGGCTGTTATGTTTGGGAGCATGCAGAGAACCAGGGCTTAATGAACTTTGTTCACTTGCATGTGTACTAAAAATGAAAAGCCTACTTAGATAAATAGAGTAATTTATCATTATTGGTGACATTTGTAACACTATATATTTTATACTAGTCAGATTATACACATACATATACTACATGTTAACCCAACTAAACTTATTTTCATTTTGATATTTTATTATTGATTACTATATATTTGACAATCTATCAGTTAAATGGGATTGATAAAATTTAATAGTAATACTTAAGTAAAATGTAAATAGTTATTATTATGAGCATTATTATTATTATTATACATTGTTTTAAAGAGAGAATATTTTAATAATCAATATTTAATCTATATTTCATGTCCACCTGTTTGAGTGTTTGCGTTGTCGGTTACATATTAACAATTTTGAAGGAGTATATAATTTGTTCTATATTTATAGGCATATATTTTTAACAAAAACATGTTTTTAATACAGACACCCTTAGGTTAGTTAGCGTTACTGTATTTTAAACATAGATGATTTTCCTACAAGTAGGATTTTAACACTTGCAGGCATAGTCGTTGTACATAAGTTATTTATTTATTAATAATTTATGTTTTTAAATGAATTAATTTTGTTGTATTAAATACACACATCCAAGGAATACTAAGACATATGACAGGACTACATAATGCCAGTTTGTGTAACTACTAAAACTTGTTAGTTATTAGTTACATTGTAGTAAAAAACAGTGCTTTTTAGACCTCGTTGCCTTTAAACCAACACAATTAGACCTTTGCGTAATAAACGCTGATTATTTGTGACTATTTGCATGTATTTAAATACTAACTGATTCTACTGCTAGCGTTTTGTCTGAAGAAGTTCGGATATTTATCTGGACGAAAAACGCTTTGCAGCGTTTAACTTCTATTAGCTTGTTTTTTAACCTGGAGATTTGGACTGTTAATAAAGTGTGTGGACTACACATAAAGGATCTACTTCTCGTGTTTGTTGGTGTCAACATTTGCTTGTTGTTTTAAGTTTGGCGCAGCCCCACAGTGTTACAGGTCACAGTATCACAGAGATGTGCAAAGATACAGCTGCACATACATTTGTATTAAATCTAGTACATCTGAACAGTTATCTTTGTAAATTGTCATGACACTGACAAGACTGCCATGTTTGTGTCACATACATGTAATACCCATTATGCATTGGATATCATCACCATATATGCGTGTCACCTCATTACACTGTTCATACTCCATGTGAATGCTGTCTTGATGTGGGCATGTCTGTTTGCCTGCACTGGTGTTCTTACCTATCAGCACATGCCTGGATGTGTCCACAGTAATGCTGTTGACCTTGATGCTGTGTATATGTGACATATCAGCACATACACTGCCTTAATGGACATGAGCAGTGACAATACACACATAAACACAGAAACATTTACATGCATGTGTTTTGCCATATACATCTACACGGCACTGTACAGCAGTTCAACATCCTGCCACGTATCGCCTCTGTTGCACATGTAATAGACCTGGGGCAATGGCTAGCCGGACATCATTTGCAGGGATGGTTATCAACTATGGCATGTACGGGCAAGGTTTCCTAACTGTATCCGACAGCCATTTTGCCACCGCGAGGTGCATAAGTGCCACATTACTGATCCAGACAGTTAATAATGCATCTACCATGTGATCATCGCACCATGTATGACAGAGATGACATGAGCAGCTTTGATGGACAGGGTTGCATGGTATGGCAGGAGTATGTAACATGTATGGCACAGGGATCTGTCCAGCATGTGGTGATCCTTGTTGTAGGATGGTGGCTGTCCATGACGTATGTCTTTCAGATCAGGATATGTATGTGTAGCATGTCCAACATCACAGTGTAGCACATGTCTTTATGCAAGGTAGCCAGCATGCTGCATAGTGGAGGTGAGGATTGTGAAGGCTGGTATCACCCATACACGCATGGCCAATACCCCTTAAAGGTTATATGTGATCCAATATTGGTCACCCGAGTGCTGAGTATGCCTGTGCAATGATCTCCATGCTCATGGATGGCACCCTGTCATGACATGGGTACCTCATATGACTACCTAATAGGCCTGGAGACGTCACCAACTCAGGGAGGTGAACTGCACAGCACCATCCCTTACACAGTGTCCATAATGTTGACCGCTACCTAGGTGGTAGTTAATGGGTACAGGGTTCACCTAGCAGTGACAATGTTATTATCAGCTGTCAGATTGTCCACATATGTCACACACCTCACCCACAAAGCCCATTCTGTATGTTGTCCACAACACTGAGACAGCTATTGCTCCTAGGTCATGGACATTCACATCCTTACATACACAGATGCCTCCCATTTGTCTGTGTGGTATGGGCTACACTGAGGTGGGAGTACACAACATTAACCCTGTTTTACGGTAGCTGCAACTGGTGTGATATGCACATGTCACTCAGACACCTTTTGTAGTGTTGCTTCTGTCAACAGGCCATTGGTAGAACACTCCTGAGACATACAAAGGTACATCTAGTATATTCAGTGTAGCTGGAACACGGTATGGGTGATGATGTCCTATGACCTATCTCAGGTATGCTATGCAGTGTGAAAATATCCATACTGTCATCTACTTCTGTACTGCTAACATCTACGTTGATAAAGGTTCATAGACTTGCAGACCATACTCAGCAGGGTAATAGTGCAGTGCCTCCAATTATGACTGTCATCTCCACTTGTGGGTTGCAGTGGGTTGATATTATCCAACACCCCATCTGTATTGCATATTCATGCTCAGCACTTGTTCAGAACATGTGAGCATTTCATGAGCTACTGATTACTGTAGCACCCATTCCAACTCATGTCTTACAAGTACACTGTCCGTCCTTACATTTGCAGATTGCTTACAGTACAACAGCTGTTGTACACACATAACTCACATATCTTGTGAGACATGGTTGAATATACAGGCATGTCCAAGTGTCATGTACCAGTGCTATTGCCTGTCTATATGATGAATATGGCAAACATGTGGCAATAGAGCAATTGTCTCATGTACACAGTCAATGCTCACCTCCCAACATATGACACTACAGCCTGTGGGAGATGCACATATGTGGCCATGCTGGGGGTAATGCTCTCACCAACCCAGACTGGACCTGACATTCATGTGGAGAAGTTTACCATTTGCAGCACACCCCACTCATCACATAGTCTCACTAGATCTCCACCACCACAGGCCACACATAGTATGAGTACGACATTTGCAGAACCTCTCCATACTCTGTGTAGGCACCAGAGGCAGCCCCCATTACCAAACACAACAACAATTACTTATAGCCCACAGACTCATGTGTGCCCATCAACTACAGCCAATAGGGTGTTATGACATACCCAACACACCGGTCATAGGTGACTCTGTAGGCGGTCACACTGATACACCAGGGATCACTGCAGTGGCTGTACTGTACAGAGGTGCAGGTAACACATGGCTCTGCTGTTCAAAGACAGGACACTACCCTAGAGAGGTGCCGCCAGTGTAAACACTGTAGTTGGGCTTACACATAGACTTGCCAGACAGCATAGTACCTCAATATGTACCTGTGAAGCTATTACATGTCCTTTGTGCATGGTTAATTGAGTTGCTCTTCCATTTCCATTAGCTATCATGCTGTTACAGTGTCCCGTGACTACAAGCCATATGTATCCTGTTATTGTGTATCGTACATGCCGATTGACGATACCTTTTGTTTGCATGATTTAACAGTTGTGCTGTGTAGAATATATGATATATCTACCTACAATACTGTACATTACACATATTTACACATTATCCCATAATGCAAAGCATACTTGCACAGCAGGATCACCTTAGGCATGTTATTGTCGTTATATGCCCATACACATGCCTACTGTGACGGTATATCAACATATACTATCCCCTACTATGGCACGTACTTATTGGCCATACCCTACCACTGACAGCGGATGGTGTGGAATTGTTCTGTTTAAAGTCCTCATGTAACATCCCTTGTGTTGTATGTGATGTTTACCTTGTGGCCCACAGCAGGACACACCATTTCTACAAGCGTTGCTATGCTCAACAAGACATCACTACAGAATACCTTTTCCACTTTATGCATTGCGTACACTTTTAATTAATACAAAACAGGCTCTACTTACACTAACATACTGAGTGTTCTACATAACTTGTTAGCATTCTGAATCTTCGTAAATATCTCTCTTACACCTTTACTGTTTAAACAGTTCTATGGTATGAGCATACGGTTTGAATGCATGGCAAGTCATCCTTATATACGTCGATACCTGTAACATGTGGTTTCCTGCCGCCAATCGATGTTCCCGAGTAAATTATTACATGCACATCAGCTGTGCAGCTACTCCATTCGCCAATTACGTGGCAACAGTGGGGTATAATTTAATTCTCCACTTGGGCATTGCCCTTTTGCCCTACCTTCGGGGAGACGGCCTGTATGTGTTTTGTTGTAAGGAATTGCAACTGATATTTGTAGAGACATGTATATTTTGAATTCATGTCCACTGTGGATTGTGTGTAACGGCTAGAGTATGTGGTTCTACATGTGAGTGTACCTGTCATCTCAACCGTCTGATAAGGGACTATTGCAAACAAATCCTGTAACATCATCGTCTGTTCCATTATACAACAGCTATGATTTCACATGGTGCCTTTACAAATGTGTCTCTCACAAGGTATGTTAACGGTTCTGCAGATGTAATTGAGTGAGTGGATGTTTGTGATGTTATTACAGTCTGTATTGCAATTGGTTCGGGTGTGGGGGAGATGTAGGTGGGTGTACATAGCATATACAGGTTTGTGGGGACTGCATTCCTACATATTCCATATATGTGTGTGGGCTCCTTCCCTAATTGAAGACCTATCACTTAGTAGACTGAACTATGGTTGTTACGGGCTTATACATTGAGCCATTGTTAATTGGTTTCTATATAGTATGCAGGTGAGGTTGATACTTCCATACCTCTGGAAATACAGCGATATGTAAAGGAATGTTACTAAATGACAGCTGTCTCGTGTATTTCTGTCACAGATATTTGCACTCATTGCAGTTGTGTTGGTGACTGAGCCTCTTTGCCATGGGTTGCCACCTTTTCAAATGGCCATAGTGGGACATTTGCAGGACACATATCAGTGTTTACAGGCTGACACATACCCACGGTCAGTACACAGGATAGAACATACTTTTATCCTGAATACATGCTTATTCTTGTAGCACTTTAGCTACTTATCATGTTTCATGTAACGTTTACGTTTTGTAGATACAGGCATAACTATTTAATGCAACTGTTACATAATATATGGGACATAATTATGTCCTACAATCTCGGACATTTGCCCTTTTTAATATTTTTTGTCAGGACACAACTGCCCAGGGAGGAGCTGTCCTTCTTAAAGTGGGACAGGTGGTACCGTATGCCTATGGCCAACTATGACCACACCTACCGTACTGCTCTACCTCCGAGTTAGCACTAACAGACACACGATGCAAACACACACACACACACACACACACACACACACACACACACACACACACACACACATTACAGTCCCACAGAAACGCACACGGCACCCTCAACACACA
The DNA here is from genome assembly GCF_019279795.1 of Protopterus annectens. Classification (NCBI taxonomy): domain Eukaryota; kingdom Metazoa; phylum Chordata; order Ceratodontiformes; family Protopteridae; genus Protopterus; species Protopterus annectens. The sequence continues at coordinate 1,134,926,984 of NC_056732.1, read as the reverse complement.
CATACATACACAGACTACAGCAATCACAAACACAGTTGAACACAGTACCTATGTGGACCGCAACACCTGCAGCAATAACTAAATGTCCCTTAATATCGTGATAATATTACACGTGGTTCCAGTGTTCTGGTACTGTGTTCTTTTGGTCTTTAAGCCTCATGATTACACGTGTCAGTATGTGACACATTCCATAGTTGGCAGTATCCTATTTATTTCTACTTCCATGTTTGTGTACATGTCATTGACCTATCTATATATTTGCAGATATAGGTGAATCCGTATATATCAACATATATCTCTCTATCTCCCTTTCTATCTCTATTACATATATGTATATATATATATATATATATATATATATATATATATATATATATAATGAGAGAGAGAGTGAGAGGGAGAATACACCTTTCATTGTGTACATGTCGGTGTATACTGTTTCCTGGACTCCGCACGTTTGTGTTTGAACCTGTCACATTACACACCTGCCGTTGGTACATCTTGGGTAGCTTAGTGTTAGGTGATTGTGTACATGATTGCTTGTTCTACTCTTGGCAGTGGTCGTTTTACCCTTCAGAGCAGGCACTATTAGTACAGGGGTGAATAATGCTAGTTTCACCTGTTCTGGACATCAGTGACCGTGATCTGCGCGATATTCAGAGAAGCTTAGTCCTGTTTCACGCATATCCATATGGTCATGTTTAAATGATGCTTACCAGCACTGGGCAATGCATATTCCTGCTAACATGTGCTAAACCTGATCTGATGACCTGCATCCACCATCCATTATTCGTGCCTTCGGGATTACGTAACGTCCCTTGCAGGACATGGTGCCGGGAACATGCACAACAGTCAGTGCATTTACCACTTGGGAATCTGGGATTTGTACACTTGTTATGGCGTTTAGTATGTGGACTGTACTACAGCTGTTACTCCATACTGCAATCAAATGGGTAACTCAGTTAGTTTACATATGGATGGGACCTATTAATGGTATGTCCAAGTGATGTTTAATGGATGTGCCCCAGCAATGGGAATGTATGTCACAGTGAGCCCCACACTATAATGTGTACACTTTCACACAATCATAGGTGGAGCATGCTGGGGTGACAGTTACCTGTCATGGGTACACCCCACGCTTTGCCACTACATCCATGATTACATTGTACGGAGCCCCTCATTTACACACCAGGGAATCCATAGATCCCACAATTGGCTCTGCTCCACTGAGGGTCAGTTGGTTACTCGATGTGGTGGTGACAGCAGACACTGTTTGCCTCAATTGATGAATGGCCTCTGACAATCGGGCGTGTACCTACCGATGTACCTAGGAACCTATACATACAGCACCAACATATGCTGATAGGTGCGTGTACTGTTCAGGTGTTGACATTCCTTGTTCCAATAGCTGTTGTGTGTGCAATGGTTGAGGGCTGCCTATGTAGGATTCACACAATAGGCCACCTATACATTACAATTTACAGGTGGTCATGTGTGTATGCCATCCATTTTACTGTGTGTGCAGGTGGAGAGGTGTGTCAGTCCGTAGGGGCCTACACTGTCAGAGTATGTGTTATACATTCCCTCTTTGCCAAGGCATAGGCATATTGGGCATGCCTCTGTCTGCCTACTGGGGCTGGCACAGGGTGTTTGTGGTCTGAATCCCTCTGTGCCTGTGATGGCCTTGGCAATTGTGGTGGGCTGTGAGGGCCTTCACCATTATGTCCCTGCTGCAGCTGTTTTCGCAGGATCATATTATGTAGCATGGCACATACTATGAAGATGTGGGCACACGTGCTTGGAGAGTACTGCAAGGCTCCACCAGATATGTCCAAGCAACGGAACTGTGATTTCAGCATCCCGAACACACGCTCTATGATGATTCTGGTTTGCACGTGTGCCTCATTATGGCATACTTGAATGGGTGTGTGTGCATTTCTGATGGGAGTCATCATCCACGGCTCCAGTGCATAGCCAGCATCACCCACAAGGTGGCCACGTGGGATGTCCCCCCTGACAAATACCTGATACAGCTGTGAGGCATGCCAGATGTGGGAGTCATGGTAGCTGCCAGGGCTGCCAGCACACACATCCATCATAATGCCCTGGGCATTGCACATGACCTGGCAGTTGATGGAGTGGTTTCCCTTGCGGTTTATGTAGCACCTACCATGCTCACCGGGTGGTGACTTGATATGTATGTGCGTGCAGTGTATTGCACCCAGTACCTCCGGGCAGTGTGCCACATGGTGGAAGAGACAGGTATTACTGGCCAACTCCTCCTGAGATTGGGGGAAGTATATATGCTCATTGGCATGTGGTAACATGGCATCCAGGAACTGGTGTAGTACCCTGGATGCTGATGCCTGTGAGATCCCCATTATATCTCCAGTTGGCCTTTGAAAGGTACCTGTGGCTAGTATTCGCAAGCTTACACATACCTTCGTGTCCACTGGGATGGGTTCCCCTCTGTTGTTTCTGGATCTCAGGCAAGGCCAGCACATCTCAACTATTTGCTGTAAGATGTCCCTGTCCACCCTGTAATGCTCTACTATCTCCAGATCATGTAGCCCCTGGTAGGTTACCCTTGATTTGAACACTCTTCTCCTCCTCCGGGGCCTGCAGTGGTTGTCAGGTCAGCATCACCCTCCACAACACCTTCAGTCACTAACACATGGTGATGAATCACAGCTATGGCAGCTCCCAACATGTACATTGTAAAAGTTCCCCATATGTTTACACCTATGGTGCAGTGCTTGGGAATACACAGGTGTGTGTGAGGTGCTTTCACACTTTATACTGCTGTGCTGTGAACACTGATGATGTCATAGGGTGTGTATGTATGATCGTAGCTACAGGGTATCTTATGTGTTTTACCACAGGAACTACTATTGTGGTGCCTTTGGTGTTGAATTACATTTGGCTGCCATGGATTACCTCTTGCCCTTCCCTTTACATTTCTTCACTTTTCACCTCCCATTTTCTGGCATGCATCCAGCAGCCTGCTTTCATTTGTACTTTCCTAAACCTGGCTTATCTTGCATAATGTGTTCTATGGTCGGTCTACTGCAGGTTTGCTTTGCTCTGCTATGACAGTTTTCTTTTCTTTGCAATCCGACACCTTCCCTATCCTGTTTTGTAGGTTTCTGTGAGCAGACTTGTCAGTTGCGGTTGATTGCCCTCTGTGAGTAAATAGGTGTTAATTGCTCAGTTGTACTCCAATTACCCTACTGTGGCATTTCCTTATTTTCTTCCCCTGACCTTCCTGTTTGAGCTATGGTGCACGGCGCATGCATCCGATTACCGGGTTTCAGGCACGTTTTCATCCCTGTACACATGCACTTTCGGGCACCATATGTGCTCTCAGCTAAACGATACTATACCTACCTCCCCACCCCTGTCCTGTGGCTTTGCTTAGCAATGGCCAGGCCAGATTTGCATTGCTCCAATATGCTTACAGCTACGGTGGCACACCCCACTGCTGATGTCATATATACCTCTAAACCACTCCTCAGTGTTATAGCGCTGCGCCGTATGGTACATCCTTAGTCCGGCGGGACATTTGCGATTCACTATTACCTGCCTCATTTGCATGGCATTGACTACTAATTCCTAGTTACCACGCTGAACACTGTCACAGACCCTTAGCAACACTTACAGCTTGGTTGTGGTGTACCATGCATACCATTGTGTATTATGGTGAAATCATGATTTGTATTACATTGCGATTTTATGACATTTGTATATATTTTCTTTGTGTTCCCATTTGCACACACATGCCCTGCGGTTGTACTTTGCGTTACTGGGGACATGACATTAAATGTTGTTTTTTAGCTGTTATGCATCTTTTCTTATGCCATTGGCTGTATATTTAGCCTTTGGCATATGTTAACTTTGTAATACATGAGTCTGGTCTGCTTTCATAGCTCCGATGTTCTACTTGGAAAAATGTAAATCATGTTTTTTGGTTTACATTTCTGTGGGCTTATGCTATGCCTGCACCACTCCATGAATCGCTATGTACCTTCATTTGCATGGTGCGGCACTGTGCATGGGGTGATTAGCATACCTAAGCCGAGGGCTGCGCAGATCTGGCATACGCCGGTAGTGCATGTGGAATTGGATCGTACCTGAATCGCTCAGCAGCCATATTTGGCGTTATACCGCCTACGCTATGCCTGCACCTGGCACAAGCTTCATGAATCCCAGGGAAACAGACAAAATGTTCTATTGTGAAATATGTCCTTCTTTACAAAGCATCTCTGAAGTGAGCTCTTCTCTTATCCCCCAGCACGGCTACTATTTTTGAGCCCGTTCTAAAATTCAAATACTTTCCTATCTGGTTACACATAGCCATTTCCTTTTTATCCCATGTAGATTACAAAACTGTCTGTGTGCATGATGCCAGTTGCATCACTTACTGAAGTGGCCAGAGAGTTCCTGGTAATTATTTTGTATTCTCAGCCCTTGTACCTTTCTTGCAACAAATGGTTCCAGTGCTTCTGCTGGAGAAAGTGTAGGAACGTTTTCTTTTCTTTTCTTTTCTTTTTTTTTTTTTTTTGCACTCCAATGTTGAGCTATGCAAGGTGCAATACCCTCAGCAGACATGATTAATCACTAACTGATAGCAGAAAAGTATGGCTGGTATCTCATGGCCATGCCTGTGACCTAGTTAACTATATGATATACAAAATGGGTGACTCGCCCGCATGCTCAACAAAGCTGGCATATTATGAATGGTGTCATGGTAGCATACTAGAAAAGTGGAATGTGAGGTGTGAAAAATGGTAGTATTATGACATGTGACCCATGAATACATCCTGGAGGTGTTCAGATGTGGGAAATCGGATGTAATGTTATCTGACTGGGTGTGACATGCAGACTGAGTGATTCAGAGGCATTTAAGTATTGAAACCACATTTACATAATCACCACACCTAGAGGCCTGAATCAGGATAAGTGTTAAGGGACTGCAGACAGCCTCATCTCACAACAGAAGAATCACAAAGGGCTTAAATTAAGAAAGACAGTACATGAGCTATCAATAAGGCTTAGGAAGAGGTGTGGGAATACAATTTGCTTAAAGCAATTGCACTTCTTTCTTCAATTTTACCTGCAAATGTAAGTAACAAAATGTTATTTGTGAAATATGTGCTTCGTTACTTTTGGTAGCAGATGCAGGATCTTGCACAGGAGTTAACAAAGCAGTAACTAAAGGTTATAAAGAGTTGTACCGAAGGGATAATAAGACCAATAGGAGACACACCCAAATGTGAAGTATGCAGTGCAGATTGTAAGGAAATCAGGATAGCCTTGGTATGGCACATGATGGTATATATTTTGTGGATGTATAGGATATGTCTACAACACAACTACTGTGGGTTTAACCATAAGTGGGGGACTCTGTTGTCAGCATGTTCATTTGAAAGTTGCAATGATTTTTTTTTTTGGGGGGGGGATTCTGTCAGTGGTGTCTAAACAGTTAACATTGAGGAATGTATATATGTAGCCTCCCTATGTGTAGTAGAAATATCCTCAGTGGGTTATATAGACAAGCAGGGATACAGTGTAATAATGAGTGTTGAAGTACAGTCATTGCCTCCATGATGATACACTGTTTTCTGAACCCAAAGCAATAAGCCTGGCAAGGAAACTTGAGAGAAAAGTGGTGTCTCCAATGAAAATAAATATTAAGAAAGGAAGTTCTCACATCCTGAGAGTGAGGTGTTACTGCAGGCCACCCGTCCCCATAGCCGATGTCTCTTCAGGCAGGATGCTGACAATGAGGCATACCAAGACTATGCATGGAAAGATCTTGTGGCAGACATCATCGCTGTCAGTGGCCATGATCACTGTTACAACTAATTACTACAAGGTCTGTCAAAGGGCCACCAACATAACCCACGTTGCTAAAAAAGACCAGTCCACCTTGTACTGAAAAGTAGGTCAATAGTAGGTGAGCCCCCTATGGTCTTAATAGGAGATACTCTGTGTGGGCTCTGTCAGATTTCTATTAATATATTATTAATTTTCATTGGCCCACTATTCACTACCTATAAAGTAAGCAAAGTCATTTATGCCTTGAATTGTATAAGCAAAATAATTTTTAGAAAGAAGTGAATAAGTTGAAATAGGAACCTTGAGCTTTAACATAGGTTCATAGGACGATATTAGGCTATTGGCCCAGAGGCCCTTATAAGCTTAGCCAAGAATTTCACCCATATTCCCACAAAGTCAGCATCTGTTTTCCCTGTCCAGCAGGGACACGTGGGATCCCAGGGGTATATATTCTGTTTCCCATCCAGTCATTCATGTTCCTCTTAAAGAGGGCTGGTGAGGAACTCTGCTTGACATGGAGAGGGAGTCTATTCCACAGATGACGCAGTCACTGGGACACAAATCTAGTTTGCCAAAAAGCTCTATTAAAATCACAGAACAAGTTGGGTCCTTGGTTGTGGGTTGTGCAAGTGGAGTTTGACTTACGGATAAGCAGCAACTCCATCAAGGCCGAGTCTGAGATGGCCTTGTATGCCAAACCCAGGTCATCTCTGAGCAGTCTGTATGAGACTGAGTTGCCAGACAGGGATTTTAGCCTATCTGTATAGGATAGGTGTTTGAGATCCTAGACTTTCCTGCTCTGGAACCTCTGTGGTCTCTCCAACTGCTGCATGTGCGTGGCAAGGTACATGCTGAAGGGGGCAGTGTACTTGATAATGGGTCTGATAAGGAAGGAGTACAGGGATGTTATGACCTCCTTGTTCCTGGATGAAATGCCCTTATGAGGTGGGCCATGTAGAAAGCCTTCCGTACAATGGAGGCAACATGGTGGTCAAAAGTTAGGTTGCTATTAATCTAGGTGCCCAGGTCCCTCATGACTGATTCCATGCTTAGTTAATTAGTGGGGATGTCATTTTCTCCAAAGGAGAAAATGATGCATTTCTTGGCATTCAGTTTGACCATGCTTTTGGCACCAATCATTAGTTTGGGTAAGGCCCTCTTGAAGGATGTTCACATCAGTAGGGGAATTTATGACAGTGTCCAGCTTGCAGTCATCTTCAAACTTGATCAGCCACAGACCACTGGTTTTGGCTTGCACCTCAGAAAAGTATATCCCAAACAGTAAAGCTCCCAAGCTGATCCTTGGGGTATGCCACTTGTTACAGGTCTACTACTAAAGGTAGCTTTTCCTACTTTGACTGAGTGGGTTCTATCAGTGAACCAGATATGCTCAAGTGGGGAATAGTGTTGAAGACTTTGGCTAGGTCAAGACAGGTGGCGTGCACTGTCTTCCTCTCATCCATGGCTTTGGTGACTGTTTCGAAGAAGGCGACCAAGTTTAACAGGCATGATCTCCCTTTGATAAAACTAAACTGTGTTTGATTAAGAATTTGGAGGGTGTCAGCATCCTTGTTTATAAGGTCCATGATAATGCTTTCCATGACCTTGCAGATCAGGCTAGTTAGGCTGATGGGCCTATAATTGTTTGGGTCAGTGAACACTCAACCTTTGTGTAGAGGGATTACAGTGGCTGTCATCCATTCTGTTGGGACAAAGCCAGTGCACAGATTTTGGTTGAATAGGGTGCCTAGTGGTGCTGGGATCTCTTGCCTGAGTTCATATAGGACACAGCTAGGGATGTTGTTGCGTCCCATGGAGGCTGCATTTTTTGTCTTTGAGAGGGCATTAATGACCTACTCCCTGGTGATGGGGGGCAGGTGCTGGGGATATCCTGGTATACTGATGGGGGCGACAGAGGGGGTGATGTTTTCATTGAGCTTGTCTACCAGCATGTTGGTTATATCTATGGCATTTGTGTTTGTGGTATTCTTAACCAGCAGTTCAGAGCAGATTTGAGAGTTACCTTTGCAATTGCAGACTTATGTGAAAAATGCTTTTTGATTTTCCTTAGTGGATGAGGCCAATTTGCACTCAAAATTAGCCTTAGATGATTTCACCAGTGACCTTATTTGCTTGTTCAGACAACAGAGAGATTGCTTCCAACTTGGAAACTGCTCCTTCTTGGCCCTGGACAACAATTTTTTCCTTTTATTATATAGTCTGTTTATTGCTGCTGTCCACCAGACAGGTTTACTGTTCCTTGAGGAAGATCATTTGGTCCTGTCAGGTATTGCTGAGTCCATGCAGCTATATAGGTACTCATATAGTTTTTTTTGTGTAGGCTTGGACATTAGTGCTTTTTCCAACTGAAGGGATGTGGCTGCTTATACCTACTCTCAGAAGGATGTAGTCAGCTTTGGAAAAGTTTTTTGTACAACGTGTTTAAGGGGGTCAAGGGAAATGTTTACTTTGAAAGTGATTGCTTTATGGTCGGATCTTGCCAAGGATGCTGACACTGTAGGGGTGCTACAGTGGCTACTCATGTTGGTTAGTATTAGGTCCAGGATACTTTTACCTCTTGTGAGGGTATCAACCAGCTGATCCAATGCATTGACACTGATGAAGTTGAGGAATCTCTGGGCATTTGTGTTTGAGCTAGAGTAGGTCTTCCACTCTATGGCAGGGTAGTTAAGGTCACCCAGGATCAGGGTAGAGGGTTGAATCTTGATGGATTCATGTAAAGTCAGATAGGTGGAGTGGGCCTCCTGAGTCATGGTTGGGGTTCTGTAGCTAGCTATGATTTTGAACAGGTGTTTTGTCAACCATTAACTGCGCCTGGATTGTTTCCTGTGCATCATACTGTTTGACAAGCCTGGAGGAGTGTATGTCTTTGGTAAAGATTGAAACTCCAACTCCTTTGGCTTTGTAGCCCTCTATTTGGGGTCTGAAAGTACAGTAGGAAAAGTAACCTGTTAAGGCTAGGGTGTTCTCTGCAGCTTTGAAACAAGTTTAAGTGATGGCGCAGATGTCAGCATCTTCCAGGGTGAGGAATGCTTACAATGAGTGCACTTTCATGTTAAGACTCCCAGTGTTTAGCAGCATGATCTTTAAATTTCATTTAGAATAATTTTCATGTTGGTTACTTTGTCTTTATGACTTTGCCTGAGGGAGGCAAGATCCTTTACCAGAAGCCTGAAGCCTAAGGGAGACAGATGAAGGGCATCTCTGGCAAAGAATCATGGTCTGTCAATCATGTCCTCCCAGGCTATCAGGTACTGGATCCCCTTGGAATGTCCCTAGAAACTAAGGCAATTGTTAAAGTCAATCATTTTCTGTTTGTATTGAAGCATCATTCTCGGTGACAGCAGGATGTTGCTTAAGGCTAGGGACAAACCTGCCTGGGACACGTCTTCAGTGAGCTCAATCATGTCTCTCTTCATATAGTCCAGAGAGGTACATTTCAAGTCATTTACACCAACATGGACTATGATAGAGTCATAACAGTACCTGTTGTTGAGAGACTTGAGTGCATGAGTGATATGGTGGATTCTAGCACCTGACAAGCAACTTACCGTGAATTTCCCTTAGTCTAGCCTGGTGAGGGACACATCTGTATGTCTCACGATAGAGTCTCTTATGACTAATATGTTGGGTTTGTGGCTGGGCCTTAGAGGCTGTGAGACACAGGCATGTGTACTATGTGTGGTGCTTCATGCGGTAGGTTGTGACGTATGTGTGTGCCTTTGCCTCAGAGGTCTCTTTTGTTTAGGTATGTTTTTGTTGAGAACCTTCACATATTTAGAAATGTACTACACAGGTCTGGTTAGTGTTAGAGGTATGGTGCTTGTGGTGTTTGTGTAACAACCTTTTCAGTGCCAGATATACTGGCTTGTGATTGAGACAACAAGGATTCTAGGGTCTCAATGTAATTGCATCTCTCACATATTGTGTTCCTAGGTGGTAGAAGAAGAGGGTTGTTTGTGTACATGAGACAGTTGCTACACTGTCTCGGGATGCCCATATAAACCAGACTAGTAGGAGAAATCACAGGAAATTGTCCGTCCATGGTTGTCAGAATCTGTGGAAGAGAGGTCAAGGATGGTAGAGTGGGTACTATCAGAATAGAGTACCTATAGGTGTGAGTAGGGCTGGATAAAATCAACACAGTAGTTGCAAGGGAGAGCATCAGCTACACAGGAGTACTGGTAAGGGAAAAAATGCAACTGAGATACCTTGCAATGGGTTAAATCTGTGCAGCGGCAGTGCATGAGAGCACACAAGTGCAACATCACGCAAACACAGGGTATAAATACCAGAAAAGATGGAAGACTCTAAAAGCATAAATTACTACCCAATCCTGCTAGCCCCTGCACTTTCAACCAATCACTCATGCTAGAGAAAGTCAGGCAGCCCTGTTACTCTCACTAACAGAGAAGACAACCCCCTACCAACATAAGATCATTGCTAGAAACACAGGAAACTCAACAAGCAAACAACCAGGCCTGGATACAGTAGGCCTCTCTCCAGACTATGCTGCCTGACTAGAACACAGAAACCTCACAGAAAATGCACAGAAAAGCACAGATAGAGCACTCACAAGCAGAAAATACAACTCTTAGTATGAAAAAAGCAGTTTATAGTTAAGTAATTCAGTAAAAATGCAATTACAGTAATAAAACACTATCTAGCGATGAAAATACAGTTAAACAGTATAAAACAGTACAAACATGCAGTGGAACAGTAAAAAAGCTTTATAACAGTGCAAAATTTAGAAGTTTAACTATATAGCACAATTATGAGCATTAAGAAGTGCAATTCAATGAAATAAATGTAAAAAAAAAAACATATTCTGCTCTTGGAGCCTCTGGGAATTTCTGCTATGTCACACTGATAAATCACCACTCTTCCGCCTGGTAAAAACAAGCACAGTCCCCTGCAGACATAGGGTATAAATACCAGAAAAGATGGAAGAATCTAGAAGCTTGAATTACTACCCAATCCTGCTAGCCCCTGCATTTTCAACCATTCAATCATGCTAGAGAAGGTCAGGCAGCCCTGTTACTTTCACTAACAGAGAAGACAAGCCCCTACCAGCATAATATGGCTGCCAGAAACACAGGAAATCTCGAAAAGAATAACAACCAGGCCTGGATGCAGCAGGACTCTATACAGACTATGCTACCTGACCAGAACACAGAAACCTAACAGAAAATGCACAATAAAAGCATAGCTAGAGCACTCACAAACAGAAAATACAGCTCTCAGTATGAAAAAGCAGTTTACAGTTAAGTAATTCAATAAAAATGCAATTACTGTAATGAAACACTACCTAGCAATGAAAATACAGTTAAAACAGTATAAAACAGTACAAAATGCAGTGAAACAGTAAAAAAAAAGCTTTATAACAGTGCAAAATGTAATACCTCAGTCTGGTAAAAACACTGGTGAAGTATATGGAGACAAAGTACTAGTACTGATACAGACTATAATAGGTGAAATTTAACATCTGTATTTTCCCACAGAGAAAATGTAAGATGAAGTAAATTTAACAGAAGTGCAGAGTGTTTGAAATTTATTATGCATAAGGCGATTAGAAGTAAAATTGAACTATTACAGGAACCCCACTTGGCATTCCTGAGAACACTGGAGAATATGAAGGTCTCTCCAAACACTATGTTATTGGGTGACTTCAACTACCCAAACATTGACTGGGAAAACTACTCAAGCCCAAACACCCTCACCCAACAGTTCCTTGAATTTATAAACTCTAACGCAATGGAACAACTGGTCACCACTCCCACAAGAGGGAACAACATATTGGACCTGGTCATCACCAACATGGGGACTCTATGTTCCACACCATAGGTAAACCCCTCATTGGTAAGATCAGACCATAAACAAATTTCCCTGGACATTCATATCCCGTCCCCACCCCCAGCCAAGGAAATCACTGTAAAGAATTTCTCCAAAGCCAACTTTGCACTTCTCAAGACTGAGGTGGAATCCTTCAAAGCCCCTGGGCCAGAGGATAATACAGCCCAATCTGCAGAATTCTTTACAAATGCATTCTATGAGCACCTGCAGGAATGCATGGATCATGCTATCCCAAATAAAACCAAGACTCACTCCTCCAAAATCAGGAGACCGGTCTGGTGGACCCCGGCCATAAATAAGCTATACAACAGAAGGAGGAAGCTACTACATGACAGAGCAAAATCCCAAAAAGGGATGGCATCTCTGATCAATATTAGCAAGAAACTTCGATCCCTCATAAAATCATCAAAGGCCAGTTTCGAAAGAAAAATTGCCCTAGACACTAAAGATAATCACAAGGCCTTTTTTAGTTATGTCAGAAACATGGGTGGCAACTCCCAGATATGCTCTGAATTGTTGCATAACGGTACAAAATATACCAAACCTACAGACATAGCCAACATCCTAGCAGACAGATTCAGCGCAAACTTCTCCCCCCCTTCCCCCCCAAAGGAGCAAACGCCTATCCCAACTGAATGTAACCTCCCTGACATCACAGATGCACAGGTGAAAGCTGCCCTCTCCAAAGCAAAAAATACAGCATCTATGGGACCGGATGGTGTCCCAGGCTGTGTCTTACATGAGCTCCAAGAAGAACTGAACCCTCACATTAAGTCACTGTTCAAACTTAGTCTTACTACAGGATATGTACCCAAAGAATGATGTACAGCTACAGTGGTCCCACTCCACAAAGGTGGTGCCACAACGGACCCCGGAAACTATCGCCCCATAAGCCTGACTAGTCTGGTCTGTAAAGCTATGGAGCGTATTATCATGGAACTCATAAACAAAGACATTGGGAGCCTCCAGACACTGGACCCTACCCAATTCGGCTTTGTTAAGGGCAGATCTTGCCTCTTAAACCTAGTTGATTTCTTTGAAACAGTTACCAAAGCCATAGATGAGGGCAAGGTAGTCCACACAACCTACCTCGACCTCGCAAAAGCCTTCGACACAATACCCCACTTGGGCATCATAAATAAGCTTACCAGCTTAAATATCAACCCCTATATCACAAGATGGATTGCAAACTGGCTCAGAGATAGAACCCACATGGTCAGAATCACAGGTGCCATGTCCGAATCCAAACCAGTTACAAGTGGCATCCCACAGGGCTCAGTTCTGGGACCTCTCTTGTTCAGTATATACTTCTCTGAGGTTCAGGCTAACATGGGGGGATTATGGCTGACAAAGTTCGCAGATGACTGCAAACTGGGGACCATAATCGAATCTCCAGCTGACACAAGCATCCTCCAAAAGGGTCTCACAGAGATGGATGCTTAGTGCCAGAGCCACGGCCTCAGGCTAAATGCTAAAAAGTGCATAGTCATCCCCTTTGGGAAAAACAAGGTGGCCACAAATTACCACATAGGTGGTAATCCATTAAGTATGGAAGAAGTAATTAGAGATTTGGGGACCAACGTAGTAATCTCTCCTTTGATAATCACGTTGCCAAAGTGGTTAGAAAGATCTTCTATATAGCCCACCTTATCACTAAAGGGTTCACATCTAGATCAAGAGAGGTCATTGTGCCCCTCTACTCATCACTCATCAGGCCCATAATTGAATACAATGCCCCTTTTGGGATGTACCTTACCCGACACCTGCAGCAACTGGAGATACCCCAAAAGTACTTCACCAAGAGGATCATGGGCTACAAACAGATGTCCTATGTAGCTCGACTAAAGAAACTCCAGCTCTACTCAGTTGCTTACCGCCTACTCAGAGGCGATCTATGCCTGATGTACAAAGCCAGGTCAAACCCAGAATTAATGGACATGCTCCTTAGAGCTACACGCTCCAGGGACCTAAACCTCAGCACAAAAATAAATAGGACATGCTGGAGGGACAGATTCATTTCCCAGAGGCTCCCCTCACTCTGGAATAGAATCCCAATTCATGTTAGACATAGCCCCTCGCTGACCCTCTTCAAGCGAAATTTGGATGCGTGGATGGGAAATCGCAAATTCACCCCTGGGATCTCTCCTGTGTTCCTGCTACACAGAGGCACAGTAAACTAATCTTAAAAGGGTACCTTCTGTGACCTACTTTACAGAGGCGCAGTAGGCTAATCTAATAGGGAGGTGGAAGCCAAATGCACTCTGGCTAGGCTTTTAAATGCCCTAGGGCAGATAGCCTAGTATCTACCTATGAACCTATGAACCTATGTGGACAATTCAGGGTACAGATTTTTGATGACAAGAAGTTAGGAGAAAATTAAATGGAAGGTGAAGGATGACACAGAAATGTTAAAAATAAAACAATAGATTGGATTTTAAGATAATGAATTTAGGACAAAAATATGCTTAAGTAAAATTAACAGTAAAAGAAAATGTATGTAGAAAACATGAAGGGTAGATACGTCTGTAAATAAGATTATGGTATGTAAGAGGATACACTGAAAACAATAGCATTTTTATTTTACATACAATAAATGTCTGTGACTTTTGATTTATATAATTTCTATTGAAAAATTATAAATATACAAGAAGAACTGAAAGACAGAAAAAGATGGGTTGGGCAAAGAGGGAATGCTGGTTGGCTAACAAAGAGGCTAAGAGTGCAGTTGCAATAGCAAAGAAGAAGGCATTAGAGAAACTTTAACAGCTTCTGAAAAGTAAATCATCAGATGGCACAAAGAAGCTCTATCTAGCTGCAAGTCGACGACAGAAAGATAAAGATAATAGTTATCAGATGTCATAAATAATGCAAGTCACAAACAATCTACTGACCTGTATGTGGGACACAAAGGGCAGATAGAAGAAATACTTCAAGAAGCTTTTAAATGAAGAAATCTTAACAGAATCTGCATTGTTATTTAACATTTGTTTACTGGGAGAGTCCGACTTGGAACAAAGCCAATTTTCAGCAGGGGGTCAGGGATAAACACTCCAGATGTATGTCTTTGAAATGTGGGAAGACACTAGAGCACCCAGATGAAACCCACATGAACACAGGGAGGACATCCGGACTCCACACAGAAGGAACTCTAGATGAGAATTAAACCAGAGAACCTCTTGATGGGTGGCAACAATGCCACCGTTGCACCACTGCACCATCCATATTGTTGGATGTGCAACCTATACTGAAAGAGAAAGGAGAACCCTGCGTAGCTCTCATCTCTCCAGATTTTTGCCTAATATTTTTGTTCTGTTCCTCATATAAAATTTGTGGTTGTCTGGCAAATCATTGAAGATCAAAGTCACCAAATAATAATAATGACAGACATTTGAGATTCAGACTTCATATCCTCCAGAAAATACAAAATAATGCTGAGCCTATTATTCTAGCAACTTTCTTAGTTGTAGGAGCAAAAATTAAAATATGTTCATATTTTTGGGCCTTTGTCACTGCATTACTTCTAGCTTTGCCCAGATTTCTTGTGCTGAAAAGTTGAGCGGTATGGAATCCTTCCTAGAAAAAATGCAAAGTACACTAAGGATGATAGAGTCAGGAAAAGCAGCAGACAGATGAAGTCATTGCAGTTATAGACATGCTTAAGATATTGGAGGCTTTAGGGAAAAATGTTTGTTGAGGGTGATCATCGCAGTATGGAGAGAAAGCTGTCTATCACTGATGAGTGGAAAATTATCACTGTAGTACCAGTGTATGAGAACAAAGAGGATGTGCACAACTGCAGACAGTACAGAGGTACAAAACACCCGTCACAATGCAAAAAAGTACTGGCAAAGATGATTAATGAATGACTATGGAGAGCTGTACACAGTAAGATGGGAGATGAGCAGTTCTGATTTAGACAAGGATGCAGTACACCTGATGAGATGTTTGCAGTGAGGCAGATTCATAGGATTCATAGGAGTTTCAAGGCAATTTAGTGTTGCACAAATCAAAAACCTTGCTAAAATCTGCACTTATACTGCAGCCCCATTCTCAGGAAGTGCTAGACCAGTTAACCCTAGGGTAACTTTGAGGGTACCTGTCCAATCATACAGGTTCTGATTGAATGATGTTAATGTATCACACTGCTTAACATGCAGCTGCAGCTTATCCCAGAGATGGGGGAGTTACTTTGTAAT
This sequence comes from Protopterus annectens, assembly GCF_019279795.1. NCBI lineage: Eukaryota > Metazoa > Chordata > Ceratodontiformes > Protopteridae > Protopterus > Protopterus annectens. Next base: position 1,134,911,076 of record NC_056732.1, on the reverse strand, counting down.
GAATTTTTCTCACCATCAGGTTCTATTTATCTGCTGGTGAATATTTAGATCCCTGGATCTGTTGTGTTTTAAACTTGAGGACTTGTTGAGGTATAGGAGATCATGGACAGCAGAGTCTCTAATGGCTCAGTATGCAATGCGCAGATCTGGGATTGGACATATTTCTCAAATTTTTTTGAAAGGGTGGACGGATGACAATTATGTGATAGTCAGTTCTTCAGTATTAGCATCTTTATTAGTAGTATGGTGTAGGATCTTTTCCTAATATCTGACAGGTACTGTTCATGGATATTCCTATTGAGTAGACTGGAAAATGGCTAGGCTATGACTTTTGTGGAAATTTTAAGGTACTCTGCTGGAAGTTTGTCTGCAGCCAGAGATGGTTTTTTTTTTAATTTTTGGAATAGTTTTTTGATTGTCTATGTGGGAATTGATTTTAGGGTAAATTGGCACTGGGGAAGCAGGGTACATGTTGTTGGCCAGTTAAGTCTTGGTGTTATTATTAATGAGCGCAGTGATGGTTTGGATAAAGTAAGTATTAAAACTGGTGGAAATTGTTTCAGAGGATGGTGGGGAGGAACTTAGTTGTGTGGTACTAGTTGAATCAAGTAATTCACTCTTTGATTTCCAGAACAATTTGGGGTTGTTTGGGCTTATATTTTGTAGTATAAGGAAGTAGTTTTTCTAGTCTATAAATTACTTCATTTTCACTGAGATTTCATAGTTGTTTAAAGGCCTAGTGGTTCTGCTGTGTTTTATGTTTTACCCATGTTGACTAGGGTTTATCTCTATTTTTCAGTAGTTCTTTGACTGATTGTTTAAAACCATGGGGTGGGGTTTCCTTTCACTCATTTTATTCTTAAATGTGCTATTTTTCTTAGAATGCTAAGAAATGTTTGGTTAAACTGTGTTGATTCACTGAGTGAATGATATTTTAGGAAATTCTATTTACATGATTATAAGTCTACTACAAAAGTATTTCTCTTGAATTGTGTTGTGCTCCATGGATTGTTAAAGTTGTGCCGTTTTGGGATGGATAACAGGTCAGCTTTAGTTGGGAGGCAATCACTAATGTTGTCTGGGAGTATTTTTGTGGATCTAATTTAAGTGGGTTTAGATATTAGTATCCAGTCTAAAGTGGAGATGAATTTCTTAAGAAGTGTAGTAAGTTGTGCACTGTGGAATAGATGAAGAGATGAGGACATCAGAGAAGAAGCCAAACCACACTTAATTACATAGAAGTTCACATGTCCAGGAAAGCAGTAGACAATTCAGTAGAGCAGATTTGGAAGTTACAGGAAGTAGGCAAGAGGAAATGAGGATGTCCAGCCAAGATATGGATAGATTATATGAGGAATGAGACATAAGCCTTAAAGAAGTTAGGAGATTGGCTGAGATTAGAAAGAAGTGGGAGGTTGGCATAATGGTTAAGGCATTTACCTTACAGACACAAGGTAGAGAGTTTGATTCTGACATGGAATAATTGGCTAGGCTTAAAATAACCCACAAAGGGAGTTAACTTAGTAGTACTCTATGAACCTATGAACAGACGATGTGTCACCCCAGGTGCTGCTGATGATGATGATTATATAAGTATACAACAGCAGTAATACATACATACATACATACATACATACATACATACATACATATATACAAATGTTTCAAGCATGGGCATTAAAACCCTTCTAGCTTGCCAATATGCCAAAATATTTGTTCCCATAATAAATGTCCAGGCTGTTCTTAAAAATATCTAAACTAGCACTTGCTTTAATGTAATTTGGTAGTCTGTTCCAAGCATCGGCTACTCTGTCAGAGAACCAATTAGTACACTTCTCATTCCTATAGAATCTTCTACATAGGTTATCTGATTGTTCTCTAATACCTTTTGATAACCCCAAACATTCCCAGAGGTAGTTGTCCCTAAATGCCTTATACACCTGAATAAGATCTCCTCTTAAATATCTGTAAGGGACATTGTACAAGTTCAGATATTTTAGTCTTTCATAATAACTTTTTTTCACATCCATGGATGCCCTTAGTATATTTCCGCTGTACTCTTTCCAGTTTATTCATGTTTGTTTTCCTATAGGGTTTCCATATTGTTATTCCATACTCAAGTTTGGGTCTAATGTAACTAATAAACAATGACTTCATTATGTTTGATTTCCTAGACTTTATAAATCTTTTTATACAACCTATAGTTCTATAACTATCATTAGCCATTTGGTTGATATGATTAAGAAAAACTCATAGCTGAATCTACCCATATACCTAGGTCCTTAAATGAGTCTACAGTTTCAATCACTGTGTGCTGCATTAAATATTCACCTTTCCGTTTATGTCTCCCAAATCTCATATGCTTAGTTTTTGATGTATTTATCAACATATTATACTCATGTGCCCAAATGGTCAATTTAATTAAATTATTTTGCAGACATGCCTTATCAGTAACACTTGTAATCAGTTTACCCAATTTCAGGCCATCAGCATATAGACTGTAGAACACCTCAGATGAAAAAGTAAGGTCTGAAAGATACAATCTAAACAAGTAAGGGCCTAGGACAGAGCCCTGTGGGACACCTTGACTGTAACTAAGGATTTCACCTGTCATGTCCTATTTGTAAGCCATGCAGCTATCCATCTTATCAACAGTACATCAATACCTAGTTGTACTAATTTACTGATCAGTGTTTTGTGCATGACCCTATCAAATGCTGAAGTTAAATCTGTATAAATCACATCACAACACAATTTTTCATTCATAGCTTTTATTATATTGTTATAGAACATCATGTTACAGGTGGTAGTAGATCTATTTTCAACATATGCATGCTGATATATGGTTTCAAGTCCAAACCTATCCAGTTCTGACAATAACTTATCCTGTATTAGCTTCTCCATGATGTTTCCACAACATGAAAACAGACTTAAGGGTCTATATGACTCTGGGTTTGTCCTACTCCCCTTTCCCTTAAAGACAGGTTTAATAAGTGCATGTCTCCAATCTTGAGGAATCTCCCCATATTTATATGACCTAGTGAATAACAGATGTAATGGCAGTGTAAGTTCTTGCTTAAGTGTTCTCAAATCATTGTTACTTATACCGTCGCCTTCCTGCACTTTGTTTGGATCCAGTTTGCACAGTTCTTTTTCAATATAATCTAATTTTGATGAAGTATCATCTCTCACTGACAATAAACTCAGCCTAATTCCACAAGAATAACTCCACAATTTTCAATTAACTCTGCCAGTAGAATTATGAAGACTGTGCACAGTAGTGTATCAAATACATACAATTGTCTTACGTCTTTTAGTTTATTTCCTTATCTATTTGAATTGCTCGTATTCAAGATTTCATATCACCTAGTGTTTCCATCCTCAACCTATGCTTACCGATATTTTAGAAAATAAATAATCTTTTCCACTTATCTTGTACATATCCCTATTTATCTTCCTGTTTAAAAGAAGTGATTATTCTTATCAGAACTTTAAGAGTATCATACGTGAAATGAGATAAAAAAAAAAATATATATTTTTCTCTTCCATTCTCTTCATATAACCACGCTTACTATGCTGGACAACACTGATCTTATTTGCAACTATTCATTCTTCCATTCTGTCTGTCTGTCTCTTCTTTGGACCAAACACTTATAGTTCCCATGACGTATCAACCTTCTAGTCAAACATATGGCCCCGGTCTCCTTTCCATTACTAAAATCTTTCCTGAATTCTCTTACAGGACAAGAATACGCATCAATATCTGCATGCTTCAAACTGCCTTTCTTGCATCAGGAGTAGCAAGTCATTTAAAAACAATGGGAAGTGGGCTGCAGAGAGCAACTAAATAGATTCCCTGGTTCATATGTTATAACTAGACAGTCAGTCCAGTAGAACTAGCCTAACAAATGCAAATCCTACTACTTGTCTCCTCTGTCTATAAGGGTCCAAAATCAATAAGGAGAGACACAGCCACTCAAGAAGCGAAATTCTAATGTTTACAACATTTTTGAGCAAACTGCCCTTCCTCAGTGCGGTGCTTACTTTAAAATTTCGCTTCTTGAGTGGCTGTGTTTCTCCTTGTGGTTTTTGGATCTCATTCTTATTGTGGAGCACGACCCACTTGCACATTGTACCTTTTTTTTTGTTATCTGTCAATAAAAGTCTGAGTATACAGTGCAAGTGGGAATTTAGGGATTTCCCTCCACTCAACAGGGTTGGTTTTGAGGACAGTTAGGAAGATATATGTTTTGATGAGGAATAAGAGTTTGTTCCATAGGTACTGATCTTTTGCAAGAGATATCTAGTATGCTACAAGTTCTGTTTGTATTATAATGCATGCTTAGCTCCATAGAGTGAGAATTACTGGCATTTCCGTGGTTTTAGAGATGTAGGAGGTCAAGCATAACTAAGACATCCATGTCCCTTATCAGCCAATCAGAGATTGCTGCACAAAAGACTATATCAGATGGTGTAAAGCAGTAGGACTCTTACTTGATATGAACTCATACTTGAGGGTCAATTGGTTAGGAAACAGTGTGGTATTTCAAGTTTGGAGATGCATTTAGATAGGTACATGTCAAAGGATGTGTTGTATTTTGTTACTGACTTGATTAGCAATTGGTACAGGGGACAATAATTTCATTTGACCTGGAGGCTGTGCTCCTAGTTACTAATGAGGCCATGTAGGATGATTTGCTAACAATAGTTGATGCATGGTGGTCAAATGAGACTACATTGCCCATGTGCCCAGGCCCTAGTAACAGTATCAATGTTATCATTTAGGTGGTAGATCCAGGGGTGTTCTTGTTTTCCAAATTATATTACACTGATCTTTTACCATTGAGCTTGAGCCCATGGTCTTGACATGCAGTAAAAATGATGTTTTTAAAACTCTCTTGCAGGATATGGGCATCAGTGGTAGGTTCATGGCAATACTGATTTGTATTCATCAGAAAACTTTGATATCCATAGATAGTTGATGATTTCAGCCTGCTATAAGAGAAGGATATGCAGGAGGGAAGCAGACCCTTTATGGCGTCCTGCAGGATACCACTATTGATTGGATTATTAGAGAAAAATTTGATTTTGGTGAGTCAGTTAACTATGCAGAGGTTTACACAGGAGTTAAAATTTCAGCAGGTAACATTTTCAATAATACCAGAGAGTGGGATAGTATCAAAAATTTAGGTAGATCTGGATAAGCAGTCCGCACAGATTGCCCACCTTCAATTACCCATTCAAAGAAGTCCACAATATTCATTATACAAGATCTTCTCTTTACAAAGCCAAACTGGGTTGGGTTGAGGGAATGCAGAATGCCAATATCATTATTTATGAGGTCCATTATAATATGATCCATTACTTTAAAGGGAATGTTGGCTAGACTAATTGACCTATATTTTACAGGGTTGGTAGTAGGGCCATCCTTATGTCATGTTTGAATATATGCCCTGTAGAAATGTTAAGACTGAGTATGTTTAGAAAGGAATCTGTGAAACAATATTTATGATTAACTTGCTGATTGAAATGCAACATAGAATGTTGTCAGAACTTATAGACTGTTGCTTTAGTTTTGAAGTAAGTATTTAGGAAATAATAATAAAAGGTAATTTTGTGGGGAGGCAGGGATATTAGAGTAAGGGAGAGACTGCAGAAATATGAGAGCAAGGAGAAATTAAAACTTAGTTTAGCAACATCCTCCAGATCAGATTAAGTTGTATCAGTAGAGACAGTTTTCTGCAATTTGCATGTATTTTCTCATATTCCTATCATAGATAAAGAAGAGGTGGCTATATTTAGTTCAAACTTGGCTTTACAACTTCTGATCTTTTGTCTGAACTCTCTACAGATCTGCTTAAGATCACATAAGGAATACGAGAATTTGAAATAAGTCCTTGTGTGAGAAGATTTTTTACTGTAGCATTTGCTGATACTGGAGTTCTACAAGAGGGGTTTATTTTTAATTTTGCCATCAACTTGTGGTAGATAAAGATGGATGGTTTAATGGACAGGAGTTGAAGTGGGATTAAAAGTCACGGATATATGGAGCTACTTTTGTTGTATCTCCCCTATGGTGGGGAGACATTTATAGTTCATTAGGTTATTAGAAAACTTAAGGAGGTTGTCCTTAGTGAAACTATTGAATGCAGTATGGTTGGATCAGGGGAATGTGTGCATGGTCTGATTTAAGTATGCACTGGGAGGCTTTATGTATGGCATAGGCAGTAATATATATGTAAGGAGAAGGCTAAGGAGATAGGCATGATTTGGTCAAGTGAATTGGCATTAATAATGTTAGGGAACCACTGCACATAATTGTTGTTGGTTGTACCTCAGAGCTACAGACCTCAGTCCTAATCTTTACTTGTGCTGTGTGTGGAATTTACATATTATGCTTTGTGTGTTTTCTTCTTGTCTACCAGGATTTGAGTTTATCTATGAGTGATCGAATCACATCAAATGAAACACTGGTTTTCAAAACAAATATCAAAACTGATGAATAGAAAACAATAAAAAAGATTTTTTTTTTCCAGAGAGGCAAGACCCTGTCCCCCACCGCCTAAATTTTATATTTATATATATATATATATATATATATATATATATATATATATATATATATATATACCACAGTCTCACTACAAGGGAAAAAAGGTGAAAATTCTCCAAAAAGCACTCTCACAATACAACCCATCGTGGCAAAGTCAGCCACAACATAACATTTCTAATCTACAGCCACTCACCTACCAATGCTTCAAACCCCTGAACACCTGTAAGTATGCCAAGGATTTTCTCTAGGTACTTCAGTTTTTTACAAAAATATGCTGTTTAATTTGCTGTTCTAAAGTGTCCATATGTGCTGCACTTATCTTTGCCCTTATGGCTTAAGCCAAAGCAGAAAAGGTTCTATTATGACTAGTTCACTTACCTGATGAACAAATGAATGAAAATAAGGGAGGCAGCATTTTCTGAAGATATAAAACTGTAATTCAGAGGTTATTAAAAAGGAAATACACAGAAGCTAATTGCAAAGTGGTTTGAATGGTTGTATGATAGAAACAGTGATATTTAATTATACAAAACTAATTATAACATTCTAACAAGATAGTACGAGGCTTAATTAAATGCTTTACTTTGTTTTATTCATACTTTTCTAGCTTCCCATATGAACAGTTACTGGAACTTGACAACAGTTAAGAAACAATACGATCAGCATGCTATTTTGTTCAGTTAAGACAGACTACAATATTAACTGATAGAGGGGGGACATTTGTTTGTCATATTTGTAGTGATATACTGCCAGTCATATGTAATCTAACCTGAATCTGCAGTGTCATTTGTAACAATTATGAAGTATGGGATATTCCAATTTTGAAACAAAAGTGGCAGTATATGCTAAATAGCTACTTATATACTGAAGTGCAAAAACAGGTTTTTGAAATGTAGAAATGCATAACTAGTCACATTCCATACAACAATGTAAAAAGAGAATAAATATCATGTTGACTAATGCTTCACAAAAGTGATTCTGTATCTGCATCCCCCTATTATATTTTAAAATAAATAACAAATGTAGCGGGGGAGGGGGGCTTGCATTCTGTTTCAAGACTGTTCTCTGCATTTGTCCTGAAGCTTCCTGGCTTCCTGCGACAGGCGCCATCTCCTTCGTAAAACTAAATAGGATGAAGTAGGTACAGGAAGCTGAATAAATATAATAATTTTACTGAAATAACCACAAAGTTATATGATTTAATCTGATATATTAAAGTTTCAAAATTAATGCTTTCTGCATATCTATTTATCTATTAATTGAGTGCATTAAAGTCTAATTTTATTGTAATTAATGTTTCAGAAGATGAGAATGTCAATGGTCTGCAGTAATTTTTGACATATTTGTGCTATCAGTTTATGTCTTTGCTTTGCTTGGTATAGCTCAGACTTTATGCACCGACACAGTTTTATAATTATTTAAAATCAAAAGAAACATAGTATATAGGATAAGAACAATGTCAGCATATCTAGCTAAATGGTTTCAGTGCACATTGCATCAATGCCTATTACTGCCCTCCATAGACTAGTAAAGGAGCAGTTAGAGTGTACAAGTACATGCGGTTTATATGAAATGCAGAGGCAGTGTGTGGTGCAGGGGTGCCCAGGAGGCTGAGAATGCGAAAGGACTGCGCTAACACTTAATATTAGCTGTTGTCTGAAGTGCACATCCAGCACAACAATGGAAGAAATGCAAACAGTGTCTTGATATTGCATATCAAGGATCCCAGTTAATCAAAACTTTTTAAGTGACCATGGTAGATTGTATAATAGTACACAGTGGATGACCCAACCTCAGTACAAATATACTAAAGCAATTAAATGCAGTTGAGCTAATGCACTGTACTCCCGAGTAAGGATGACAAAGATTTTCTTAATCTTAACTTCGCTGTCAACATCTTATTTCCAGAATTAGGGCCAGGGACAGAAATAATCAGGGACAAAGGAGTTAAACCATGGACATGTTTTTTTTTTTTTTTACATTGTCACAGGAAGTTAATAAAATAAGAGGGTATACATTATGAAGCCTTTTCTGAAATAACAGAAGTCCATAACTCTAATGATTATCACTATTTGTGAGCTGATATGGCATCACTATTTCTCAAAACAGTCATCAGGTTTAGGAAGGACAGAGTGAAATTGTGGGTCAAAATCAGTGACGTCCCTTGGAAATCTAGGATAATTGAATGAGACCAATCACCTGGTCCTCATGACAATATAACAATTTGAATGGATACATTTAAAGCAATTCATACCTAACTTCTCCAGTGTTAACAAAAGATATCTAGCTATCTAACTGTCTATATATATATATTTATCTGTCTAGATATTTGTCTACTACACACTAGGATTTTTTTAAACTAACAAATTCAGGTCAGCATTAATATTTCTTTGGGGAATGCATGTAAGATGTTTTAAATGAAAAATAGTCTGTTTTACTGCAATAAATAATACTTTATCAGCTTAAAAGACAAATATAGACCCGGCACATTTAGCACTAAGTACCTATAACTTCCACAGATCATACCATAAAAACATAGGCTATTTCATGTACAACATGATGTAAGTGGTAATGTTGTCACATAAACAAGCTTTTTGTAAGTCCTTCATACTTCGGATCTGGACATTGTATTTCTAGACCATGGGTCACATATACTGTATAGGCTATAAAGATGTATAGAAACCCCACAAATACAGTGATGAAGACAACATCTGGAAGTCTTAAGGTGGAACATGATCTACTTCATGCTGTAGAGTTCCTTCTAAAGTTAATTCCAAACATATGCTAGGGTTAGATAATAGGGGCAGATTTGTCAGTTTGTATAACCCATGGGTGGAATGCAGTTTCTGACAAGGACTATGACACTTGTTGAGAGACTGGGAACTCCACCCATGCAACAGCATCCTAGCCTAACACACATCCCTTCTTTTTGATGATGTCATTGTACACTGAGCACTGGTATAAGGTAGAGGACTGAGCAAAATAAATAAATAAATATAAATAAATAAAAATCTTTGCAACCTGCGGTGGATGGCCCTTGTCTAACTTTTGCCCATTTTTGGGCATGTTTTGCTCCCTTGTTTCATCCTACCACATTTACTCCAGTGCTCTATGTTCATTTCTAGGTCTATGGGCTCCTCCTTGCACCCCAGACTTTCTGTGATTTGGCCTGGGGCTGGCACAGAACCTGTGGACATCAAGGGGGGTCTTGCTCTTCACTTTCAGCTGGCAGGCTATTATATTTTAATTGTCTATCCTGTTTATCTTTCAACTTTGCAGTTTACATGGCAGTATTTGAGGCATGGGTGTGCAATGGAGGTATGTGATACATCACTTCACCTCTCTAGCTGAACCAGGTCTACCACCATTTCCCTTCTTTGGACTACACCCCTTACAGCAGTATTTCCAGCCACCTTTAGGGATCATTACAGACAGCACCCACACAATGGGCCTCCCTGACAGTGGTTCAGACACCCAAGCTGCTAATCAAACCTGGGTCATCTAAGCCTTAGCCAGGGCTTTATCCATTTATATCACAGTGCTGGTTGCCTCTTCCTCTGTTTGTCACTGTGGCTATTATCAGTCAGTAGGGGAAATAAATAGGTCAGAAGGGTCATGACTTGGATTTAAATTGTGTGCAGGGATGGCCAAAAGCTCATTTCATAAATACTGGGCAGATAAAGTACATAAAAATAAAACAATGGGCAAATCCAGTCTTAACCACTTGCATTACCGAGATGAGTCACTAAAGTTTAATGCATTTTATCACATTTGGCAGATAGCAGCAAACATCCATACTCCAGAAGGAATCCAAACTTAATTTGCAAAGAGATAATATATTATTTTAAAAAGTCAGACAGAAAACTTAAACCCATTTCTATGATTTTGTCAAATTAGTTTCCATGCAACTACTCAGAAGGAGACATGGATGAAATATGCATCTGTTTTTCTAACTTGTAAGGACAAGTTATTTGATTATTCAGAAAAGAACATTTTGCTTGTTGCAATATGCTCAGACCTTTAAAAAGTTCATCCAATGTTTCTTTCATCCCAGAGTAAGAAAAATATCATAAGCAAAAATATTGTTACATATGGAATTATGTACTTTGTTAAAATACTAATCAGAATGAGAATAGTTACATAAAAATGCTTTCCCCAGGATAATGAAACTGTCATCATTTTAGAAGCAACTGGAGTGAAAATCAGTGCACCTAATTTAGCTGATTAAGGGGGATGTGTTGCAATTAAATGGTGATTTGAAAGATTTGTCTTTGCCCTTGAGACACAGCTGTTTGCAAAAGTAGACCTAGGTACATATGGATTGAATTAATGAGGCCTGAACTGCAGTTTAAATTAACCTTGCTTATCTGTGCTAACCTTAAAATAGTGTGTCTTGTACTGTGACAGTTTAGTGTGATAAGCATTGTATTCATTCAAGAGAAACAGAGTGTAACCTTATGTTTTACAGTCTCTGAACTTTGAGAACTTTTCCTGGAGTTAACTGTAGAAATGACAACAGGGCCATAGAATCTAAATTATGCAGTCACAGATATTTTGTCTCTAAATGTTAAAACATGAATTTCTGTTTTTAGAAACTGCATAATAGACTGGACACTTCTGAAATTATCTTAACTTTAATATGTAAAATAAAATATTTTAAATGTAGTCCAATCCAGGAATGCATCTGCTAAACAAGAGTAATTTAAAAGGCGGTTGCTGCATAATTTGGGATTTCTGTCTTGAATAATTGAACACTTTTCTTCTTATCTGATTCAAAGCATAGGCTGTCATGTATGTGTATGGACTGCTGAGCTTGAAATCATAAACAGTGATATAAATCATAGCAGCTCCTAGTATAAAGAAAAGCAGTAAGATTGAATGCATCACGCTGGAGGCCTGACAAAAAGATACAGGCATTGCATATTTGTATACATATCTGAATATGCTTCAGGTTTCCTCAACCTGAAAACAACTCCACCTGCATAGACATCTGACCTGGTTTGGTCTTACATGGTTGTTCATCTTGGCATACAGTAAAACCTGTTTTACAAACCTACTTTAGCTACTGTATACAGGAAAGACACAGCTCTTTCCCGCATTTGTCTAGCATTTTAGAGCAGTGTATTTGCAGAAGGCAAACTTCATTATGTAGAATGTCTGTTCATAACACCATAGTCTGAACTGTTCTGTTTACACACAGCAGTATTACATTAAACCAATGTTGGTGAGACAGTTTACAGAGCACCCTCTCTCAGGTGCACATTCGCTACTCTTAGACTATGCACATGACAGCTGACATTAATTAATTAATCCATTTATTTTATTTATTTATTTTTACTGCAAATGGGACAGCAACTTCCAAAGAAGGTAACAGTCAGGAGTTGAACTTATTACAACAGCAGAAGTGGAATGAGGGCAGGTAAGGTCATCTCAGGTAACCTAAAAGCAAGTAAGCAGTGGGAAAAATTGACAATGAATGTTGTCATAATACATAGGCTCCTTGTATGAAACAAGTTATTATCCTCTTCGGTAATTGTAGAACTCTTATATTTCAACGTGTGCATTGCTAGAAATCCAATCTCTTTTTAAACCAAGACTCAAAAGTCGGGCAACAAAAGTAATACAGATACTACAGAAAATTTTAGAAAAGCAGATAGTACCAAACTATTTAGCTGCTGTTTTTGGAAGTACTCTATGGGCATCTAAAGTATCTCTGACCAAAAAACTTCAAAGATTGTGATATATTTCTCAAAGAAAGGACCAATCAATGTAATGATGAGAATGCTATCTAAACCCAAAGCTGAATGACTTAAGATGAATGTCAGGAAGTGCTTTTTTACCATCTGCGTAGAGTAAGGGTGTATAGTATTCACTTTCTGAGACGCTTTTGAAGGGAAATTCAGGAAGAGAGCTAATGGTACAAGAAAGAGAAATGAGGCAATGGTTTAGCAGAGGGGGTATTCAGCAACGTACACTTATAGTTGCTTTCTCAAACATTAAAATAGGTATAGAACATATGCCATACAGCTCTTTTTTCCCCAAATTATTTATTTTTTAAGATAATATAACAGAGTATAACAATGCAAAAAATGCAGATTGGATAAAACAATAGAGATTTTTGAAAAAATGAAACAGAAGTAAATTATTTACATTATATAGATACTATATTGCCTGAGAATAAAATTTATACAAATAAAACAAACAGATTTAAGGATAAGTTAGCTAATAAAATAAGTGAAATTATGATGAAAAAGTTTCAGTAAGGGCAAACATTTTTAATTAAAATAATCTGTATTATATTTGATAATCTTTCTTTCTTCATTAGGCTAGAGCTAGTGGGTCTTGAGATTTTTTATATATATCTATTAAAGACTGGGAATAGCAAGTATTCCAAGTTTAGATGTAGATTTTTAAATATTTATTTTTCATATTTATTTATTTATTTATTTACATTTGTTGACTGGGAGTGACTGACTAGACGTAGGTCCATTTTCAGTGGAGGCCCGTGGAGAAAAGCTCCACAGTTAAAATAAACAGACAGTAGTTACATTGGATTACATAGCAATTAACAATTTAACATAGCAATTACTTACAACATATTTACAGATGAAGAACATAGTACATCAGTAGACAACTAGAATCCTTATCTGTGAAGTACATAACAGACATTAACAAATGTTACAGTAAGAAGTTCCTGATGTATAATAAGTACTAGGCTTATGAGCATCTGAGCTTGCTATAATCAAGGTAGTTAGTGGAGTGGAAAGAAAGGTAGGGGTTGGATGGGGTGGGTGATATTAGAGTGGGAGTTGCAAGGGCATAGCCAGCATGTTTTTAGGTGCGTTTTTGGTAAAGTTTTGAAGTTTATTTAAGTTCTTTTCTCTCTTGCTTGAAATCTTCTTAAGTAATACAATATTAACAAGCATGTTTTATTAATTTTGTTTGTAGCTCTTTACCCTAACCTGGAAAAAGCCGAAAGACAAACAACAACTATATTATTAATTTCAAAATTTTAAATGTGCACATTATTTTAGAATACTATGGATATATCACTGTTATCTTTAAATGGTAATGGTTTAACCAACCCTAAAAAAGGCAAATTTAATAAAATATCTTGACTTGAATAAACCTCATATTATATTTTTTCAAGAAACGCATTTTTCAGATGAAAATGTAGTAAAATTGGAAATCCAACAAATATTTAGTTTTAGCACAATCTTCTTTTAAGTCTAAGAGAAGCAGTGTATCCATTCTTTGGAAAAGAAGAAATTGTAATCCCTCATATAATACATAAATATGATGAACAAGAAGATTTATTTGCCTTAGTCATTATAAAATATGAGAATAGAATATGGACTCTTGTCAACTTATACTGTTTTGGGTATGGGTGTTAAATTAGCCATGCAGTTCTTGTCTGCCATGGAGATGTATTATTTGAAAGTTTATTAATGGTAGGATTTTGCTGACTTTCTCTTCTGCGGACTACTCCCGTGATTTTGCAGGTAAGTTGAAGGGCTACAGGACTCTTTAAGAGTAATAGAAGGTACATATAATATCAAAAGTGCTTACCTTTATCTCTTAACATATAGTTTTCCACCCCCTTTAGGAAAGAGTGCAACAAGGTAAACAGGCATGTCATTTAGCAGGAAGACATCATCTCTTCTTTTCTTTTACTTTTTATATTAGACTGACAACACTGAACTCTGCTAGGGTCCCTCAAGTATAGCAGTTTGGACACCTAAACACCTACTCCGTAGAAGACTTCATTAGAATGATTTGTTCTGTTAATGTCTTAAATGAGTGCTGAATAAACTACTTTTATTATTAAATACTTTTTGTAGGCAGAAAAATATTTGAGTACATGGGCGCTTTCACTGTTCACAAGGCTTCTTTTAGTAAGTATGCATATATCAAAATTTTCATCGGTTAGGAATGTCTGTAAGGTGTAAAAAATGTTATGCTTCTAGCAGTGTTACTTTTATGTGATTTTGATTACGTTTGGCTATGGGGATAATTTGAGGAGACTGACTTTGCCTAAAAAGGCATTATGGGGAAAGAATAGTCTTAGCCAATACATAGAAGCCATGAGGACAAAGATGCAGACAATCTCTTGCAAAGCAGTCAGGTCTTATCCCATGCTGATATATACTACCCCCCCCCCCCCCAGAATGACATCAGTAGCTAACCCAGTAATTAAAGTGAATTATCTTTTGTTTGTATTGAGGCATTATTCTTGGTAATGGTCGGACTTTGCTCAATACTAGTTTCTCCTCTTTTCCAGATGCATATTTGGAAAAGTCCATCATGTCCCTCTTCATATGATCCAAGGAGGCACATCTCAAGACATTCACTCCCTCATGTACAATGATCAGGTCAGTGAAGGAACTTGAGTGGATTTGGTGATGCTATATTTCCTGGCAGCTGAGAAGCAACTAACTATAGTTCTGTCATTGCTCTGTCTGGTGAAAGGAGCATCTGTGTGTCTAACTAAGGAGTCACCTAGAACTAGGATGTTGCCAGATTAATTAGCTTGGTCTTGCTGCCTTAAAGGTCTACATGAGAGTTCTGTGACCCTCTATTACTGTCTGCATTTCCTACAGTGTCAGAGTGAGTTATGTGTTGGATATGAGCTGTTGATGCTGAGTTGCATGCAAGAGTTAAATTTGACAGTTTAGGCTGATGCCTAGTCTTTAGAGTCCAACTTAGAGCTTGTAGTATGTGAATATTGCATTGGTACCGGGGGGGGGGGGGGGCAGTGTTAACCTCACTACATATAACTGGCAGAGATTGGGATGCCTCCAGATGGGTTATGGGTTAAGTACTTACACCTTTTACAGATATAGTCCTTTGGGTTTAGGAGGACTTTGTTATCAGTTTGTTCATACACTGCCTCAGGATTTCAATCCCTATAATGCTGCCAATGGGGGGAGGGTAATGTTCTAACTCCCCATGATGACCAATGCTACTTGATTTAAAGTAAGTGAAGATCTAAAGAGGGTTGAAGAAATACTGTACTTATGGAAGTTAGCTGGACTTGTTTTAAGTTCAGTCCAAGCCCATGCTGATCAGTGCAACTAGAACTCAGGTTATGCTGATTAGTGCAGCTAAGAGGAAGCTTGAGTAACTTAGCACAATTTAGAGAAAGTGTTAATGGATAACTAACTCACCAATGAAGCTACCTTTCCTGTTGTACAAAAATGAGAATTTTATTCACTAAACACCCAGGATATACAAATCTCTTAGATCATCCATAACTAATTCTAACATGGCTTCCAGCCCAGCCAAGCAGATTTACTCAAGGTAGTAATTTAAATGAAACAAACCAGTATTAAACAAAACAGAACAGCTCAAAATGGCTAAAGTAGAGCCAGCAATATCAGCTGCTAATATATGATTTTGCTTTGTTTTAAATATATTTACTACCGTTTGTGCTGCTATTTTCTTTGTATATTTTTCAGGCTTTTTACAAAGCTAAATGGATAGTTTCTTCCATTTCAGTGATCTGATCCACAAAAAATAAATCTGTAAAAATAAGTAAATAAATAAGCAAACAAGAAAGCAAATAAAGCATAACTTTGTGGGCCAAAGTACTTATAAGACATCCATGTGTTATGGTTAATAGAGGTAATCATAGCTTCAAAGTGTGCTTCAAATGACATGGCTTCAGTTTTAATATCACCACAACTTAGATTCTACAGTGGAAACATAGTGGGCTGAATTCATTAAAAATACTGTGATGGTACCCTTCACTGGTTCAATAATCACCCTTACATGTTGCTACATGGTCCTCCAACATGAAAACATGCAGCACCACGAAAGGCTGGACTGGAGGCTGTGGTTAATGCTGCTGAGGCATTCTAGGGGTAAAGACATATTCTAATTAGCCATGTGGTCTTTCCCCAAAACTGCTTTCAGGAAAGCATCTGCACAGATAAACAAATTAGGAAGCACTCAGTCATGTAGAAAATATGGGGATCCCCAACACATTCCAGTAGTGAAGATGGCCAAAGTGTTCAAGAGCTGAATACAAGCACAGCAGGGGGAACCACTAGACACCAGGGCTTACTTTTAAAGTGCCATAATGGCATAGACAGCAAAATGGGGATTGAGGACTGGGGATACACTAGACACCAAGGATTCATCTGTAAAGTACTGTACCGGTTAACTTTTTCTTTTTGTGGCTGGAAGAAGGACTGACTGTGGGACCAGTAGTTTTTTTTCCATAATCAAGCTGAAAATGGTGCCTGTTTCATGGGGAAAATGAGTAGCAAAAGCTGATAAAAATTCAAAATCTTTAAAAGTCATTTTTCACATAAAAATACTGTAAAAAGCACTTTAAAACACTTTTCCCACCCCGGAAAGTAAGACACATACAGTTTTGCAACAGAAAAAAATGTTATTCAATTACTTTAAACATTTAAACTGACATAACATTTAAAAGTAGAGTTAAGTCTCATGGCAGTCCATTAAAACACAGACTTCTGTATTAAAAATAGCTTTCCTAAACATAAAAAGTACAATCTACAAAAATTGGAGATACTAAAACTCGAACCCTGCTATAACAAAATCGCAAGATTTGCCACTAACCTACCAGCTAGAACTCATCGTTGCTATGCACTCAAGCAACTAAACTGGTTAGAGCTCCCCCAACTACTGCACTACATTCACTTAACCATGGCCCACAAAATCCTCTTTGAGCCCGAAAAAACACCTGTTCTACAAACACTAGTCCAATCATATGTCACAAACAGAACCTTACATTCCACTAATAAAAAGTACATAAAATCAATGTAGCCAAAAATCAAGCAGGAGATTCCCTCTTCTAAAATTACATAGGTAAAATCTGTAATGAACTACCAGATAACATCACCACAATAGTATCACTAATCCAATTTAAGACAACTCTAAAAACAATGTAAGTCCCATAAAACGGAACGTGGAGGCTTGACTAAAAAAGCATGCTCTCTAAAACACCAAAGCAACTGCAGCCTGTACGGCAAATCGTAAGTCCATACCAAAGGTAAAATTCACCACGAAAGATCAATATCACACAACTCCAGAGTGCCAGGAACGTTCTTTATTCAAATGCAGTAAGCGCTTTCACCAAACACGGCTTCTTCAGACTGTAATAGCATTGTGAATCAACAGCCTTTAAATACCTTTCTTGAAACATTTAAACAATTAATCAATTAATACATCCCTAACATTTAAAGTGACCATGAAAATACTCATATCATATTTAACAAATTCTTTGTATGAACTTAAAAATATGTTTAAAAATGTATATATCATTACCATTTCTATGTATTGTCTTTTATATATATTGTCTTGCCTGTTACATGAATTCTTTATGCCAATAGTTAAAAAGTTACCCTCATATGTGAAGGATGTTTTTGAGTTTTTGTCAGTAGTGAAGCAAATTAAATGGCATAAAGAGATGTTTTTCATAGTAATTGATGTTGTGAGTCTTTATACAAGTATTAAACATATGGATGGTGTTAGAGCAATAAAACATTTTTTGGGAGATAGCCCCTTGGTGGAATACATAGTAGAACTACTTATGATGTGTTTACAGAATAACATATTTGAATTTGATGGGCAGTTATACAGGCAAAAACAGGGAACAGCTATGGGGGCTCCGTTTGCCCCCTGTTATGCTAATATATTTATGGGCCTGTTTGAACACTGCCATATTTATAATAATGAGTTTTTTTGCAAATATGTAATTAAGTATTACAGATATATAGATGATCTCATCTTTATTTGCAAAGGGGGTAGTGAGTTAGTTGAACAATTTATAGATCAAATTCAAGTGAATAGTATGGGAATAAAATTTGATGGACTACAGAAAGGTAGTAAGGTTAACTTTCTGGATGTGGAACTAATAGGAGATAGTCACCAACATAAGGTTATATCGAAAATACATAGGAAATTTCCAGAAAGTAATAATATACTGCATGGAGAAAGTTTTCATCCCTTACATACTATGAAGTCTATTCCATATACTGAGTTTAATAGAATAAAAAGATTATGTAGTGAGTTGAGTGATAGAAATATAGAATTATTAGAGAGTTTTCATAGATTTAAAGAAAGGGGCTATGATGAAGTGAATCTTAAAGAAAGTTTGAATAAAGTATGGGATAGTAGTAATGGAAAATATAGTGTTACATATTATAAGAAGAAAAATATAAAGGAACATAAAAGGGATGTTTATTTTGTTACTACGCACTCATTAATATCAGATGAAATTATTGATATTATTAAATCTAGTTGGAATATCTCTAAAAAAGAGGTAGATTGTTTACAAAATAAGAAATTGTCATTTTCTTTTAATAGGGGCAGAAACATTAAGGATTTTATTGTGCATAGTAGGTTTAACAGACCAAAAGTAGAGATAATGGATAGTATAAAAGAAAAAGGTACAGTAGTATGTGGAAAGTGTACAATTTGTAGATATGTTACTGTACGTTTTGATAAAATTAATAATAAAAACTTTGAAACAAATGAATGTTTCTCATGTAAAAGTGAGAGAGTTATATATGCTATCAAATGCACATGTAATAAATTTTATATAGGTGAAACAAAAAGACAATTTTCTTGTAGAATAAAGGAACACATAAGGGATGTGAGGAATAATAAAATAACTAGTCCCATAGCCACACATTTCAATGAAATACATAATGGTAGTCTGGATGGTTTTGAAACGACAATTCTGGAAAAAATAGTTTGCAATAAATTTATGAATGATGAACAAGTAAAACATATATTAAGAAAAAAAGAAGCGTTTTTGATATTGAAATTTAATACTATGTCCCCTAGGGGACTTAATCAAGAATGTTTCTGGAGAAGTTTTGTCTAATTATGTAAATAGCTTCTGGTGAAATTTTGAGTAACTATGTATATAGGTATGTGTCTTTTTAAAAAATATTTGGTTTGAAAAGTGTATATCCAGTGTAATTAATCAATTATGTTATTAATCAATTTATAAATTGCTATATATAGTTGAGTGATTTTTAAAAAAGTGTACTCTGTTAAAGGCTGTTGGCCGAGGCGCTAGAGAATTTTATTTCATCTTGGTTTTTCAAATAAATTCCTTCTGAGGAGTTGCTGGCTTGCAGTTTGTGGTTTTTCATCATCTTTTGTTTGCGGTGGTTTTTCAATTAACTACTTCTTGTATTTGATTCTGTACATCTCTCTCCCCATAACCTCTGGCCAGTAAATAATTCCTTGTACTGTTCAATTATTGATGGAAATCTGCATCCCTAATGTTCAACCTATATGCTTTAAAAACCTGATTCCTAATGACATTATCAAACACATAGGTAAGGTGCATACTTCCTCTGCTTAAAAGATGGTTAACATAACATTCCTTTCTGTACAAGCATGTATATATCCTCCCTTTTTCAATATTTACTTGAACATCCAAAAAGTTTATTCTCTCATATGAGACAACAGATTTAAACCTTAGAAAGGTGGTGGTTGCATTCAAGTACATAAAAAATCCCAAGAGCTCCTCTTCTGTACCTGCCCATAAAATAAAAAGGTCATCTACAAATCTACGAAAGAAAAAACTTTGTTCTGATATGGACCACTCAATAAAAACTCATGTTCCCATACAAACATGACAGCGTTGGCATAGCTATTGGCACAAGATGTGCCCATATCTACGCCACTACGCTGCCAGTATAAATCATCACCAAACAGAAAAACATTATTTTCTAAAACAATGCTCAGTAAATTCCTCACTAGTATAATTTCACTTTCAGAGAAATCAGAATGCATTTCAATAAACCTGGTTAAACTTTCCAACCCAATCACATTGGATATAACAGTAAAAAGAGAGACCACATCGAGTGTTACCATGAGAACACCTGCAATAAAGTTGTAGTTATTGAAAGTGTATAAATCTCTCAAAAACTGTTCCATGTCTCTTAACACATGCTCTGGCACAGAGACTACTCAAATGCAAGGTAGTCATGTTTGTAAAAAAACCTAGCACATTTATACCTGCAGTTAACCCATTAGTTAATGCTTTTGAAAAATGTGCATAGAGGATGAACATAAATTGAATGATTTTAATAGGCATAGATATTACAAGGTGCAAAAGTCTTATAATCTAACAAAATCAGAGCAAGAAGCTTTACTGGATTTACAGAAGAATGACACAATAGGAATCAGGCCTGCCGATAAGGGAGGGCCTATAGTTATTATGGATAAAAATAAATATGATTCCACTATGTCTCACATGCTGAAGGAAGATGTATTTTATGAGAAACTGCCCCTTGTTAGGGTTAAGCTGTTCACAGAAAAAGTGCATAAGCAATTAAAAGATATGTTTTTGAATGGCATGATAGATAACAGTCTGTTATATTATTTCATGGTTAACTCACCTACTACATCCATTATCCAAGATTTGCCTAAACTACACAAGAGCACTGTTGACCCACCCAGGAGGCCTATAGTGTCCGGTAGAAATTGTTGTACTGAACCAGCTTTCATTTTCATTGAAAAATGTTTGAGACCACTTTTAAATAGTAGAGAGCATGTGTTAAGAGACATGGAACAGTTTTTGAGAGATTTATACTTCAATAATTACAACTCTATTGAAGGTATTCTCATGGTAACACTTGATGTGGTCTCTCTTTTTACTGTTATATCCAATGTGATTGGGTTGGAAAGTTTAACCAGGTTTATGGAAATGTATTCTGATTTCTCTGAAAGTAAAATTATACTAGTGATGAATTTACTGAGCATTGTCTTAGAAAATAATGTTTTTCTGTTTGGTGATGATTTATACTGGCAGCGTAATGGAGTAGCTATGGGCACATCTTGTGCCCATAGCTATGCCAACGCTGTCATGGTTGTATGGGAACATAAGTTTTAGTGAGTGGCCCATATCAGAACAAAGTTTTGTTCTTTCATAGATTTGTAGATGACCTTTTTATTTTATGGGCAGGTACATAGGTGTTCTTGGAATTTCTTATGTACATGAATGCAACCACCACCTTTCTAAGGTTTACATCTGTTGTCTCATATAAAAGAATAAACTTTTTGGATGTTCAAGTAAATATTGAAAAAGGGAGGATATATACATGCTTGTACAGAAAAGAATGTTATGTTAACCATCTTTTAAGCAGAGGAAGTATGCACCTTACCTATGTGTTTGATAATGTCATTAGGAATCAGGTTTTTAGAGTGTCTAGGCTGAACATTAGGGATGCAGGTTTCCATCAATAATTGAACAGTACAATGAATGATTTACTGGCCACAGGCTATGGGGAGAGAGATGTACAGAAGCAAATACAAGAAGTAGTTAGTTTGCGACATACTAAGACTAGACCTTATTATTCAGATAGATGGTCTAAGGAAAAAGAGACCAGTGGTGATAACCCTAAGTTAAATGTGCCATTAAGCCTCTCTAGTGATGTTGGGTCTTATACGAATGTTATACATAAACACTGGGGGATATTGACCACTGACCAGCTGGTCACAAAATGGATAGAGAATGAGCCTAAATGTATGTTCAGAAATCAAAAGTCCTTGAAGAGACGCTTATGTGTACCCAGAGAAGAGAAAACATCTATGGGTGATATGGGGACTAAGCCTTGTGGCAGATGTTCATACTGTGGGTATATAGATATAAGCAATGAATTTTTACATCCAGATCAGGACTGGCTATATAAATTTAAAGTCCAAGCTGCATGTGATACACAGTGCATAGTGTATCTTGCTCACTGTGTAATATGCAAGAAATTTTATATTGGGAAAACAGACTGCACATTCAAGGAGAGGGTTAGAGAACACATTTATCACATACGCAAACAAAGTAGAAGTAATACTCTGGCTAAACATGTTGTGAATACTAACAACAAACATAAATTTAAGTTTATGGCCATTGCTAGGAGTTTTATGAGTAAGGGGGGGGGGGCATATTTAATAAAACAGAAGAAATGGAAGCTAGATGGATAGTCTTACTCAGTGCTGTCATGAGACATGGTTGCAATGAACAAATATCACTAAGATCAAAGTTAAAGACCAGACCACTACGTAGGTAAAGTAGTTGTTTTCAAGAATGTGTATTTTAATAATGCTTTTATAGTGCACAAAGTATATAAGAAATATTTTGTGATTATATTTTTATCATTTTCTTTGAATATTTAGTTGTTTTGTGGTTACCATATAGCTTTAATATTTTATAATAATGGAGTGTATATAGACATGTGATGTATTGTTGTCATGTGATGCATTCAGCAATGTTTAAAAGTACGACTAGTTTCAATTTGTTTTTATGCACCTGAAGAAACAGATGTGAAAGTGCTTGTACCTGATTAACGCTTTATAACCTGGAGCCTATCTTGTGTCCTCCTGTTGTTTTTGGATGCTTCAAAAAAAAAAAAAAGAAAAAGACCAAACTTCTCTAATAACGGTTAGTCCATATCTGCATATGTTCATATGGAATAACCCACTTTTTTCAACTGGTATCACTAATCAGCCAATCATCCCATGTAAAACAGACTCCCACTAAAAATCTAAAATAATTGTAAGCAGATAAGGTTAAGGAATTAAACTTTACTAAATGTTTGTTCTAATTAATAGGAATTGTCTTGTATTTAATTTTAGTCTGTATTTAAATAAAAATATTTCCTATAAAAACGATACTCACCTAAATATCTCATTACTAAATGTCTGATGAGAGTACAGTGTATTTTTTCCCTACATCCAAATTATCCACTGAATTTTAAGACTGGATGATTAAGTCAATGTACATTATAGATATCCTCTATGTATTCTAAAGACATCGATAAACTGGAACCAAAAACCAAAAGAGGCAAATAGAGGCAAATAGAATCCAAGAACACTGGCAAGGCAAAAGTAAGCCAAATAACCCTTTATTGTTGTTTGTTTGTTGTAAGCGCTTTCGGTAAGGAAATTCTTCCCCACCTTCCTCAGACAAAAAATGTTACAACCATAAAACAGTAAAGTGCTGTTAAATACTTAATTGGTTGTGACCTCATGATTATTCATCAAAAACTTAAAAGGCTAACACCATTTTTAAAAACATTATCTTGATACAAAATACACTTATGTTATAAAATCAATTAAGTATTTGGATTCTATTTCCCTCTATTTGCCTCTTTTGGTTTTTATTCTAAAGACATGATGGCTGAACTAAACATTGCTTATTGCTATATACGTCCTGACAGTTATTTCCACTGTTATTTTTTCCCAACAAATGTTCTATTAAAAAACAGAAACTTTTAATGACATATTTCACTTACTCAACCAAATATGTTATCAATATCTGTAAAATATCTGCTTCACAATATAGTCCTGATAAGCCAGGAGATAATGTAACACTTTATGAATTTGTCAAAAACAAAATTATGCATCTAGCTAAGCTGAAGAATAATAACAAAAAGTTGGTATTTATTTATTTATGTATGCATGGATGGATGAATGTTTCTTTATTTGTTTGCTAGATTGTTTATTTGTTTACCACGGCATTGTGATAATCAATATTGCATAATTTCAGGCTCAGCCTGCATGAAATACGAAACATTCGACATACAAAAAAATGCAGAAATGTAAGCAAGAACAGAGTAGTTCAGACTAGTTACGCAAAAAACTGCATATGTACATTATAGTAAACAAGCAGAGTTCATTGTATAATGTTTACATTAAGAGAAGTGGAACATATATATGGATATGTGTTTGATAATATGTCCTGTGTTGAAGCAGGAGAATCTATCTTTGACAGAGAGGTGCTTTTTTAGTTGCATTCTGAGTTTTGAGCAAATGCTGATTTTATTTTTTGTTGATGGAGAGAACTTACCAATGATTTGGAGCCTGAGAGGAGAATGCATATGCAGTGCTGCATAGTTAGGTTCAACAGGCAATGGCAACTGGTGTCACTTATGAGTAGAGTCTCAGGTTGCATGAGTAGGTTTTTTCATTAATTCTAGCTGTTCAGGCTGGATGAGATAGAAAAGGAAAGATCTTTTGTGTCCCAGAAGAGAAGGGAGTTTATTTTTGCTTCAGTCTGCATCTGGGGAAATAGAAGTTTAGTAACTGATCAATCCATAATCCAAGTATTTCAAGGTTGAGGTTATTTCTGTGGTATAATTGTCTAAGTCAAAGTTAGTCAAAGAGTCAGATATCTGGTGAATTTTCCATCGAGTTCCAAAAGTCATAGTTTTGGTCTTGGAGGGGTTGAGAAGTAATTTATGGTTCATGAGCCATTGGTAGCTCTCATGTAAGTCTTACTGGAGATGGAAATGAATGTTGTTATGAGAGTGACTTGATCAGTAAGTAACCATATTGTCTGCAAAGAGGATGAGGGAGGGATGAGGTCATAGGGAAGTTTGTTGATAAGTATGGAGAAGAGAAGGAAGAGGCAATAATGAGCTCTTGTAGTACACCTTTGATAATAGGTATAAATTCTGATTGTGAGGATCCTATTTTAACTTGAAGTGTCTGTCACTGAGGAAGTATTTAAACCATGGAGTGCTCTCTGGGCTGATACCAATTTCAAATAATATTACTTACGTATTATCACAACCAGGTTCCAAAAGTGTCATAATTCTTCAAAGTATGGACTAATGAGTCATTGTGTTTTTACAGGGATAGGTAAGCTACTAACTAGCTATCTCTCAGACTGTGTAGTCAGTCAGGAAGAGGAATAAGTCTCAAATTCCTCTTCAAGGATGGCTACAATATGTAAGTACACAAAGCTCCCATAACACAACACAGGATGATTATGTTAAGGTCATGGGAGTTACTGCAATGAGTGTATACTTACAAGTTTTGACTTCAGTAACTATAGAAGTCCCTTTCTTGTTAAAAACTGACTGGGTGGAGTGGGAGGAGTATAAGGAACAGCTGAACATGGCATCAACAAATATGAGTGCTTAATCTACAAGAACAGGGCCCTACTACAATCAAACATGAGTCACACAGTCTATATGTTTCTAAAGATGAGCAACACGGTATGATTCCAAGCTTTTTTTCAATAATAATTCACCCTTACAGTGTACTCTAACCATACAGAAAAGTTTGTGAGGTATACACTGCCTGCACCAAGCTTTCCACCTGACACTCGTCTCAAACATGATCAATTTTCTTCAGAAACGTATAGTCAAAACACAGCAGCTTTAGTAAATTGCCACCTCAACCTGAAAGCAAAAGTTGGACTTCTAAAGTATACAGTGTACATACGTAATACCACTTCTGTAGTATGAAATATATAAATGACCTGCAACCTCCCGTCGATCACTATGTGTTTTATCACACACATCACGTCACTCTGGGGCTGTGGTCCATGAACAAATTTTTCACTTCTTTTTAAGTATTCATACCAGTCAGATCTAGAAATACCCATGTCCTCATTCTCAGTAGTTCATCCTTCTCGTTTGGATTCCATGACCTGCATACTTTCTTGATGCAACAACTTCCCATTACATGCCATTTGAACATGGTTGCGATAATACATGAGTACCCAATTAATTTGTGTAGAAGAAAATAAGGATCAGTGATAGTGGTATTTAATCAATTTAATCAACATGTTGAAAATAATTAAATTATTCGTTTCAACAAATACTGCTTTGCTTTTACATTCTAGAACTTTTACAATACTCAAGGGAAAATCAAAGACAAGTTGTCAAAGTTATGCTACTGCATGAGTCAGAGTATTGCAAATTCTTACCGGTGTAATAAATAGATATATCTATCAATGTAAAACTTAATCCCCAAGCTATACTAACCAGAGGGCCTATTTTGTGATCTTTTCCTTATAAATCCCAGTTTGTAATGCCTTTTTTACACACGTCATTCATCAGTGTTATGATCTCAGCAATAGTAAGTGATGCTGTTCTCTTCCATCATCTGGTCATAGTCTCTTTTTATAGAGTAAAAAGAGTCCTCTTAAAAGTGTAAACTCATTTTGTGGTTCTAGTGTCCTGGTAAGTTCTATAGGGAGTAACAAATTGTTATCTACTTTTATGCTAACAGTACAGATCCTCTCCACCAGATCCTGTATTTTTAATCTATATAGGCTACTGTATTATTTAAGATGCACAGCTAATTTCCTATTTCTGACTCCACACACCTCCAGCAAACTAGGCCACATGAGAGGAACATTTTAGAGAGTCTCTTAGGTGTATAAAAGAATTTATGTAAACATTATCAGCCAGAAAATGGTAATTCCTAGAGACAGTAAAAAACTACAGGTTCAAGACAATTCTTACCTAGTTGTTCTCCTCTAACTGACTTCCCAAATATTTTCCAGGCTTTCCTCAGTGCCTCTAAATCACAAGTATAGAGCCTAATCAGGATCTGATAGAATTAACTTACTAAATATTTCATAGATGAGGCTATCCTTCTCACCTCCAATATCTAATTTACTTTATCTGGCTTATCTTTTCCTTCTAGTATACCAAACTTTAATTTCCCAGACAGTGTTACCAGCCTATTGTATCTTAATCTATCAGTGGATTGTAGCATAATGTATTTATAGATGGCGTCCCATTAAATGACTTTTCCTACTAGGAACATGCCTTCCCAGAAAATAAATAAAGTATTCCTCTGTATCCATTTTGGGAACATTGAACCGTCCCCCTCATTTCCAGGCATGGTGCTGGCAGGCCAAGGGCAACTCTGTTTGCCAGTTACTAACTTTATATTTTGCCATGGTTTGGGAGATGCTTTTAACAATAAGGATAATCATCCCTCTCCTTTCATCCTAATGAGCAGATAGGAAGTGGAATATTTTTGAATTAAGAGCCTCAGTTCCATGGCAATTTATTAACAATTTTTTTCTACCCTGCTGCATATTCCTGCCAACTGATATTGTAAAAACACTTTAAAATGGTAGACAAACTTAATAGCTCTGGGCTAGGAATTCCCAGTCCAGCATACTGCTTAGAAAAAATCAAATTCTTCTATATTACCTTATGCCTTCTATGTGTCCAGATAAAGTCTACTAATTGTTTAGTAAGTTTTTTGAAGAAATCTGTTGATGTGATGACTGGATATTACTTGAGAAAAATACAGAATATGAGATGTAATGAATAACTGGACCACCTTCTCTGAAGTACAGGCCAACACTAAGGGACTCTGGCTAACAAAGTTCGCAGATGACTGCAAACTGGGAGCCATTATTGAATCCCCAAATGATGTGGATACTCTACAAAAGGGCCCTACAGAAGCAGATGCTTGGTACCAGAGCCATGGGATCAAGCTCAATGCCAAGAAATGTATAGTAATCCCCTTTAGGAAAAAACATGTATCCATGAATTACCATATAGGTGGCAGTACACTAAACACTGAAAGTGTGATAAGAGACTTAGGGACACAGGTGGACAGTGGTCTCACCTTCGATAACCACATCGCCACAATAGTCAGGAAATCCTTCTAAGTGGCACACCTCATCACTAAGGGCTTTTCATCCAGAAAAAGGAGGTCATTGTCCCACTGTACTCATCCCTCATTAGACCCATTATAGAATACAACACCCCATTTGGTATGTACCTCTCAAGACATCTGCAACAACTGGAAAGGCCGCAGAAATACCTCACTAAAAGAATCACAGGCCTAAAGCAGATGCCCTACTCTGACTGCCTTAAAAATCCCAGCTATACTCTGTCGCATATCGTCTACTCAGAGGCGATCTCTGCTTAACATACAAGTCCATGTCAAACCCAGAGCTTTTGGACATGCTACACTTAAAGAAATCCCAATCCCTCAGAGCCACACGCTCCAGGGATCTAAACCTTGTCATCACAATAAACAAAACATGCTGGAGGGATAGGTTCCTGACCCAGAGACTCCCCAGACTCTGGAACAGATTGCCCATACATGTCAAGCAGAGTGCCTCTTTGGCCCTCTTCAAAAGGAACCTTGACGATTGGATGGGAGAAAGGAAATTCACCCCGGGGATCACGTCAGTCACCCTGCTAGACATGAGTCCAGGGAAGTAAATAGTGTGGGAAGAAATAGCCAGGGAATTGTTATGGCTAGGCTTGTATAGGCCCTAGGGCTGATAGCCTAGTACCAACCTATGAACCTATGAACCTAAATCCATAGCTGGATGTCAAGGATTATGTCCCTCCACCAGGACAAATGGTTATTACAGGTGTGCGATAGCTGGTTATATCCAGCATGTATTTTCAGTTATGTCAAGAACCTCTATGGCAAAGCCCAGGTTTGTTCTGAATTAGTACTTAACTCAGGCATGGGCAAACTACGGCCCATTAAACGTTTTGATTCGGCCCGCCAAACTTGAAAAAATTTAATAAATTAACCTTGTTAATGTTTTATTTCCCCTGCAATTCTGATGTTTCCTCACTAGATGGCGCACTCTAGATATATTGGCTTTGTTGAGGTGAAGCGTAGGCCTATTACTCCATGTTTGCACTTTACCCTTTGACCCACCACCCCTCTATGAAGATGAGCGGACCCAAGAAAAGGAAAGTGGACAGAGAATGTCGAGTGTTCAATAAGGAGTGGACAACTAAATATTTTTTCACTGAACACCAATCATCTGCAGTTTGCCTGATATGCCAAGAAACTGTGGCAGTTTTTAAAGAGTATAATATTAGCTGTCACTTTGCCACAAAGCACGCTAATTATGCTAGCAAGCTCTCAACAAAAGAACGGGAAGCTGCTGCTGAGAAGGTGGCAGCTAATTTGAAGGCTCAGCAAAGTTTTTTTCACCGTCAAACTGCCATTCAAGAGTCAAGTACCAAGGCCAGTTTTATGCTTTCATTCAAAATAGCAAAGGCCAGCAAACCACTGTCTGAGGGTGAGTTTTTAAAAGAATGTATGGTAGAGACAGCAGGTATTTTGTGCCCGGAGACCAAAGACAAATTTGAGAAAATCAGTTTATGACGGCGGACAGTGACTCGCCGTGTGGAACTAATAGATGAAGATATCACCAGCAGATTAAACAAAAAGGCGAAGTCATTCACTTTTTATTCTTTAGCACTGGATGAAAGCAACAATGTCAAAGACACTGCTCAGCTCCTCATTTTTATCCGAGGAATCAACGAAACTCTGCATCTCCTACCGTTTTTGAAAAAAAAGACAGTCAGGAGGAGAGTGATGGTGATATCCTGAAGGATAACAGAACTTTCAGTGCTTTAAAATAAAATGGTCATTTATTTGATTTTCAGTGTTTAAAGACTCATTTCGAAGTCAGAGATTTTATTGTAATGCTTTTCTTCATTTTCATTGGAAATTAAAGCACATGTTTTCTCCATATCCCAAGATGTGTATTTTTCCCCCAATGAGGTGATGTTTTCAAAGCATGCCATCTATCTGCTCCTGTTTCGGCCCCTTTGTCAAATGCTAGAACTCAATGTGGCCCACGAATCAAAAAGTTTGCCCACCCCTGACTTAACTGTACCACTTACACTGATCCTGTTGACTTAGCCAATCTGCTAGCTGATAGGTTCAGTGCAAACTTCACCCGCTATCTATCCCAAAGGCCCATTCAATATCCCTGATGAACATCCTGCACCTCACATCTCCATAGATAAAGTGTTAAAAGCCCTATCCAAGGCAAAGAACACAGCTTCCATGGGACCTCATAGTATCACAGGCTGTATTTTGCACCATTTCCGGCAAGAACTAGCTTTGCTATTGTTCACCCTATTCAATCACAGCCTACGTACAGGAGTCATTCCAGCAAAGTGGAGAACTACCTTTGTCATCTCCTTGCACAAAGGTGGTGCCACTACTGACCCTGGAAACTATTGCTTCATTAGCTTGACAAGTCTGATCTGTAAAGCCATAGCGCATACTATTATGGATCTCATAAAGAAGGACATAGGCAATCTACAAGCACTTGACCCTACCCAGTTTGGATTTGTCAAGGGCAGATCTTGGCTGTTGAACCTGGTTGACTTCTTTGAGATTGTCACCAAGACCCTAGATGAGGGAAAGTCAGTGCATAAAGCTTACCTTGACTTTGCCAAGGCCTTTGACACAATCCCCCACTCAGGCATCATTGAAAAGCTAACACAACATGGCATAAATCCCTATCTCATCAGGTGGGTGGCTAACTTGCTCACTGATAGGACCTACAAGGTCACAATAGGTGCCTCCACCTCTGACAGCAGACCTGGTACTAGTTGTGTTCCCCAGGGATCTGTGCTTGGACCCCTACTGTTTGGCATCTACTTCTCAGAGGTCCAGACAAAGACAAAAGGCCTGTGGCTGACCAAGTTTGTGGATGACTGTAAGTTGGGTGCTGTCATTGTCTCTCCAGATGATGTTAATATACTGCACAGCAACAAATGACTGTTGCCAAAGTCATGGCCTTAAGTTAAATGTAAAAAAATGTATTATCATACCATCTGGCAAAAACATGGCCCCTACTGATTACCATATCAGTGGCAACCCCTTAAGCACACAACCTGTGGTGAGAGACCTGAGTACTCAGGTTGACAACAATCTCACATTTGACCATCAGGTAGCAGCAGTGATCAGAAAGGCCTATTACTTGGCTCATCTTATAAGTAAAGAGATTATATCTAAAAAAATGGAGGTTATTACCTCCCTGTACTCCTCCCTCATTAGGCTGACAATTGAATATACTGCCCTGTTTGGTGTCTACCTCTCCAAACACCTGCACCAACTGGAAAGGCCAAAGAAATATCTCACAAAGATAATCCATGGCCTCCAACACCTGTCCTATGTGGGCAGGATCAAATCACTATCACTCTACTCAGTATCGTACAGATTGCTCAGAGGTGATCTGTATCTCACCTACAAAGCAATATTGAACCCTGCCCTACTACAGACGCTCCATATCCATAAGTCTAACTCCTCACGCATTACCTGCTTGAAAGGCCTAAATCTAATATGCAACATCAACAAAACCTGCTGGAGAGACAGGTTTCTCTCCCAGAGGCTGCCTCTGGAATAAACTTCCCATACATGTCAAACAGAGTCACTCGCTGACCCTTTTCAAGTGCAACCTTCATGAGAGGATGGGAAACCACAAATTTGTCCCAGCAGTTCCACCTGTATCCCTCATTGTCAGGGACAACAGGTGTTGACTGAGGTTTCTTTTTTGGGGATAAACTCTTGGCTAGGCTTGTAAGGGCCCCAGGGCCATTAGTCTATAGTAACCTCCTATGATCCTATGATAAGTGATAGGAGGATGAAAGACTTAATCTTCCATGCAGGACTAGTCTAGTCCTGCACAGAAGCGACTGCTTAGGAGCAGGATGGTAATGCACCATGTGCTGCCAGACCTCTTAGGCATACACAGAGCATGTACGAGTGCAGGGGCATGTCTGAGAGCAGAGCTCTCAGAATAAACACGCCCCTGCAAAGTAGAACAGCAAAAAGTGGAAATAAATGAGCGAGGCTGCTCATAGCTGTCGGCGTATCCCCACCAACAATTCCCCATGTGTACAACAGCAACAGTACAAATAAATAAACTGAAGAAAACCCGTTATATTTATCTTAAATCCAAGTTCAGCTAACCATAGGTGCGCAGATGTACCCATCGCTTAGCTACAGTTAAAGCAGCTTAAAAGGCCAAAGAGGATAACAAGGCAGATATATGCAAATGAAGCAGCACAGCAATAGTGTAGTGGGCAGGGTGGACGCCTAACGAGCAGGCATTCCTGGTTTGAGTCCCACTGCAGCACATACCATTCTCCATGTGAAATCTGTACATGGACATTTTTTTCTCATATATTTCCTGTATAACCTACTAAATAGCATTTAAATGTGAACTGGACTACTGTATTAATAAGGCACTAGTAAGCAGGTTTAAGCACAAATAAGCAGTAGTAAGCATATATAAGCACCAGTAAGCATGTTTAAGTGCATTTGCACAGGGGTAAGCATTACCTACACAGATTAAGCAAAGTAAAAGCTAACTGAGTGTTAGAAACTGTAACCGGAGGTTAGCAGTGCTTAGCTCTGCGCAAACCCACGCACACCCACATACAACTGCTTTAATGTGCTGTAATCACTCTGTACCCAGCAGCCCATGTTCTGCCCAGCAACAAAATAAACAGCTTCTGCAAGGCTCGATCTCAGGACCCTGCACACTATAGTCACAGTAGTTAACTACTAAGCCATCATAGTAACACATATGAATGAGGTATCAGCAAACTAATCCTCACCACAGGAAAATCAAATAATCAATCAATAATAAATCACTGCCAAAAGGCAAATTAAATGCTAATTAACTATTAAGCAATGCTAACTGCTGTGCAGCTCAACTTAGTAAGTGTAAGCAATGTGTAGGGCAGCCAGTTCAATCTGCCTAGTGGTATACCTCTTTAAGCAGTGCCAACGTTAGGTAAGCAGGTGTGCCTATAGCTTAACCTATTCAAAACCCGCCAATCATGGAAAAGTGCATGAAATTGGCTGTATTTAAACCCCAGAGGTGGGAATACTACCCATAACTGTTTGTAGCTTCCTACTGCAGGCAGAATGGCTGAAGTGGGTGAAGGCACTCAATTCAGAGTGCAGCGCTGGAGCATCCAGGAGTCAAAAACCATGGTATGGCTCCTGGTAAAACACCATGAGGAGACACTACTGTAGGGCCAGTACCAGGGCTCGCAGTATAAAACGGAGGCCTAGGACAGTCTCGCCCATGACCTCACCAGTGCCACAGGTATCCCCTGGACTGATGAGCAGGCCAGGCACCACCATGCTGACCTGAAGTAGTGGAGGGGGGGATGTACTGGAACAGTGGATCCAGGCATCTTGTCAGATTCCTAATGCCCCAATACTGAATAAGTACTCATTCTACTAAGTAGGTAATAATTGCCTAGCTTGTGTATACTATGGATAGGTATGGCTAAATATCACTGTATTTCTCTGACAGCTGCAGATGAGTGGGCTGCGAACCACCAAGCCCATGATGCTAAGTTGCAAAGGCTGTGTCACGAGGCAGGTTAGTAATTATTCTGCATGTACTGTCATAACAAATACATATAAGAGCCTGAGAAAGTGTTGTACCAGTAAAAATAAAGGTGTACTATTCTGTGAATAAAGGTATGACCCCTGGAGTGCTTCTGTTTACTCTTCTTTCATATGTTGTTGAACAGTTGCATACTATAAATAGTACTGTTGTATTAAACAGTGTTAGCCACGCTGTGGTATGCAGATAAAATGAGTATGAAGGTCTGTATAACAATGTTGGAAGTGCCAAGAGGTCAGTCATACTGTACAAATGAGGGAGACAGAAAACATTAGAAAGCTTTGCATTAATTCCCTGATAGCACAGTGTACTGTGATGTTAACTGTATGTTTTATGTCACACACAGCAGGGGTTTGAATCCTGGAAGTGCTAGTATGTTGTATGCATAATCATACCCTGCACTTGTACACATTTTGTTACAATGTTCAGATAGAAAGCTGTATGCATAATTACACCCAGCAACAGTACAGGTTTTTCCTAGAATATTCAAATAGAAAGTTGTATACATATTCATACCCCTCAACTGTTCCAGTCTGTCCAGCATGTCCAGATAAATGGCCCACATCACCAGCCTGGTAACCTGTTCCGCTGAAAAAGCAGTGTGATGATACAAGAAATGTAGGCAGCCATTAATGGCATATAACTGATAGTCAGACATGTACATAGTCAGAGAATGTATATGAAAACAAATCTGTCATTCCAGCATCTCACCCAAAATGTATGAGAGCAATTTTCTACATATGTTGCAGTAACACCTGTATCTTGTCACGCTACTGTATGTAAGACACAGGTCACATATAAAATAATCTATAAACATACCATTGTACAATATAAGGCCATTGGGTAGTGTAATAATACATGTAAGAGACAGATCACTGCAGTGACTATGAATGTAGTGAAAACTACAAGGATATATTAGTTGTTAACTGAACTCTCTCTCTCACCCCTACCATATGTGTAAAAATGACCCAATGACACACCTCAATCGTTATGTGTACACTCCAAACTTTTGTTGGGACATTTGTCCTATTGGTTTATAAATATTCACATTTGTTTCTATGGATGTGCCATGTTAAAATACCCCCATATTGGTGGCCTGTTGCCATCAATGAAACCTGCATGCTGTTGCAATGGCCACTGTTGTTCCATATATGCATGTGTTCTGCTTGCTCTGTAACTGTTTTACATCTGGTATGTTGGGTTAATGGGTAAACCTATGCATGCTGTTATAACTAATCTGAATGCTGTTGAATATTACTAACCCATATCTGTCTGTAAACTGCAACACCATAGCTCATATGGGAAGGCCGGTCCCAGCAGACCCACCTGTCCCACCTCAGCTGGCCATGGCACTGAGCACAAGCACATCTGGGGCCCAGCCTGGGACCTGATTCCCCATAGGCCCTGCACCACCTTCGGGTGGAAACACTGCAGGGGATGGGTCTCAGCCCTCCCGGGAGCTGGGGTGGAGAGGAACCAGTCACCAGTTGTCCGGTCCGGGCCATGGTGAGTAGGGAGATTGATAGGGCTTTTTGAGACCAACTACACCAGCTTAAGGGCTGAGTGGCACAATTAGAGGGTGAGCCTGCCCCTCCTACACAGCCCCCAGCACAGCCACCTTTGGGGCCGTGAAGGTAGAGTGGTGACTGCCCAAGGGTGGGGACCTCAGTCCCTCTGTTTCCATTTGGGGATTCATGGGCTTGGGACTTTCAAACACTCCTCCCTGTGCAAGGTGTTTACCCCCCACATGTGTCATATACTGCCCCTGTATGCATCTTGTTTGTCTTGTCTGTTAACCTACCCAACCTTCCTCCCCAAATATACCTACTACCCCTCCCCAACATCCCATTCTCACCTGAAAAAAAGGGCAATCTGTTCCCACAAAAAAAACTTGCCCCATGCATAGCTGTCCATTTCACACACATGTCGACTGGACACATGTAATCTGATCTAAGTGACATCACAGCAAATTTAGATTGTCCTCACCCCTCTACCAGGGGTTTGAGTGTCCAAATCTACCTCCAAATTCAGTGTATATGCACAGCTGTTGCTGTAGAAAAATGGGCAGCTATGGACCTTCCCTACACCATTCCTGCACATGCCTAGCTATTTTCCCTACTGTCTTTCCCTCTTTGTGCCCCTTTTTCACCACTTTCCTATCAACCCTTTTTTGTTTTCTTTTAAAGACATGAGTGTGGGCCTAAGTGGCAGTACTCACTTTTAAGCAGCAGTAAGTGGGTTTAAGCCTGTTTGCATAGGGGTAAGCACTGCCTACACAGGTTAAGCAATATCGCTACTAACTGAGTGTAAGACACTGTAACCGGAAGTTGGCAGTGCTTACCTCCATGCAAACCCACTTACAACTGCTTTAAAGTGCCTTAATCACTCAGTATCCAACCGCCAGTGTTCTGCACCAACAACAAAATAAACAGGTCCTGCAAGGTTCAAACCAAGGAGCCTGCATACCATAGACAAAAGGGGTTTACCACTAAGCAATTTCAGATACACATAAAGTTGATATTTTTTGAAACATAGCATCCAGTCCAGTCATGCAACAGCAGAGAGAATGTATACCTACAGCTAGATGGGCGTGTGTGTGCAAATATATTACTATCTAAATGGATACAACATATCTATAGATGTAGTCATACATATATATATATATATATATATATATATATATATATATATATATAAATATCCACATATATATATATATATATATATATATATATATATATATATATATATATATATACAAATATATGAACAGATATACATACAAATGCCTACAACTACACATATATATGTCAACATCCATACGTCCAAATAAACACAGCAAGTTACACATATGTACACAGATACATGTCCCCATAGGTATATACAGACATAGTTAGAAATATGTAAACAAATATATACACCCACAGAGGTATATATGGCCAGACATCTGTAGTTAGCAATGGTAGATTAACAGACACATATATGTCCACATGAACCATGAAAGGCCTTGACAGGCCCCAAACAGTACATATGTCATTGAAATAGGGATTTAAATTAGCCCTCGGTCATGTTCCACATGTTGACATCACATTCCCCCTCCCCCACGCACTAGGTGGCCCACGCAGTACAGGCTCATCCAACCAAGGGCATCCCCAACCCATACATTCATTACCCACAGTTCCACTTCCCCCCACCCGCTGCACACATGCAGCCACCATCTCAACGCTGGTTACCAGCCCGTAGCTATCACACCACTACACATTGTACCCCTCTCGGGACCCATTCCATATGTTGTCGCGACCAAAGTATCCTAGGTCTGGCACACACTGTAGTCCATGCACATAGCCATGGGTACCTATGTAACTCTGGGTGTAGACGAAAGTTGTATACCCAATGTTGGGGCTGTTCCGCATGGGACAAATGATTACCTGGTACTAACAATAGATTTCATGTGTGATTTTGTGTGCACTAATGGATTTAGTTACAGGTATCGCAAAGCATACATGGCACACAAGGTTGGCCGGTATGCACACGAAACAGTACCCAGCAATAACAGGCAACATGACAGGATATGTAGCTAAATATGTAGAGGTATGTGTGTGTGCATATATACCCATAACTACATGGAGATATACCTCTCCCTCTCTGTAGTACAAATGTATACATACATAGACAGACATATATATAAATACCCACTTACAGATATATACATATGCAGACCCCCATACATCCACATGTCATTTTATATATACATATATATATATATATATATATATATATATACATAGATGTACAGCTATATATATATATATATATATATATATATATATATATATATATATATATATATATATATATATTTATATATGTTTGTGTGTGTGTGTGTGTAAATATACACAGATATATAGCTAGGATATGATACATCAGTTAATAATTACATATGTTCACAGGCTGTGCCAATGGGGGTGAGGGGCACAATCAACAAACGTGTAACACGTAGCATCAACCCCCCAGCTAGACAGGTGAAACATACCAACACACAATAAAAGTAAACAAACCACTGCTTCCCAGACTACAGGCAGGATACTACCAGTGGGAGAGTCCCGCTAAGTCTAATCTTGAAACAAAGACAAGAATGTCGGTTGCATGACAACCCAAAAATTTTAGGGCTATTCGGGTTTCCAGCCATTGCACAGATAACCTACGGCAGGGCACACATGTTTCCGAACTACAAGGTTGGGGAAGCCTGATGACCCATTCGGCGAGACAATGTACGTGATGGGTCCTGAGAAGTGGAGAGTGGGCAGTGTGTATATATACATGGTGGGAGGGTGGCCTAATGGTTAAGGTGTTTGCCTTACAAACACAAGGTGCAGGGTTCGAGTCTCACAAGGGATAATTGCCTAGGCTTAAAATGGCTCGCAAGGGCAGTTAGCTTAGTACTACTCTATGAATCTATGAATCTATGTAGTGGTGTGTTCAGACCTGACCTGAACCCGCCGTAAGGAAGAGTGCTGAAGAGGAGGTGCAGGTAAGAACTACGTGTATGAAATTATGGGCCTAGACGTGCATGTGTTGGCTGGTGCGGTTCTATGTGGACCACCCCAGGGATGTAAGAAATAGCGTGCATTGGGCAGAGCCATCACCTAACAAGCAGACACGCCTGGTACAAGTCCCACTGCAGCAAAGTCTATTTTACATGGCAAAGGATAGTATAACCAGATGTGTTGTTGCAAATCCACTAAATGACACCAAAGAACACATGGTCACAACACCCCACTGTAGGTATGTAAGCCAAACTAATTGGCATCACAAGGTATTATTGCTGTCCTCACCCCCACCCAGGGGTGTGAGTGCCCAAACCTACCCCAAATGCAGGGTATATACACAGCTGTCGCTGTAGAAGAAATGGCCAGCTGTGGACCTTCCCGTCAGCCTTCCTGCACATCCCTGGACATGTCCCCTACTATCAGCCCCTCTTTGTGGCCTAATAACACCACTT
Organism: Protopterus annectens; assembly: GCF_019279795.1. Lineage (NCBI taxonomy): Eukaryota > Metazoa > Chordata > Ceratodontiformes > Protopteridae > Protopterus > Protopterus annectens. The sequence continues at coordinate 1,134,872,574 of NC_056732.1, read as the reverse complement.
ACCTATTGACCCCTGTTTCATTACTAGTAATGTTCACAGTCACAAGTAGGTGACACCCTCCACACAACTATATTGGCAGAATCTGGAACCCCCAAACCACGTGTATTACCACAGCTGTCCCACATGACACATGTAAATAACACATAAAGGGAAACCTCAAGCACACTTGGATCACCACCTGCTCACCAACTGGTGAAGTCCACCCCCCCCAACTAACACTCCATACCCCTACACCAGCTACTGACACCGACACCTCCTGTCCTGCCTCACATACATATCTGGACATCCTGCAAACCTGCACTACTGCTCTCCCACCAGTCAAACAGCCTACTATACAGTTAAAATGTCCCCCCCTCCACCTACCCACCTACACCTTCACTATTCACATCTACTCTACAACACAGGTATGGCTTAACTAAACCTAACCTGAATACCCGAGTGTAACCTATCCAGAACTGCTAAACTGGAATCCCACTTCACCTTACACTGACCTTCATCAACAGTCATACCTGACATGTACACCTAACTTAAGCATGTATAATACCAACATGTTAATGAAGTAGCATGGGGGTATGCAGCAGCAAGCAGGATTATGCCTGTTTGTGTGGCGGTAAGCAATGCCCACGCTGGTTAAGCAATGTGGAGTACAACCCAGTGTAAGATGCCGTAACCAGAGGTCAGCAAGTTTGAGCCTTGCGCACACCAGTGCATACCCGCCTACACTTCCCCTGCAGTGCCTTAGCCACTCTGTAGCCAATAGCTCTCATCGTGACCAGTAACAGAATAATCAGCACTCCCAGGCCCCAACCCCCACCCTGCACACTATAGTTCAAATGAGTTACCATGAAGGCATGGCAGATATACAATCAGCTGCTGTTATCACAAAGATATCATCCAGCACAGTCAGTCAACAGTATAGGAAATGTATGCAAGTATGTAGATTAATACCAGCAAACATGTGCACATTGCTCAATCACAGTATTCTGAGCAGTCTATGAGTATCAATGAACAGTGCCTGTCCACACATACTGTGAGAACAGTAGTCTTGCATAATACTGAAGAGAGGAATGAAAAACGGGGCACGCCGTGGGGGAGTGATTCATCCGCAAAACCGGGAGATGAGACTGGTCTGGTGTGTGAGCAAACCACTGCTTCTCAAACCCCTGGCAGGATGCTACCAGTGGGAGAAACAGTGTAGACCATCACAGTCTGCTTGTGACACAACAACAGGTTCGTCCCTGGCAGGATGAACCAGACTTTGTGGGTCACAAAGTTGTTTCCACCAGTATCGGAGGAGGATCAAGGGAAGGCTCGAACATATGTGGACAAAACGGATGAAAAGCCTGCAAAAGGTTGTGGCAAGACAGTAAAATGGAGGAGTATTGAGACGTGCAGAGAGGGAAATGTGTGAAGGTGTGATATGGCAGGGCTAGCAACTGGAGAATGGATGGATGCTATGTACGTGGAGCTTGGGGGCTGGGGAAAGGGAGCATGGGTATGACATTAAGGTAGAAATATGAAAATGAAGCAGAATAGCAATAGTGTAGTGGGCAGAGCATCTGCCTAACACGCATGCATTCCTGGTTCGCGTCCCACTGCAGCACATTCTATTTTCCATGTGAAATCTGTATATCAACATCGTTTGCTGTATAACCTACTAAATGACATTTATACTTGAACAGGAGTACTGCACTAAATGCACATGTGAAGTGTCAGTGTCATAATGAATAAGGCACTAGTAAGCAGTTGTAAGCACAAATCAGCAGTTGTAAGCATAGATAAGCAGAATTTTGACAGAGATGAAAAGTCTGAAACACGAATGTGTCGGCACGGAGTGACTGACTTCAATCCTAAGACCATCCATGTCAATTGCCAAAAGAATGAGGTACAGGTGAAACATATAAGCCGAACATGCATGGACATATGGACAGATATATATATGTAAATGTAGACAGATAGACAGCTATAGGTATATATATATGTGTATATATGACTCACAAATAAGCATATAACAGCACTCGTACCTAGATAGATAAATATGTCCAGTGTATATATCCATATATATGTGTGTATATATATATATATATATATATATATATATATATATATATATGTATATATATATATATATATATATATATATATATATATATATATGTATATATATATATATATATATATATATATATATATACACATACACATAGATATATGCATATACATACCTAGATCTATATCAATGTCCATATCATACCCAGATCTATATCAATGTTCATATCTATCCCTCTATATATGGGGGTCTCACAATTATGCAGATATATATATATATATATATATATATGTATATATATATATATATATATATATATATATATATATATATATATATATATATATATATATATACAGATAGACATGGGTATAGCATTTGCATATGTGAACAAACTCCTGTTCCACTCAGTACAACATACCAGACCATAAGCACAGTTAATGGGGGTGGGGGCATGAATGAGGGACACCTGGTAACTACTGCTATGTACCCCCCCCAGCCCTAATGGATATGCTGTGCAATTCACTATCCAGCACATACAGTACATGATGTTAGGACCCTCAACAACACAGTTACAATGCTCCAACAGTAATCCAAGTCACCTGTACATGTCAAGGCAATATCTGTAACATATCATGCAGAAATGTCAGTCTACCATAGTGATTGTACAATGTGGAAGGGGTACACTACAACAGTACAGATATACACACACATCTATACATTGACAAGTATATTCAGGTATACATACATATATATACATATATATATATATATATATATATATATATATATATATATATATATATATATATATTGATAAGCTATATGAGATATATAGATACATACACATATACACAGACAAAAGGTATTAGTAGCCATACATATGTAGAAGTAGTGTGGACATACTGGGTGCAAAGTATATCCCTCAGCCACAAGCCCTGTAACTGGTAACTGTGACGTGTAGTGTGGCAACCATACACAAAGAGAATTCTTACATTACACATATACCCACTCACAGTTCAAAGGACATGAGACAACACACAGGTATGTATACACAGACAACCTTTATTGGTGTATTTTACAATAATGTATGCCATTACTTGCAGCACATAGATTTGGACTTATTTAATCAGTGAGGAATGCAAGGCTCAAACAAAACAGTAGATGCAGACAGTGCAGATATATAACATACTATGCTGTCCAGGCCAAACCCTTCAATTCGTACAACTGTAGACAAAGGATTTACCATCATGATAAGTAATAATAAACAATAACAGATGTAGTCCAGCAGCCTCCAGTTACACCCTGTAGTCAAGGCCTAGGGGGACATTTATTACCCGTGGTAATGTCTGTGTATATGTCACATGTATGGACCCTGACCAACAAATGTCGTGGGAGTCCACGGTATGACTTGGATGATAGCAGGAATGCTAGCAGTAAATAATGATAGGCCATTACCGAACAACCACTAACCATATCTTAGCAGGACAAAGCCAGCCATATATGTGGAGGACAGAGGCAGCAACACAGGGCCATACTGGCAATATTGCTGTTACACACCCTGGAAATTGCTGGTGTTACAGGATTTGTTGCAACATACCCTTATGCAGGAATAGGACATCAGGAACACAAATGGATGTAGCCATGTACTGATAGCACACAACAGACAGATTGCCGGGGATATATCTAGGACAAGACCTGTGTAGTGCACAGGCAAAAGCAAACAGACAATCCACTGGTCATCATGTGGATAGGCCCACAGTTGAGAGCTATGCAGACAGACTGCATTCCATCCTAAACTACTATGTACACGCAAACACTGCAAGATCAGCAATACACAATGCACATAACAACACTATTCACTCTGTCTGTAGGTCTGGAACCTCTTACAATTATGTAGTTGGCCTGTGTCTGCAAGCCCTGCTGTTATAGGTACTGCAACCTGCCATCTGTAACACTGCTACCCACATACAGGAAGGATGTCCTCCATACTGGAAAGGTGAAGGGACAACGCCCACATGAGTCAGCAATTTATAGTACTGGGTTGCCATGACAATGGTTAACTGAATCACTACACAGCAGGCTGCGTGCAGTTAGCAACTGTTGCACACTGATTGGTGCAGAGCCCATCATGTAATCATGTGCATCACCTACAAAAGCCATGCTGCTATCCATTTAAACCAACTCAATCGCTCTAGTGGAGAGGGAGAGAGAGAGGGGGGAAAAAAAGATAAAACGAAACACACACACAGTGGGAAAAAAGACCTACAAGCCAAAACCAGGAAAGCGTCATACCTGTCCTAAAAAATGGTATGTAAAACATAACTGTATGTAATTTAATGTAGTATGTGGTATAGATTAGGATATATGATGTTGAATGTTTGATATGTGCCATCTGTAGTTGTCCCTGTAATGATGTTCCGCTGAACAACTGCTCTGGACAATACTGCCTGTCCCTGTAAGCAGTGAGACATACCCGTCAACTGTGCAGATCAGTAATGAATGACAAAGATGTCAGCCATAATATCTGTGTGTGTTATGTTACCGTTGACAATAGCTGGTGGTGGAAGTACTGCCATCATGATGGACACATGGGTGTCAGAGCAAACCACTTGCAGGACAGTCATGTTAATGTGCAATGTTGCATGGATAAATGCCATAGGTGTATAACTGGCATACCAGCAATCTCACACCATATATACCACCCTAATATTAGTATGTGTTCACATGTGACACCTGTCTGTGTCGCAGCAAGGCAGAACAGTGCAGCTGTGAATGAAAGACAGTTACAGAATGCGGGCCAGATGTCTGTATGCACTCCACACAGATAAATATCTGTGTGATACAGAATGTGACGTGTACGTGTACAGATACATAGACACTCATATAGACATAGGTATATCAACAACGTACAACATATATCTACACTTGTATGTACATAGATGTATATTTATACACATATATATAGTGGCACTGACAATGGCATGCAGGTGAAATTGTCTTTAACAGGCCAGCAAAGAAAAGTGTCCCCACAGGGAGCATGGGTACAAACACATAGCACAAAGCATGGCACATACACATAGCACAAAGGTTGGTACAATACAACGTATGTCCCAATGGTAGGTAAGCAGCTGACATAACAATTGCATTCTGTGAATGGTTTGTTGTAGCTGATATGGTGGGGGGAGACAAATATATGTATTACAAATTATGGTAACCCTGTTGTATGGGTGGCTCAGACCTGTTTCCATCTTTATGTCTTCCAGGGAACATGTCACATAGTCATCTGCCCGCATACAGCGCCGCTGAGACAGAGATTATTATTGACCACCTGGTACAGCACTATGAACTGATGTTTGGGTGGACAACCCATGACCAGCAGGAGATGACCGCCCTGTGGAACGAGCTAGTCCAGAGGGTCAATGATGTTGGACTGCATAACCACAGCTATGAGCAGGTCCAGCATAATTGCACTGACCTGCTACACCATGTACGTCGACGTGCCGCTGCCATAAGGGGGACCACCTCTGAATGGGGGGCAACCTGCCTATCCACCCCTCATCCATGTAGAGGAGCTTCTCAGCAGCCTTGTGGCACCTGGCTGCCTGCAGCAACAATACCTGGCAGGGCACATTTTGGAGGTGGATGCCAATGACACACCAGCTGAGGAGCGTGCAGCTAAAGCCCCAGAGCACATCGGTACACCACTCTTGTGTATGCATCTGCATCTGTACAGGTACATCATGCAAATCTAAAATGTCATATACATAGTCTGCTGCTGTGTAGTAGTAATAAACAGTTGTGTATAAGCTGTAATATTGTGGAATTCTACTGTTGATGTAACGTAATGCTACACTCACCTTTTATTAATGCCACAACTGTGGCCACTGACATCAAGTTTCACTCACTCCTATGTAGGTCCCTCCAGGATACCACCATGGCAGCAGCCCGTAGCAGGTGAGTATGGTTCGTGTTCATGCATGATGATACACTGGGCATGTAATAGCTCTGGGATACCCCATGCAAACATCTAACACACCTACCCATACTGCATGTTGTACACGTTCAAGGTTTGTTGCTGTGAAATGTACTGCATCACAGTAGAGACCATGCTGGGGTATCGGAAGGGTACAACAGACACATGCAAGATAACTAACATCCTGTCAATGTGCAATGTGTCCACAGGGATGTGAAGTATGGTAGGACACATGGCCTACAGTAGGGACATGTGTGAATCAACACCACCATGGCTGCAGCTGCAGGTCAAACAATGGACCACCAACATGATCAGTGCTGTAAAAGCTAGGGCAGCTCACCTGGTTCAAGAGCAGAGGACCATGACAAGTGGTCTGCCAATCACACAACTATTCATGACATCTCTGCATGAGGTTCCAGACTGCCATGGCATTCATGGAGTATTAGTCATCTGTGCTGAGATAAAGAGGCCACCATGAATATCTGTTGATAATCCCCAAGTGGTTACGTCTTTACATAGACTAATATCTGCCATTTTATTTCCCTATGTGGGTTAATGCAACTTACAATCATGGCAACTTTCTTTTTTCAGGAACATCAGGAATTCAAGTTCACAACCCATCTGACCAAATTATGTTATCTATTCTCCTGTATCACTATAAGAGTAGTAGTGTAGGGATCTTAGTCTGAGATGATGTATTATCAGGATCCTCCACTGTGGATATACGCCTATCTGATGATGTAAAAAAACTGTCTGGCTCTGATGATGGAATCAGTTCCCAGCATGGTCACAGGCCACAGTGTCAGTTGTATACTCAGGAGATGTGATGACCACAACCCCAAATATTCCATGGAAACTGTTTTTTGTGCCTGTGCAAACCCCATCATAAACACAGTATGACACCCATGGACAGGAACATTTATACAAGTCTGCTGACGGAGAGTACCTATACCCTGTGGTGCAATCTCCCTTACTTGTCACAACTTCCATAAAGCAGGAATGGCATACCTGTGGCTGAGCACACAATATTTGCACCATCCATCTCCTGAGCTGAATGTGACCATACCCAGCATTTTTGCAAGGCAATACTATAGCAACAAACAGACATCATGAGCTAGCTGGAGTAGTATGTAGTGCTCATGATGACACTTCCTGTGGCTGGTGCACCTCCATTTCCAAATAGTAGGGCAACTTTGTCAGAGGAGGGCACAGTTTGGAAACCATAGTACCGACATCTCTGCACAACCACCATCCATAGTTGAGAGCACTATGTTATGATATGGGCATATATGAGGATGGGGTATTATGTAGAATCCACCCAAAGCATGAATTGCTGCTCCTGCTCACATTACACTGCATCCTTTTTACATGGTGTGGATTATGCATGAGACCTTTCCATAAGAGGCCCTTGTGAACAGCGACATGCATGTTTCTCCTCTGGATACCCTAGACTTGTCTCATGGAGCTCAGCACATGGCTGCATTGTCTGATGTTGCTGTCTCCCAACACACACACACACACACACACACACACACACACACACACACACACACACACACACACACACACACACACACACATGCTCACACACACTCACACACACTGTCCATTGTTGATGCTTGTCACGGTAGCCCTCCCACCTGTGTCTATGAAGATAACTTTGCTCTACCTTCATTAGCCTGTTACTTGGGTAGCTTATGTCTACCACACAGTTTAACTAATCTATGCATGGCACAGCACAGTCTGGGTGTAGGTTTGTATGCATCATTTTTAATATTATATATATTGCTTTAATCTAGCCCATAGTTATGAACCAAGCAGTGCTTCTTAGTTAGTGCCACTGCATACCACACCTGCCTCCATCTGGCATAGTAATCCACTGCTGCTGCCTTCTCCGTAGGCTCATCATCGGGTACATCCTCCTCTGATATGTCTGATGCTTCTTCTTACTGAACAGTTCTTCCTCATGTAACTCTTTCTGTATTAATATGCTGTGTAACACTGCACAGACTGCAAAGATTTTACTGCATGTTGTAGAGTCACAGTGCAGTGCATTATCAGATGCACTGCTGTAGCTAGTATTTTCAAAGCCATACAATTATTTATGTGCACAGGGACAGAGACTCCATGCATCCAGCATGACACATTTGGATCAGATCCTATATGGTATCTCTTTCCACACAGTAGATGTCCACAATTCTTGTGTCATGGAAGGCATGATCTATTAGGTATGGGTGCCTGATGTGCACTCCCCCTCTGAGGAATCATGCACAAAGCTGTAACTACTTACAGCAATAACAGCTTCTTATGAACTACCAAGGCAGTGCTAGCCACCAGGTGGTGTAAACATTGGCTTGAGATGATTGTCACTGTTGAAAGTGACACCCCAACCCCATGTGCAAAATGAGAAAAAGGGGTTATGGATGGATACAATATACAATCATTTATATAAATATATATATATATATATATATATATATATATATATATATATATATATATATATATATATATATATATATATATATATCCCATACTTCTGTGTACGACCTAAGGTGAATGCATTTGCAACCTATAAGATGCAATGTTGTATAACCATGTTAACAAGAGAGAGGGACACTCATTTACTAGTGTGATTACTACCCCATATATGTTTTTGGAATCTGTTTCACAGAACTCCAAGATTTTGCTGTGGTCAACAACTTTTGCATTAGTGCTGAATGATACAAAATATATGCATTTTTGAATTGCGCTGCAATATTATTGACAGTCTTTGCATTAAGAATTGTTCTTCTTTTAGTACTGTTGCCCAATTCCATCTCATTATTTTGCCACTGAATGTTATGCAGGCCTCAGAGTTGTTCAGATTTCAATAATCACAGTCAGTGTGTCTTTGAATTTCCCTTACCTGTGTGTGGCCACTCCATGCAAAATAGAGTACTGGAACATGAAATCTCTTTCTGAATCTTTTGGTTTATACCTAATATGAAATAACTATGCTTTTTAGAAAGCTATTGGCAAAAAATCATTGTCTACAAATGGATCTATGAAATGGAAAATAGTTTTGAAATACTTAAAAATTAGTAGTAGACATATTGAAGTATGATACAAATAAACTAGCCATGTTGCAAGTGGATGGAAAAGTCAAAGGAATTCAAGAAGAAACGACCCATAAGCCGTTGCAAAGTATATTCTGAATACCATTGTACTGGGTACATCTATTATTGCAGATGAGGTTGCTTAATCTGTAGAAATATTACTTGAAACTGAAATACAGACAAGGCGAGGAACTGCACATAGCAGCTGTGATGTTTTCAGTATAATTATTAGAAGAGAAAGAAGCATTATTACAAGAAAAAGAACCAAAGATAGTTTGTATAATTTCTCAGTCAGAAATGACAGAGGAAAATATTAAATAATTTTGAGGGATGTGCTAATACTGGTTTAGAAATTATGTTACTAAAAGACATAACACAGGACATAAAATAGAGCACAAGCTATTATTTAGAAATAAAATCATGTCTTACTTTGCCTTCCTGCAGGAGAAAAGATGTGAGCAAAGTTTAATTTTCACAATTGACAAGATTATTGTACCTATTCATTTAAGATGTCAAATGTATGACAGAAAATTATCTAAAAGTAGAGTCTTGGAAAAAAGAAGTGCAAAGAAATTACTAGGGACACGTACATTGAAATTGCTATTTGTAACAAATGCACTGTATATTAAATAACTTAGAATCGTTACTTGCAGGCCTCAGGAAAGTAGTTGAACAGAGTAATTCTCCAGATAGGGTTATGAAGCCTAAAACTAGGATAGGACACTCAGTGTGATTTCTCAGAATTACAATTAATTCAGAATGTGGATCGTTGCACATTGTGGAATTAATGCTGGCAAATGTGCCATAAATCAGTTCAGACTGAAGTAAGCTATGATTTTAACCATAACCATTGTAGAGATACTTCTGTTCACTACTATATTAGAAGTACTATGGAAGACACTCAGCATAGTTTTTCCTTCTGACCAAAACATATTTTCCAAGATTTTAGATCCTGTGCATACAGATGTTGAGGTAACCAGAAATGCAAAAAGAACCAGAGCTCAGAGGAATAACATTAATAAAAGCCCAACTGCTTGGCAAAGGAATGTAAATTAAAATGATGGAAAACTGCAAATAATTGTACACTACCAAATATTGAGATTGGTGTAAATTATGACACCTCCTCTGAAATTAAAAGTAGTGGGATTCTTGTGGTCAGTGTTTTCATTATCAGGAAAAAAATGACACCACTGAAATATGTTAGTTAAGATAATAAAACAGTTTCTAACCTTAGTGGGTCATAGTTAAATAATATTTATGTCACCATGAAGAACATGCTAAAGAAAAGGTGGTCAAGTCAATACTGTTATACTCCATGAAGGGGTAAATGATTTATATACAACCCCCTGCATCCCATGTACCAGTAAGTTGAGAAAATGTTTCATTTAAGTTGAACTCATAGATTAGATCTATGCCTCAGTGAAATATTGGCATCTTCAAATTTTAGTAACTATCAGTATTCAGACACTATAAAACAACAAGTGTCTAAGGGATTAGAGATCACAGTTTGGGTACAGATTTGATTAGATCTTGGAATGAGTTCCTTGGTAAGACTGAAATGATTGACAGGGATAGCTTCCATATGAGTTCCTCTGGTGGTAAACTGGTAAGTAAGAAATTCTCAGAAAAGGTTAAACCATTTTTAGATTACAACCTTATTTTGACCATAGACATTTACAGAATACCTGATGCAGCAGATTAGCAAAAACTTATAATGCAAATGCCTGCATCCTTAATAATACAATTGGGGAATGATATGCTTTAACTCATTTTTCACAATATTTGATTATTGCCATTACAAAGGAATGACAGTGTGGTGTTACATACTTTATTAAGTTAGACTGTTTAAGAAGAAAAACTACATGGGGGGGGTTTGCTAAATTTGTGCATGAATCTCTTCTAAGTAATTTATTTTGGGCTACGCAGATGGAGTCAGTTGCAACTGAAGTCCCACAATTCTTTTAAAAATCAAGCTTGCATATATTGTGTAGTTATCATAGTCCTAAAATGAATACTGAGCAAGAAACTATTTAAAATTCATGTATGATAGATGGAATTTGAATAATTAAATAATTCTGGGAGATTTGAATAATTAAATAATTCTGGGAGATTTCAACCTCCTTAAAATTAATTTGCATAGTAGGATATGTAATGTAACTACTGAGCATGAATTTCATGATTTAATGGCATCAAGGAACTTTGTACAAATTACTGATTTTTCTACAAAAATAATAACTTCTTGGATTTATTTTTCACCAATATTGGTGGCAAAGTTCATAATATTCTATCCCTGGGCCCCACTGGGAAATTCATGGTACTCTGCTTTTGAATTCAATATTGCATGATAACTATAAGAATCAATCAGAGGAGGTTAGAAAGGATTGGGAAGAGAGATTGGATAAGCAATTCACAAAGAAACAGTGGGAGGCTATACATGTCTTTCCCAAATAAGCAACAACATCTAGAAGATTTAGGATTTTTGCCTGGAAATATTTACATATATATCTGTATACCCCAAGTAAGCTCCACAGAATTTTTCCTCAGGCAGACAGTAAGTGCTGGAGGTGTAAAGGGGAAGAAAGAGATAACTGGGAACATACTTTCTTGGAGTGCAATGAGTTGACAGATTTTAAGTGTTCCCTGTAGGATGGACTGTCAGAGATGCTGTGTGGGCAGATTGGTCTGATGAGGGAGATGATTTTTCTGAGTTATGATACAGAATCAGAATTGCCTAGACATGGTAAGGCCTTGCTGTGCCTAATAATGGTGGCTGCCAAAAAAGCAATTACTAGAAAATGGAAATCAAAATCTAAACCAACTATGCTGGAAGTAGTGAATATAGTAACAGAGATAAAGCAACTGGAATTGAGATCTTTAGAAAAGGGTTAGAACAAACTACCTAGGAAAAAATGTGAATTATGGGAACAATGCATACAAGAGAAGAATGAGGTCTAAAAGGCAGCAGGATATAAATGAGCTATGTAATGTTTGAATGAGAAAGATTGGGTAGATTATAAGTGATGTATGATGTTTGCAACTGACAGTGTGTCAGTATGGCTTGTGATGTAAAATGCTTGCAACTAGGTTGTGTCGGTGTGGTTTGTTTTCATTTATATACATGTATGATTGCCCATGTGGTAAATGATGGTTTAATAAAGATGTTTCTTGTTTAAAAATGGCAGGAATTGAATAATGTAATATTGCTTAGCTTATATGATATATAGCAAGATATGTGAATTATAATGTTTGTTATAGTTTGATTACTATTATATGAATGTAAATTTGCCTGTGTCAAAAGTGATAACTCAATAAAGGTGTCTGAAAAAAATGGTGTATAGTTATAACTTTCTTGGGTGACGTAAGCCATGGAACCTTGCTGGCTAGGCTTACATAGGCCCTTGGGCCGATAGCCTAGTACCTACCTATGAACCTATGACTGTATGGGGTTAGCAATCATCCTTGGATTAAGGAGAAAACTGCTGTAGTCTGGGCTGCTGAATACCAACAAGAACCATCTTTGTATGCATTTGCTTGAACATAAATGTTGAAAAACATTAAACACATGTAAAAGGTTATGGCAGTTGATCAAAAGCTTTACCACCAAAGTGGAACAAGAAATTGCCGAAACATTTTAGGAAAAAATATTTGCATTAGATTCTTTAACAAAAGCTTTTAGTAAAGTCTGCAAACAGCTGAGAACATTAATTAAAAAAAAAACAAAAACAGAAAAAAAAAACTCTACATATGAAGAACATTCAGTCAGGAAATGTGACACCAACAAGTTTTATAGCTGTGTTAACAGTATTAAGAATGTTGATAATAGACTAGATCCAATTTTGACTAAAAGTACAATCATGGCAGATGTTCTGAATGACTACTTTACTATATTAGTTTCAACTAAAAGTGTTGTTTTAATGAAGTTTTTAATTGCTAACAAATCTCAAGTCATATAGGTCATATGCCCTGCAATTACATATGGTATTGATTTCTCTGCTTCGAATATGGTCAGCAACAAAAATGGTATCGGTCCTGATCTTATCCCTGGGTGTCTTATTCTCAGTCTCTCAAGCCATTCAATACATCCATCAGTTTTGGTGTTTAACATGCTATTAAAATAGCACTGGTCTCGAAAACTAAAACTGGCAAATATTGTGCCAGTCATTCATGTAATGATGCCAGTCAGTCATGTAATGATTGGCTCTAGGTGATTTTATTACATTGACTAATGTTGATATGACACCCGATTCCCATTTAGAAATGGAAAAAAGGCAGTTGATTAAAATGATGGTGACAAAATGGTGATCCCTATGATGTTACTCAAAAGTATCATCCAATATGTTTGACATCATTATTGGGCAAGTGCTTTGAGAGGAATTAATGTCATATTGCAGTTACTGATGACAACAGACAACAAGGCTTGACAAGAAATAGGACAACTTTTACCAGTTTTTATGAGCTTGTCAGTGAAACATCGAACAATAGTATTAATATTGGGGTGGTATGTTTCAGCCATTCTAAAGCATTAGAAAATATACAACATATCATGATAAATTATTTGATAAAGTTAGATATTATTCTGTATAGCATGAATAGGTAAAGTGTTATTTAACTCATAGCCACCAGTGCATTAAAGTTCTTTGTTACATTTCTAGATCACCTGAGATTATGGCTGAAGTTCTATAGGGGTCTGTATTGGGGCATATATTATTTTAGTTTGTTTATTCAACTTTATCCACTCATCTTAGTTAGTGGATGCCCAAATATGAGGATGACTAAACTATGAGCATATTTAACATCTGCACTTGACCTATTCTCAATTAATTCATATGTGTCTGACATGCTTGGGTGGTTCAACAAACAATGGCCAAAATATTAATTTACTAAAAAGCAGAGTAATGGATATTGGTTCATTTTGATGAAAGTAAGCATACAAACTGGGCAACTGTGTAGTACTTGTACAAGAGGTAACTCTATATGTGTGCAGAGCTCATTGTAAATGGAGCCAGGAATACTGAGCCAGAAGATATAGCAAACCTACTGGCTGACAAATTTCAGGTCCAATTTTACCCTTCTCTCCCCCTAACCTTGCCTCAGGAAATATCATTAAATATAACTCCCCCTGCTATGACTAGGGAACAGGTTCTTAATGCTCTTTTTAAGGCCAAGGACACTGCCTCAGTGAGCCCAGACAATATCCCAGGATGCCTTTTAATTAACATGAAACATGATTTGTCAGGCCACCTGGAATTGATGTTTAACTGTAGCCTTCAAATAGGCTTTGTGTCTCTTGAATGGAGAACAGCAACAGTCATCCCTCTGCACAAATGTGGGCCATCTGCAGGCACTGGAAACTACAGACCCATAAGTCTCACTAGTCTCATATGCAAACCCATGGAAAGAATTGTCATGAAAATTATCAATAATGACATAGGAAACCTCCAGACACTGGATCTAACCCAATTTAGTTTGATCAAGGGCAGGCCATGTCTACTCAATCTGGTGGACTTCTTTGAGAAGGTCACTAAAGCAATCGATGAGGATAAAATGCCTCACACTGCCTACCTTGACCTGGCTAAGACACAATACTCCACTCTGGCATTGTTGACAAACTTAAGAGGTTAGGTACAAACCCTTATGGCATACAGTGGATCGCCAGCTGGCTCAGAGACAGGGCCCAGGAAGTTAGAAGTGGGGAGTCCACCTGTACAAAGAGGCCAGTCACAAGTGGAGTCCCACAGGGATCGGTCCTGGCACTGTTCCTTTCTGGCATTTACTTCTCTAAATTTAAGGCCAATGTCAATGGCCTCTGGCTGTCTATTTTTGCAGTTGATTGCAAATTAGCAACTATCATTAAATTGCCCATGGACACACGTGGTTTCCAGGAAAGGCTGACATAGGCAAACAATTGGTGTCAGAGCCATGAGCTAAAGCCTAATGCCCAGAAATGCATAATAATTCAGGAGATCATCCACCCCTGGTAACTCTCATATTGACAACACACCCCAAAGAGCTGACCCAGTAGTCAGCAACTTGGGGAAACACATAGACAGTAATCTAGCCTTTGATCTTCATGTGTCTAGAGTAGTGAAGAAATCATTCTATGTTGAGCAACTTATAAACAAAGGTATGGCATGTAGGTCCAATGAAGTCATTGTTCAACTATATTCAGCATACATTAGACCTATTACTGAGTAAAAAGTCTTCTTTGGTATGTACCTAACCAGGCATATCCAACAACTGGAATGTCCACAGATGTTCATCACTAAAAGAATACAGGCCATAAGTAACATGTCCTATGCAGACCATCTCAAGACCTTATCCCTGTATTCTGTCTCCTACAGGCTGTTGAGGGGAGATCTATGCCTGACATACAAGGCATTGGCAGACCCCACTCTGATGGACCTCCTGCATATCCACAAAACAAACAGCACCAGAATTACACTTTCTAAAGACTTAAACTTTCCTGTGATATAAATGAGACCTGTTGGAGAGACAGGTATTTATCCCAGAGACTGCCCCTTCTCTTGGAGCAGTCTCCCCATACATGTGAAGTAGAGTTCCTCTCTAACCCATTTCAAGTGTAACTTGAACAATTGGATAGGAAACAGAAAATTCATCCCTGGTTTGCACCTATGTCACTAATGAACACAGGCAGCTTATAAAAGGTTCATCTCCCAGGTCCCTGCTTGTAAATGTTTCACCTCACAAGACCCTGCTTATGCTTATCAAGGGTACCGTAACTTGTCAGAGATTTGAGATGCATGGCTAGCCTTAAAATGGACCTTGTGGTAGTTAGCATACTAAACAGCTATGAACCTATGAACCTATAAACCTATAAACCATAATTTATTATTTAAAAGAATGCATGTGCATTTAAACTGAATGCTATGCATATCATGGGATTTTTTTTTTTTTGAAAAACGTCATGGCTTAATCTAAAACTAATCTTGTGAAAATATATAGTATGTTAGACCCATTACTGAAAATCGTTCTTTGTTTTCTGTATATCTAAGGGGAGATTTATTGGTACTCTAGTGTATTCTAAGAAAATTAAAAAAAGAATTATGAATTATAAACTCGTCCATATTTCAAACATTTAGGAAAAACTTAAATATTCTGTTAGCTACTATTGGTTATAATGAAAGCCTTGTTTAGCATTCAGATCACTTCATGATGATGAATATAGGGTTTTATTAAACACACTGACTTTGCTACACTTATGTTAGATATCACGTGGTAGAACTTATACATTTCAAACTGCAAAATACAAATTTTCCCTAAGAACTAAATTTATCTTTCGAGGTGTTGTAGAATAGATTATCCATACAGATTAGGCAAAGCAATTCCTTGTAACTACTTAAGACATTATTGGATACCTGGTTAGGTCCTTTTGTTTATTCTTGAATTATGGAGCCTGTGTTGTGATGGTCTTTGACCTTTACTCAGTATTGCACATCGCACTGACTGGAGAAATTTATGCAGAACTGTGCTGCATATATCTACCATACAAACTGCCCATAATAGGAGTGTTTGTCTAACACAGCACTAGACAGGCCATAAAATTGAGAGGGCAAAAATTTATTCCAGCACTCAAAGTACCCCAAAGTGATCAGCATAGCTCTCAACCTCTTAGCACAAGAAATCTAGACAAGACCTAAAATAATGAGGGGACAAAGGCCCAAAATAGAGACAAATTTAAATATTTCTTTTACAAACTTAAAAAGTTGCCAGAATGACATGTTTTGTGTTTGCATGCATTTCTTGAAGGATATGAAGTCAGAAACTCAATGTATGCCATTATTTAGGGACTTCAATCCTCAGCGATTTATAAAAAAAAAATCACAAATTTTATGAGGAACACACCAAAAATATGAGGCAAATTCTGGACATTCTGCAAGAATCTGGACAGTTGAGATGTATGATTAGATCAGGAGATAGCATGAGCAGCTATGTAATAACTGCATTAAAGTCTTTCTTCTCAAGACAATGTATACATACCTGATTTTACTGTATCAGACAATAGTCCAGAATTCAAAAGTATAAAATATAAAAGATTCAAAAGCATTAAGTATCTAATGAAGTACCTACAAGGCCATCTGATTATGAAGAACAAGGCTAAGTAGAGATAACTAGTCAGAAAGTAAAATGATGAAAAGAATGCTAGCGGTAGTTTTGCAATTTTAGAACACAAAATTACCTTGTAAAATCTCAGTCTGTTACACTGATTAATGGTTATAAGATTCAAAAGCAAATTACTAATACTGACAACTGTACTAATTCCAGATAATCAAGACAAGGTAAAATAGATGCACAAAAAGAAATCAACAAAGGCAAAAATATTATACCAACATACTCTTTAAGAGACTCTCAGTACTACAGATAGAAGACCACAAGAAGCCAGTATTCACCAGTGTTCAGAATCGACAGCCTAAAGCTGTAATACGTTCTGAAGCAAATGACCATTATCAATATATAGGAGAAACTGAAGACATTTAAGACAAGAATGTCTAATCCAGAGAAGCTTTGCCAAATGAGAAATTACAGAGGGATATGCACTAGTCTCATGTCAACATGTGATCTAATTTCTGCATATAGCCCTACCAATATTATTGCAAACAGAGCTGCCCACAAGGAAAGTCAGAAATCAAGGGTAAGCAGCTGCATGAATTATTTTATATCTGGAAGCCTAATGAAGAAAACATATATATGGACATTTTTTAATCTACTCATGATATTTAACACTAAAAAAATAACAGCTATTGAAAAGTCTGTTTAACATTAATTACAGTCTGATTTGATATGTAAAATCTCAAGGCATGGTTAGTGGTAACGGTAGCTTTCAAAATGGTCAGCATATAATAATGCAATAGTATTATATACTTATATGTTTATATATCTGGGTCTGTATTAACAGATGAAATGATCATATGAGAGAGCATGACAATATTGAGCCAAGAAATTCAAAAACCCAGAAATTCAAAAAAGGAATGGGCACACACAACACCTGACTTTTACATGGGTGCAATCCCCCCACACCATCTGCTAATTATATGTACTGAATTCGAGATCACACGACAGCAGGGAAAATAACAAAACCAGATCGCCATTGCACATTGATCCAACACTAAAAGGTCTATCCCATCTGAGCTTCTGGGTTTTCAGGTTTCCAGGCTCGGTCTTGTAATGTTTGCTAATCTGAAAGTTAGAGGCCAAATGGCCAAAAGATCAGACTTACATATATTAACTCTGAGATGCCATTTCTCAGAATATCGGTGGAGCTTTTCTCCTTAAGCCTCCACTAAAAGTGAGCTCTGCCCAACTGGACTTTTCAGGTCAACAAAGACAACTAAATAAATAAATAAATATGTCCTTTTCTCTGAGGTATGGCAGTGAAAGAAATTGTGGTGGTGTGGTGGGGCCTTGCTTCCCTGCAAAAAAAAAAAAGTTTAAAGGAGAAGAGACATTTTTGAGATTCACTCTTCTCTGGGTTTTCTATCTTCTTTTCACTTTCTCACACTTGGCATTTCTGTTGCTAACATTTTAGACTGGTAGCATTTAGGACGAGATCTATTTTTTCTTTGAGTTTGTTGTGCAGTTAGGAGTGGTAAACTTTATTTGTATGGCAGCTATTCAGATAACATTTGAAAATACTATTTGGTCATACTATCTACCACAATAGAT
This sequence comes from Protopterus annectens, assembly GCF_019279795.1. Lineage (NCBI taxonomy): Eukaryota > Metazoa > Chordata > Ceratodontiformes > Protopteridae > Protopterus > Protopterus annectens. Next base: position 1,134,853,769 of record NC_056732.1, on the reverse strand, counting down.
ACTGCCATGTAACAATTGTATACATCACACAGACACACAGACACACACACACACACACACACACACACACACACACACACACACACACACACACACACACAGACATTTTCACACAGGCATGCATGCACTTACACATGCACACTCACACACCCACACACAGGCAAATATGCATGAACACACACACACACACACACACACACACACACACACACACACACATAGACGTGCATGTGCACACACACACACACACACACACACACACACACACACACACACACACACACACACGTCTCCCTTAAAAATCCCACTTCACTGCCAAGAATATCATATTGCTATTTTATCTTGCAAACATTTGCATGGTTTCTGAAAAAAAAAACACAAGATACAATCCCACAAGAACCTTCTGGCAACAGATCTTACATATCACAGATTCCCGACTGGACAGCTGTGGTTCTACATACATTGTCATGCATTATATTCCATCTTGTGAGCTTCTAGTTATTGTATTTGTCACAAAACATAGTTTTAAAAAGGATACCTCAGTCACTGCCAGCTATGCCAACCAACAGTGGAACCATATGACTTCATTATGTGAGCACGAGAAATTTATTTTAAGCTACACAATTCCCTGTGAATTACTAATGTGAAGAATATACTTTAAGCATTTTATTCTTCAGTATTTTCTGCATGAATAACTTTCATTGCTACAGTTTCAAATAACACTTATAGCAATGCATTTAGGTAACAACATTACTATTTGAACATTGTTTAGGCATTTTACAAAAGAACAGTTATTTCAGATTTCATAGTCACCACAATTAGCTGCATGAACTGAAAGTCAAGCTTTGTTTGTCTTCACAGAGGTACTTAGCATGACAATGTGCCATTATCTTTACATTTCCATTGCCTAGTTCGAAATGCAGAGGGTCAAACAATCAGCAACAGATGTCCCGTGAAATCTGTGTTGGTACATAAATTCAGTTAGCATGCAAATTACACTAGATCTATTTAGGTAAATTATAGAAAAGCATGTGGCCTGCTTTGCAAAATAGATACAATGTTTGATTGAACTGTCTGGTTCTAATCATATGTTTCATTACACTACCTTTTAATCTTAACTATAGTGGCTGGTAGCTATTATGGCTAAAATACTGAAAGCCTACACTAACTGCACACGACATATAGTGGCAAGTGTTTCGATAGGTGGTCTGTGTTTGATCAAGGTGATCAAAAGCCATACGGCATGTAAGAACTTCAAATGTCTGAACTACAGCCTATGAGAAACTATGCATGTAAAGTTATTTCAAAATGTATTTTGAAAAATGCACTCATTTTTGTATTATCTTTCACTAACAACTAAAATTATTACTCTTTATACAAGCATATACTATTAAATGGTTTACCTTAAATTTACATAATGCACTAAAATATTTAACTTTTCTTAAAAAAAGATTCCTCCAACCCATGGCTCAGTTTATCCATAGTCAAAATATAAAGAACTGTTTGTTTGTAGCAGGCATTTTGGTGCATTTATTAGGCTGATTAAAAAAAGTATAACATCTTGCCATATCTCTTCTGCTATGTGAATGTTGCTGTTTTTTCATGTTTTTAACAATTTCTGGTTTACTAGTCCACAAAAAAAATAATATTTACTGGTAGCACTAACAACAAAAGTATGCAGTGGTAGCAGGAAATCTTAAGCCATCATGGCTACATGGAGTAAATAATGGAATACTAAGAGCTAGAGGTCACTTTAAAGATGGCCACTGTTGCAGTATTTAATAACACTATCGGCAGGTACATCAATGTATTATACCATGAATCAGTTAATCTAAGAATTAAACCCTAAAGCACTATAAGGAGGGCAAACATATGTATCCTTCAGCTTAAACTTTTAACGCAATGACACCCTGAACATTTAAACTGTGCCTGCAAGTTAGCTGTTCATTTAGTGCCATCTGATTTACATCAAAAACAAACTTACCTCAATGATGGTCAAACAGGATGACATGCTTGAGCTTCTCCATGTCCAAATAACCTTATGCAAAAGTCCTATACCATATCCTTGCAAACTATAAGTTCCATTCTATGATCCAGGAAACTCATAACACATGCTTTAACTTGCTGGAGGCACTCACCATTCAAACTAAAACCACATTCATTAGTGACATTAACTACACTACTATAAACTGAGAATCATACATGGCCCAAAACTGACAAGGTCAGAGATTCCTGGACTTTGTCAACATAAACACCCAGGACCAGACAGTCCATAAGCTCACTAGGTGCATAGACATATTGGATCTAGTCCTCACTAACATGAAGAACATTGCAACTCCCCACCCCCATAATGTCCTCTCTTATAAGGCTGAACATAAAGCCATCTCCTTAAAAATAAAAAAACCTGAGATCTCTGCTAACACTGCAAAATTTAGGAAATTTTCTAAGCCAAACATCCTACTATTAAGTGATAACCTGGCAAAATTTCAAGCCTCCCCCCACCAAACCATGAAGACACTGCTGCCTATGCAGAATTGTTTACAGACACCCTTTACAGTCATGTTAACTGATGCATTGAGACAGCTGTGCCTACCAGAAACAAGTCCAGATCTACCGCAAATAAAAAACTACCCTGGATAAATCCAAACATAAATAGGTTGGACAAGAAAATAAAAAAGTAATAGCCAAGATTAAGAAGTACTACCCCAGTTACCCATTAGATGCCAAAAAGGAGACAACCCAGAGCAGAGCCCTGAGAGACAAAATCTGTATCGACCAGAAGGGGGATACAAGAATAAACAAAAGTTTCACCATAACAATGCATCTGTGTTGTCCATTTCCATTCTTCCTCAACTGTTGACCAGTCTCTTTGTGGAGGTGGACTCCCCTATCATGCCTTATTGGACCCTATCTGAGAGTCACAGGACAATCCGGTGGGAGACACAGGGGTTTAACTTTATTCTGCGAGTTTGTCTACAGCGCTCAATTAGTGTACAGCATCAAATGCATTGGCTTGGTCAAAGCAGGCAGTATGTACCACTTTCCATTTTGCCCTCATGCATTGCTTTGATGACCATCTCAATGAGGTCTACCAGCTTGAATAGGCATGGTCTGACCTTGATAAAAGCAAACTCTGTTGATTCCAGTATTTGAAGGTATTCTTCGTCTTTATTAATAATTTCCTTGATAATTCTTACCATGGGTTTGCACATAAGACTAATCAGATGTATGAATATGTAGAAGCCTGGGTCTGTTGATGGCCTGAGCTTATGCAGAGGGATGACTGTTGCAGTTCTCCATTCAAGTGGAACAAAACCTTTGTGGAGGCTGTGGATAAACAGTGAATCCAGTGGTCCTGATAGGTCATGTTTCAGGCTATTTAGGAGGCATCTTGGGGTATTATTGGAGCCCACTGGCAAATTGTTTTTGGCTTTAGAGAGCACATCTAGGACACGCTCTCTAATTATTGTTAGGTGGCTGTTTGATAGTATTTCAAGGGGACAGCAATGGAGGGTTGTAAAATTGGAGCTTCATTTGTCAGCCAGCATATTTGCTATATCTTCTGGCTCCACTTAGGTGGCTCCATTTCCCATCAGTTCTTCATACTGCTGTGTGATCCCCCTGAGGTTTTGGACAGAGCTAAAGAAAGCCTTCTGGATGTCCTTTGTCATGGAGGCTGTGTTTACCTCAAATTTGGCATTGGTAGAATTAGTTTGCTCTGTTAGTTGTTTGTCTAAATTGATGAGAGTGTTTTATCATGTGCATCACTTCCTAATCTTGGATATGACTTTTTTTCTTTTCTTGTACAACCTGTTTATGTTTGGATTCAACCAGGGTGCTTTGTTTTTTGAGTTAGTTCTGGGGTTTTTCTGGTAGGCACAGCTATGTCTGTGTATTTATTGATGTGATTAGACAGGGTTTCTATTAACAATTCCACAGGGTTTGGGAGAGAATTTAAAATTTTGACAGATTATCACTCAATAGTAAGAAGTTTGCATTAGAAGGGTTCCTTAGTGTTACGGGGTTAGCCTGGGTCACAGAACTGATTTTTATTAGAAGATAAACAGCATTGTGGTCTAACCTTATCAAAGAGGGCACTACATTAGGGAGTAGAAAATTCTCACATGTCTGTGCGTACATTTCAAGTATGTTTGTATCCCTGTTGGGGTTATGGACTATATAGTCTAACGTGTTTGTGTTTACAAGGTTGAGAAATTCGTAGGCCTTTAAGTTTGGGGTCATATAAGTATCACAGTTTATAACTGGGTAGTTGAATTTACCTATGAAAATTGTGTTGAGTTGAATGGTGAGGGCCTACAGTAAGTTCAAGTATGAGTTATTAGTTTCTTGGGTCATAAAGGCTGATCTATAGCTTGCAAGGATATGATATGGGAGTTTGCTTATGGAAATTTTGATATGGATAAGCTCAAGTGTATCATCCTGTTTGACTACTCTTGAAGTGAATTTGTTGATATGGATTGAAACACTTTCATCTTTGGTGTCTGGCTTTATGAAGGGAAAGCATTAAAGCCCTGCACTGTTGGGGTATTCTTCACAACTTTAAACCATGTCCCAGTAACTGCACAGATATCTACATTCTACAAGATGAGGAGAGCCTGGAGGGAGTGAAGTTTTCTGACATTGAACAGTAACACCTTTAGATTCCCTTGGGTTGGTTTTACTATGTTGGAGGGTTTGTCAGCTTGGCATTGCCTAAAAAAGGCACTATGAGGAGGACAGTGTTTTAGCCAATATCTGAAAGCCTATATGGGATAAGTGCAAACCATCCATGGCAAAGCAACATGGTATGTTGACAATATTCTCCTATTCTAACAAATATTATGCCTCTTTGGAATGACACCAGAAACTATGCCAATTATAGAAGTGATTTTTTTTCACATTGTGGCAACATCCTTGAAGAAGATAGACTGCTGCTCAGTGCAAAGCATATACCCAGCCAGGATACATAGTCTGAAAGCTCCATAATGTCTATCTTCGTATAGTACAGAGAGGTATATCTCAGGTCATTTACACTCACATGGATCATTCCTGAGTCCTACAGGTACTTGTGGTCTAGTGATGAGTGTTTGGGTGATCTGGCAGATACTGGCCCCTGCTAGACCACTGATCATGATTGTCATCTTGTTCAGCTTGATGAGCAGGTCATCTGTATGCCACATAATGGATTTTCCTATGAGTAAATATTGGTTAATGTTCTGGCTTACCTTATGGAGTTTGTATATGATGTTCCAAAGGGTGTGGCTTTATGTGTTGTATTGGGTGTTGTTTTGGGTGAGTGCTTTTTGAGGTTGCTAAGGATTCTTTTGGAGGATGCATTTCTAGGTGGTATTTGGGGTTTAAGTATGCTGCTTTTATGTGCCTCAGCATTTGTTCTATGTGTACTATGTGTGGTGGGTTGACACTTATATTACAAATGACCTTATTGTTATTTTGAGTGCTTTTGTGTTAGAGTCTTGCCTCCCATGACATTGTGTAATTATATCTCTCACATACTGTATCCATTTCTGAAAGGATTATTTGGTTGACAGTGAACATAAGATAATTTCTAAATTGTCTCAGGATACCCATATCTACCAAGCCGGTGGCAGAGAAATTGAGAAAGTGCCCATCCATGGTGTCAGGTCTTTTTAGGTGAATTACAAAGGGGTGGTGCAGCAGGCTAATGTAGGCACTCTGAGAGTAGAAACTACAAGTAGACTATGCATGACTGAATTCATGTAGCAGTGGTCATCAGAATACAAACAAATTGCTCATTGAGCAACTGAGTACTGTATAGAAGTTACACGGGGAGTTCTATATGCACAATTTAGTTTCTAAGTGCTTGTGTCTAGATGAGGCACTGCTAAACTCCACTGTGTTACAAGCAGCTGAATTTATAGATGCAAAGAAAAGTGACTAAACCAACTATTAAGTCCTCTGGTGAATTAAATGATATTTTAAACCTCCCTTTGTTTTTCCCAACTCAGACAGACCAGATTACCTTTCGACTACCACTAGATTTGAAATCCAAATCTTCTTAATGTAAAAACACACTAGTTTGCCAAACGTGAAAGGTACCAGAAACAACTAGCTACAACAAATAATTACAATTTAATTCTAAGGCAGACAAGGCAGCAATGAGGAGCACATAACATACTTTAAGGCAACTTCAAAGCACACTAACAACAGCTAGACCATAGAAAAGCAAATACTGTCTACAGGGATGAAAAACAGAAACATGCAATACAATAATTTGAAAATGCTGCATCAGTCTTCAGAAATTGCCTAGAAAAGTACAACATTTCAGTTTAAAGTACTTTTCCATGCCTGGATGGCACCAGATAAAAGCCAAATGCACTAAGAGCACAGGTGAAGATGCCAAGCATTTCAATTCTGTGAAACTAAGCCAAGAGTTGAGCAAATATGCTACATTTATAGATTAAAAGAAAAGTGAATACACCAACTAAAAACCTCTCTGTCCAATGAAACAATCTCACTTTAAACATCCCTGTATGACTGCTGTGAGCTGCTGGAAGTGGATTTTGCTGTTATTTACTTGGTTTGTTACTATATAGCAGTGTTCTTCTGTGTGGATTTTTGATCCTTATTTTATGTTTATTTTTTTATTTATTTTGCATTTGTTTACTGGGATACTCCAAGTGGGCATTAAGAGTTTGTTTTCAGTGGAGGCTGAAGGGAAAACTCAATAGAAATTACAAAGTTACATCATTACAGCTTTGTAGCAAAAATAAAAGTTATTCAAATCCAGAGACATTTGCAGATTGACATTTAGCTTTATCTGATGAAGTCTCTTTGATTGTCTGAAATTGAGACAAAAGCACTTATCTTGTTTTAACGCTAAAGGATTTGGTTGCCCTAAGGAGAAGTGTTCATGGTCGTGTTTTGCCTGCCTGCCTTATACCTAGCTTTTCTTGGATTATTGGTTTTGTTTTTGCCTTGGTGTGTTTTTTTATCCCTGTATATTTCCCAACTCAAACAAACAATGCCACTTTTCTACTGCCACAAGAAATATACTAACCTGCCTTCTTAATATAAAAACACATTTCAGATAGCCAAAAGTGAAAGGTACCAATAGCTGGAACAAGTAACTTTCTCTTTAAGACTCTCTGTGTGTTTCCCAACTTGGACAGATCAGATTACCTTTCTACTGCTACTGTACTTGCAGTCCCGGTCTCCTTAATGTAAAAACACACTTTAGTTAGCCAAAAGTGAAAATGTTCTATAAACAAGTCAAACAACAATCTACCATAGGTAATTCTTACTTTAAGCCTCCCTGTATGTTTCACAACTTTGACAGACCAGGCTACCTTTCCACTGCCACTAGAATTGCATTCCTAGTCTTCATAATGTAAAAACACATTTTAGTTAGCCAAACATGAAAAGGCACTGGAAACAAGGCAAGCAATTAGATACTAAAAGTACTTCTCACTTTAAGCCTCTCTGTATGTTTCCCAGCTTGGGCAGCTAATGCTACCTTTCTACCACCAACAGAACTGCAATAAAATACACTTGAGTTAGTCAAAAGTGAAAAGGAACCAGAAACAAATCTAATGGCCAGATGCAAGTAATTAAAAGATGATACAAAGGCAGGCATGCCAGAAAAGAGAAACCTACCCTTAAGGGCAGTTTCAAAGCACACAATGGTCTAAGGGGAGGGCCTTATCATTTTCTTCTGTCAGTGCCCAGTAAGATGAGTAAAAAAGATACAACAGGGAGGAGCTTCCAGAGCCTGGTGTACAGGAAATGACACTGTGAGGAGCTTAGAAGATAAGATATGCAGTATAAGATGGCAGATCATAAGTCTCCAGGTTTAAAAGCACAAATTGAAAAGGGTGGATGGATGGGAAACAACAAAACTGATTTAAATGGTAAGATAAATGCAGTAGTTTAAATGTACTTTCCTGGATGCAAAATGGAGTCCATATTCTAAAGTAGTTTACTGTGGCAAGAAACAAATCCAAAACACAGATACTTTCTCAGGTTGTTTTTCACTGGCTAGTAATAATAGTGATGTTCTGGGTTCATTCAGCAGCCATATCCTTACCAGAACAGTCCTGTTTACTCTTAAGAACAACTAAGATGATAGCCTCCAAAATGTACCCCTGACTAAAACACTGGTGTAAGCATTAGTAACCTTGAAGTCAGTACTATAAGATCAACAAGGTTGATAGTGGGATCACATATGAAGATAATCTATAAATGATAGCCAGGAAGTATTACTTAATTATAAAGGATATCTTGTGTAGTATATCAAGTAAGGAAACAAAGTGTGCTTTTCCCTATTTGCAAGGCAGTAGTCAGACACATCAATGAATATTGTGCGATGGTCTGTGTTTATTACTGCTCTCAATACTGTAGAGTAAAAAAGGATTCAAAGGCACTGCACAAGGAAAATAACTAAAGTTAACCATCTCAGTTACATATTGTCAATGTATTCAGTTGCATACAGATTGGTTAGTGGTGACATAATATATATATATATATATATATATATATATATATATATATATATATATATATGTGTGTGTGTGTGTGTGTGTGTGTGTGCATGTGTGCTTGTGCATTTCTGCGGTATGTAGAAATTTCATTTAGGTGATATTTACTGGGAAGTAAAAATAACTGTTTATTTGTAAAAATCCTGTTTATAATAATTCACTTAGGAGATGATGGTTTCAAGGTAGAACTGGCAAATTCTGGAAGTGTTTATCACTGGATATCAGAATGGCTAGAAACCTTGAAGTATTTACGGTTGCCACCTTTTCAAATTCCCAAAGTGGGATATTTTTTGTAGAAACATGAGATTTTGTAAGACAAAACATACCCACAGCCAGTGCAAAGGTTAGAACTTCATTTTTTTGCCAAAATAAAAGCTTATTATTGTGCCATACTTATATTTCCTGCAACATTTAGGTGTTTCAGTTACAAAATTACTGTTGTATGCAACTATTATAGAAAACACAGGAAATATTTTTTTCCTAAAATCTCAGGACATTTGCCATTTTTAGTTTTTTTTTCAGTAGGGTACAACTGTCCAAAGATGGACTGTCCCTTACAAACAGCAACAGGTGGTAACCCAAGAAGTATTTACACATGTAGTGGATAAAGTATATAATTATTCTTTAATATTTGACAATTTAATCTAAGGTTTTTCAGGAGGCCCAAAATTTGAAACAATTGAACACAGAAGACTGAAGGGCAGTTTAATGATTCATAATAACAAAAGATGACAGCAAGGTCTACACTGACAATTGCTGATAAAATGAATGCATTTCCTGAATCCATTACTGATTCTCTTTTTTATGATTTCTCCAGATCTTTAGAATTTCTAATACCATGACAAGAATGGAACCCATTCCTAAATCAAAGTATGATTAAAGTTCATGAAATTAGTATTGTTTCAATCTTTGATGTCAGCCAAAAGTGCTCTTCGCAGCGCTCACAAAGTGCCCAGTAATGACTCCTTCTGCAATTCGTATTGGGTTACATGTATTGGTAACATATCATAATACGATTGTAGATTCCTTTTTATAAGACCCATTATTCCTACTACTATTGAAACTGATTGGGTAACTGTCTTCCACATCACTCCTGTTTCTGCCTGCAGATCTTGATATTTTATGAATTTGTGTCTCCCTGTAAACAAGACACTGTAGTCATTGGGTGTGGCGATTTCAATGATCAATGCTACTTTTATCTTCTTTTCATGGACCACTATATTTGCTTTTCTAGCATCTATCTTTTGAACTGTTGGTAATGGGTGATTGCATGTGATGTAAACTTCATCATTTTCTGTGAAGCTTTGTGGTTCATGTTTCCAGTGTTTTTCAGCCACTTCAGTACCATAATGTTTGCACAATCCCCAGTGCAACAGTCTTGCCACATTATTATGACTTTCAGTATACAGTCCTTCTGCCATTAGTATGACACAACCAGCAACAAGGTGTGTGACTGTTTCCAATTTGGTTTTACAAAACCAACATTTGTCTGTTTCTCTTACATGTTCAATGGACTTTGCAAACCAGCATGTACGTAGCCCACTATGTTGGGCCGCCAATATTAACCTTTGATCTCTTGGTTTGAATTCACCTCTCCTTAACCATTCCTGCATTTGCTCCTGATCAACATGAGGTTCTTTTAGAAGTTTTCTATACATGCAACTATGTTTATGCATTTTCCACATTTCTTGCCTTTTCATCTGGTCCTTCACCTTATATACTTTCTTTTGTTTTTTGACACATTCAGTTGCTGCCTGATTTTTATCTACTTCTGGTTTGACTTCCATTCCTTCTTGATGCCTATATGCTTCTGCTAGATTAAGCAGAGAAGTCATCTAAGATTTATTCTCCTCATGTTTCAAAACTTTCACTATGTTTGGGTCTTGTGAGGTCAACAGATTTGTGTGGAGTCCCATGATTGCAGATCTATAAATGTAATCAATTTCAAGGAGGCCCATCACTCCTTCGGGATGGGGAATATATAATCTTGGTATGCACTGATTTTTATAAATAATTTGGTGAGCATGAAGCATCCTTCTTGTTTTCCTATCCAACATGTTTTGAGGCCAGTCAATCACTCCAAAACTGTAAGTTAGGACAGGAAGTGCAAATTGGTTTATAACTTGGATTTTGTTCCTAGTTGTCAATGCTGTTTTCAAGATAAGATGTATTTGTTCATGTTTTATTGTTGATGCTTCATCAATTCACAAATATTTATACACTCCCTTTTGCTCAAGTTCTTTTATATCACATTATTGTCCCAAACTGATATTTTCTTGATACTGCAGTTTTTTCTACTTTAAAGGTTGCTTTTGCACATTTATCAGGACCAAATGACATTCTTATATCATCTGAAAACATTTTGACAACTTGCAGTTGTACTTTCAGTTCCTCATCTGATGACCTATACAGTTTTAAATCATCAACTAAGAGAAAATGAGAAGTCTTTACACTTTGTTGTTTTCTAGGACCCAAATTATATCCATTGTCTAAGCTGTTAAGTAGACTGCTTAATGGGTTAAGGGCAAGCAGAATATCAGCAGTGACAGAGAGTCACCATGGATTACCCCCCTTTGAATTTTTATCCCTGGGATAGTAATTTGCCCTTTATTATGGCTTAATTACAAAGTGGTCTGTCACTGTCTCATGGTCACTGTAATGTAGTCAGTGTAGGGTGTATCTTATACATTTTAAAGCAGTCTTTTATCCATGAATGTGGGATGCTATCAATTGCTTTTTTGTAGTCAATCCATGCCATACTTAGATTCTTCCCCTTTTTACAGCTCTCCACTATGACTTTATTTACAAATGATCCTTTGTTCCATATCACTTTCTATTATTGTCTTTTTGTTCTACTGCCATAATTGAGCTTTCTTCTAAATGACTATATGCTCTGTCAGAATCAATTCCCATGTATAGTTTATATGATGTTGGAAGGCAAGTTATTGGCCTATAATTTTTAGGGTAGCTTGCAGGTTCACTGTTAAGTAGGAGCACAGTTTTTCTTGTTGTTAGCTAAGTTGGTGTCTGTTCAGGGTGGGATATAAATAGGTCTTACTTGTGGCTAAGTCTTTGTGCAAAGATGTTAATACTTTTAACCATAAGTTAGGTACTGCATTTGGGCCTAGAGTTCTCCAATTAGAGGCTTTTCTTAACTTTGTTTCAAACTCTCTGGTTGTTACTTCATCCTATTTCATATCATGTATCTTTAAACTTTGTATTCTTTCTTTTACTTCCTCTATCCATTTAGCATCATTGTTATGTTCTACAGGATCTTCATAGATATTTCTCCAAGATGTATATATTTCTTCTTTTTTGGCAGTCTTTCAATTCTTTTTACTTTATTTCCCTATACTCTGTAAAACCTTTTTGGGTCATCAATAAATGGCTTATTTTGTACTTTTCCTTTATATGTATCTGCATATTTTCTGAGTTTTTTCCACATGTGCTGACATTTTTAGTTTATTTGCGATAGTGCATGATAGATCCTGGCCTGTCCTAATACTGTGCATTGCTTTTATCACATCTGTCTTTTTTAATATTTTTGTTGATCTGTTCCCTCTTCTAAATTCTTCTAATAGTGACACTTCTTGTCTTAATTGCTTTATAGTTTTCTCTATTCGATACTCATTATGATGTGTGTGTGTGTGTTAAAAACTCAAATTGCTTATTCTAAAGTTCTTAAATGTCACATTTACAGACTGTATGTTGTGTAGGAAAGAGTGGGAACTAATTAAGATTTGAGTTGTACCTGTCCTTCTAAAATCTGTAAACGTCTATCTCAATAATCCCAAACTTGCATGCCAACACATTTTACTTTATTTTCCTTCTGTCTTTCTAAACTGTAGAAGTCTTCATTTTAGTAATCCCAAACTTGCATACCTGGACATATCTCCTGTTGTCTTTCTTATTTTCCAGTTTAAAGGCTATACAGCAGAAATGTACAACTGTGAAATATAGTGCACTACTTAAGTTGGCTGAACCCTACTTAATGCAGCAGATTATAGACAAATAATACTTTGTCTACCCAATTCAACCATCAAACAATCCTAATTATTTTAAGTTCTCTTTCTCACTCCCTGTGTACTGAGTACATAGTATGACTGACAACTGCTGCTGAAAAAGTTAACATCATCACATTACCAAAGGAACTGCTTCAGCTGAATTTTACCTCCAGTTGCTAAAGTTTAAAAGAAAGAATACCTTCAGTTAAAATCTATGAAGGCAATTTCCAAGAATCAAATTGTACTTAGTTGTTTTCCTTCACTTCTGCATCAGTGTGTTCTGCATTGTAGTGTCAAAAATGCTGGAGGGACACTCCCACCCCCAACCACAGGCCTTTTAGTGCTGAATGTATAGCTAAATTAACAGTTTATATTTTACTTGAGCAGTGTAAAAATTCCCTGGAAAGGGAATAAAAGCCTGTAACAATAAAATTAAATGCCGTGACTCATGTCAAGTATTTAGAGTTGAAAGACCTTGTTTTTCTATCCATAAACATTCTATCTCACTGATAGTTTGTGGAGGTAAACCATCTGATGAGGGGGAGAAACTGCATTCCTCTGAAGTACCTGATTAGCACTTCCATCATCTCTGTTGTTTCTCCATCTACTATAGCATCATTTCAAGCCAAAGACACTACAATACTGCCTGTTGCAATTAACTTAGGTGTATATTAACATTAACCTAGCAGCTTGTGTTACAGTCTTTAAAATTATTAGGATTTGCCTTATCTCCTGTCTTGCTGCAGCTTTATAGCTTGTTTTCCTGGTACTTACCTAACAATGGACTGCAGACCTCTCAACCATACTGAATTACTCGGTATTTACCAGTTTTGAGGGCAAAATATTGGGGTGCCATGAATCCCTGAGTGGCCCCCTTAATTTCCAAATTTCCCAGTCTCTCTCTCTCTCTCTCTTTTTTTTTTCTAATTTACCACTTTAAATTTTTGGCCGATATCACCACGCATCACCAGCCTATAGGGGCTTGTGTGAGCGTGATGACATCAGTTACTGCCTGTGGATTCGGAGGGAAATAGTGATGGCAGGTGGCATAAATTTTGCAGAGTCCTCCAGGTAAGAGGAAAAAGCAACTGTTATTGTCAGCCTGTACAACTGTGTGCATTGTATTATAACTTGACTATTGCACTACATTTAGTTTATCTGTCTGGTGTGTTCAACCGTGCCGGTCATTTATTTACTTAGTTATGCTGGCTGGCCGAGTTTGCTATACAACACATTTATTTAGTTTGTCCCAGTTTGCTCTGCTGGCTGGCACTTTATTTAGTTTGCCTGGCTGGCTGTGTAAGTTTATCTTGTTATGCTAGCCAAGATGAGTTTGCTATGCGGCCAGTTATCATACTATAACTGCCGTTGCTGCATTCAATCTTATTTAGCTGTGTTTTAGTTTGTGATATGCTGGCTGTGTTTGCTACACATTTATTAAATTGCAGTTGCTGAATTCAGTCTTATTTAGATGTTTTAGTTTGACCGTTGCTGGCGTAGTTTGCTACACATTTATTAAGTTGCCTTTGCCGCATTCAGTCTTATTTAGATGTTTTAGTTTTGCCGTTGCTGGCCGAGTTTGCTACACATTTATTTAGTTGTCGTTACTGGATTCAATCTTATTTAATCTTGTTTTAGTATTCAATTTCAATTTGCTGCCTTTTAGGTGTGCATGTGTGAGTTTGTGAAAGAGACGGCTGAATGTACTGGGTTTTAAGCAAAAAAGATAAACATTTACATACACATGCAGTATAATTCTGGTTGATATAGCTGAATGTAGTCTGTTCAATAACTGAAATTGACCAGTTTGCATCAGACATGGATAAGGGACTGAAGGGACAAGCTGCTTTTATCTACCTTTGAAGTGTGTGTCTCTATGTACCACAGAGAAGTAACGATATCACAGCAACACTTTGGTTTTTACCTTTTCATTTTATGGCTCTATAGAAGTGGTTGAATACTAGTATTGTCAACTCCTCTTATTAATGTATAAATGCTTAATCACATATGTGCTCCAGTAGCAGCAGGTTTGTCATGCATAATGCATTGTATTCTTTATTTACATATTAAAGTTTCTGTTAATTAACTCCTGTGCTGATTATTCCTCGCTTCCATGGAAATTATTAGTATTTCTTTTGTTGTTTATTGTTGCTTGTTGTTTACTTTCATGTGAAGCATTTTATATATTCTTCTGTGGAAAAAAGGAAAAGAACATTAAATGATTTTGTACTTTTGTGATCTGCAGGGACTGCTCTTATTGTGTATATGAAAAACATTCTGCCTTGCAGAACCCCCGAGATGAGAGATCCTAACTACAGACCTCCACTATTGTGGATTAGTAATAATAATGTTAAGCAGGAGCAAGCTGCTATGACAACAGCCCTGAGCCCTCCCACCTAACCAGCACACTGACGAATAATGACAGTCCAACAGCGGATGAAAGATGAGATAAGTTAATTTACAGCTTTAGTTAATAAGCCATGGAGAACATCTGCGGTGGTGGTGCTGTGGTAGCGTAAGACATTGTCCTGTTCGATTCTCAACTAAAGTGTCTTCTGTGTGGAGACATGCGTGAATGGGTGTACCTTCATTGAAGGTTGTACTTCAGGGCTGGCAACTCGTTACATAAAAATCTAATGCCAATCATTAGCGGACCGGAGTTCCACTGTGGTGACCCCTAACCGGGAAAAGCCGAAAGATACAACATACAACAAGTTAATAAGCCATGGAGGACGTCACTTGAGTATCCAGAAAACAGAACCAAGTTTGATTTTTTTCTTCTGTTTACTTATTTTACTTTTTAAACATGTTCATTAGATGCAACATTTTAAAGTGTGACTTAAGTACATAGACAATAATAGAAGAGAAAACAAACCATAATAACATTTCCATTGCCATTTTCAGGTGAGAGGGGACATGCAAGTAGTGTAACTTGATTGGGTTAGTACACACTAAAATAAAATATTATACTCTTAAGGGGAATGTTTCTGCTTAGGTAAATATCTTAAGATTCAGAAACCAGCAATATGACACAGTTCAATGCAAACAAAAAAAAAATCCAACCTGCCTATCTAACATAAATATCGTGGCACTTACTAGCATCTATCTTGGCTCTTTAAGTCTGACACATCTGTCTGCCTAGTACACTACATCCTTCTACAAGATCCCATTGATTTGCCTTTTGGTACCCTCATTTTTAATTGCTGATCATGGGGGAAGGAGAGGAGACTTAAGTGGTAGCATGCTCGTATGCACTGTCGCAAATCTATGTGTGTGAAATGCCCCAGTTAGGAATACCTGGCGGTAAGGGTTACTCAGGCTCAAACCCTGCACCTTAGGTACAAGAAGCAAGAGCCTGAGTTCTCTACCCATACCACCATTTCTGATTGAAGAAGGTATAGCTCTCAACTGTACAAATTTTCACAAAATGTCTGGAATGTGTGGCTCTTACTTTTGGATGGTGCAGTGGCAGTGTTGTTGCCTCACAGTAAGAAGTTCTCTGGTTTGATTCTTGGCAGAAAAGTGCCTTCTGCTCTGTGTTGAGTCTGCATGTCCTCCCTGCATTTTGTGTGCATTTCCTTTGGGTGCCCTGATTTCCTCCCATGATGCAAAGACATACAGGCACTTTGCTTGTAGATGAAACAAACTATGAAGTTGTATGCTAGCAATAACCTCTTCATTAGTTACAGATCTCTTTAATGTGGAATTATTTAGATGAGTTTTACTTCTGTAGACATTGTGCATATTTACTGATACTGGTGGATTGTAAAATTTTGAATAGATGTTTTATGATGGAAATGTTCTGAACTGGGCAGTTTTTTCATTACTGGTTCATGCATTTTGTTTCATTGCTTACTTGAAAAATGTTCAAAACAATAAATTTAAAATGGGCTCTAACAAGTGTGCTGTATTATACAAGGAATACAATTTAATACAGTTAGGAAGGTGTATCAAAGAACATGTATGTTTTGTGTGCAAGGGGTCTATGATTTGAAAATCGTCCAACGGTAATCTTTATCCGCTACTAGCCAGATGTGGGTTTCAATGCTGTTTCAATGAATGTGAGTATCAAAGGCAGAGACATTTTAGACCTAAGTCTATTTTCATTGTGAGGCTGCATTGCTTTGTTTAGCAGATGGCCAGATGTCTATTACTGTTTGTTTTATGAAATGTAAAATAAAATCCAAATAATCATTGTAAAAGTAAAGCAGTATGCACATTACAGTGTTTATGGTAAATGGGAAAAAATAGCCAAGTAATTGGGACATTGGAATGGCTTCAGAGGGACTCTGGGCTGGGGCCATATTTTGGTTGTCTGTTCTTCAGTCTGTGTTTGAAAGTTAGTATCCCATAAATCCATGAGAGTGGGTGGGGTTACATAATTATGTATACAAATTGTATGTTAATCAGCATACAGATTTGTACCTATTTTTCATGGGTCTTTGTCCAGATTTCTGATGTTTCCAGGTTGAGAGGTATGATGGACTAACTTGCTCCATTTAGCCCTCTCTATACTGGGGCTTCATTCCACACCCCTGCCCTATCCTCAATTCCCAGCCACCCCCACTACATCTAAACTTATATCTGACTTACTCCACCTCTTCTACTCATCCTCCTATCCTGTACCTTACTGCACAATCCAATCAAAAACTGCTCACTTTATACAATCTCCACTAACTTCTGTTCTAAATTCCTTCTCAGATCTCACTCTGCTCCCTCCCTATCAAAACCTACCTATTGTCTACACTATCACTGCTCATTACTTCAGCTCACCATACTGCAAGATTTTTACAACTCTAACCATGCTGTTTCCTTCCTGTATCACCTTATTCATCCTTCTAATCTCATATCTAACATCCCCACCAGTAATAATAAATAAGCACACCTCAACCATTACATCATCCTCACCTATAAACTATCTTCCCACTAGCTACTCAAAAATCTCTTCAAGCTTTTTCCCCATAACTCCATTCCACATTGTAACCTCAAAATACTAAAACATGTCAGTCCCAATGTCACGGTAATGATTCTACACATTTCTGCTAAAATACCATTCACAATACATCAATGTAGTGACATCTACCCCAACTCGGGTCCCAGTCAAACTCCAAACCATAGAATAAATCCTAAAAGTTTGAAAATAGTCACTCTAAACATTGGAAGCATATGCAACAAAATCACAGATTTTCATGCCTGAACTAAGAACCAAACAATATGTTGAGCCATGTGCCTAGAACCAAACAAAAAGTGCTTAAAGTTTACCTCTTTCATTCATTATTTACTGTGCTTCCTCAGAATCCCATAAAACATTCAAATTTAGATTTATATAAGGCATTAAAAAAACATGTGATATGAGTCATCTGTTTTGAAATTAAAGTAACAGTAACCAACAACCATGCAGTAATACTTTAGGAACACATACATTAATACTTCAAAAACATTTCTGCTCGTAAACATACAACATAGTTAGATAGATTTTTGTTTTATTTATAAGGTGACAGCTCATAATTAAGAACACTATGAATGCATGCTAAATTATTAATACCAGACTTCCTAGAGCATTCAGTATTAATTGCTGTTTTAACTCTAAATTTTCAGGTTTAATTTGCCAGTTAACGCTTCTTAAATTAAACCACACCTTTTTCCAATATTAAAAAACATTTAAAACCAAAACATTCCTGAGCATGTGTACAAAGTGTTCTGAATCAATCTTTTCTGCAAATGCTGAAGACATGTTTTAGATAGTTCTTAGACATTTCTCCATTTTGCCAATGTAAAATGCAATGATGTCTACCAACATACCAGAGAAACACCCTCTTTTTGATTTGCAGTTATAGTAGATACCATGTCTAGGAAGCTGTGAAAGGATTCCAGGGTTTCCCTTTCTCGCCACGTTAATAAAAGAACACTGTTTACACATCCCACACTTGAGTGTCCCACCCCCCCCCACAATTTTTAATCCATCTACCAAAATTATTGGTGCTTAAGGTTTGTACATCTTTGTACATAAATAACAGAAGGGACCCTATTTTTTCATACCAAATGCAGAAAAAATATTCCAGTGTTTTTGAAAATATTCCTTAACATAGTCAGGGTCAATATTATAACAAGTAATCATTGATCACTCATATAATGGATTCTTTTCCTTGTCAGCAATGGTATTGATCATCTCACAAAAATTTCTGTTGTATTGTTCATCTTACAAATATTTCTTTTGTACCAAAGCTTGAGATTAGTATTTTGAAAAGGATGTTTAGTGAACAATGTTGTCTAGACCACCTGTTGAATGAGATTGCCCAAGATAACAGGCTGACTAAACATATGATTCTAAGAAACAATATCTAAATATTTAAATTTGAAATGTGTAAGTTCCTTTCAGAGCAACTACCTCCAACTAGCTTTAAGACATCTTGTCCCATTTAATGCAGTTATTAAAACTAGATCTCTACAATATGAAAGAAAATGAAATATTTTCAAACTACAGTGTGGTGTCATATTATTTTGCTGTTCGAAGAAAATAAGTCTGCAAACTCTTGGCTGAAATCCTATACTGGAAAAAAACACCCATAGGAATACTAAAGCCATGTAGTATACTGTTAACCAACAGAGACAAAACAGAAGGAAAGGACTGAATCTATAATCACTTATCATTCAGTTGCCGAATAAAATCTCTTGAGTGCATATCACAAGTCTAAGCATCATACTCGTAATGTTCTTGACTGTTATATAGCAAACAAAATATGCCTTTTAAAGTAACATGTATTTATAATCTTTTGACAGATGATTTAAGACTAGCCATCCAAAGAAGATTTGAAGGAGAACCCCGTGTTCCACTGATGAATGTTACATATTCACCTAAAATTATCTTTATACTCTTTCCATTCTGCCATTTTATGTACATTGTGTATTTTTATAGGTTCATAACTTCACATGTTTATAGGTTTAAACTAGGCTGATGACCACCAGGGTCTTTAAAAGCATAGCTGTGCAACCCAACCCAGTTTTCTCCAGGAGATCTGTGGATGTCTATATAATGGGGTATGTAGTAAGAGGTTGCTAAGGGTTATGGGGGAGGGTATGTTAGTTGGGGATTAATTAACTTACTATCGACTTCTGTCTATCAGAGACATGAGGAACAGACCAGGGGTCAGGGATGAAATATACTTTACATAGATGGAGAGCTTATTCCATAGTGTGGTGATTTTTTGTGACATGTTGGTCTCTCCAGAATGTATTTTATGTTGCAGGCAAAGTTCAGGTCCTTGGATCTAGTGTTTCTGGTGCTGTTTGTTTGGCGGATGTGCAACAGATCCATCAGAGCTGGATCTGAGAATGCCTTATATGCTAGACATGAATTGCTTCTCAGTAATCTGTAGGATACTGAGTACAGTGATAGGGCCTTAAGATGATCTGTGTAGGACAGGGTATTCATACTCTGGATTCTCCTGGTGAAGAACCTTTGAGGGCAGTCCAACTGTTGCAAGTGCCTGGTTAGGTCCATACCAAACGGGGTATTGTGCTCAATAACAGGTATGATAAGGGTGGAGTAGAGTGGTACTATAACTTCCTTGGACCTGGATGCCATACCCTTGCTTATGAGCTATGTGTCATAGAATTATTTTCTTATTATATTGTCAAAATGTTGTTCAAAGGCCAGATCACTGTCTACATATGTTCCCAGATCACTAACTATTGGGTCAACTCATTGGGTGTTTTATTGATGGAGTAATAAGCTTCAGTGGACAATTTCCAAAAGGATACTATAATGCATTTCTTCATGTTGAATTTTAATCCATGCTTTGGCCTCAATCATTTGTTTGTGTTAGACAGTATTGTAGAATGTTGCTGTCATGGGGGGAATTGATGATAGCTCCCAATTTCCAATCATTTGAGAATTTGGTGAGCCAGAGGCCTTTGACATCAGCCTTTACTTCTGAAAAATGGATACCAAACAGGAACAAACCAAACATGGAGCCCTGGGGTACTCCACTGGTGACTGGTCTCTTGGTGGAGGTGGTCTCACCCATCCTGACTTCTGGGCTCCTATCTGTGAGTCAGACAGAAATCCAGTGAGTTATGTAGGGATTTATGCATACTTCTTAGAGTTTGGCAACAATACCTGAGTGGAGTATTTTATCAAATGTCTTGGCCAGGTCAAGGAAGATGGTATGCGCCAATTTCCCCTCATCCATTGCCTTAGTGTTCCTCTTGAAGAAGTCAAACACAAGTAGGCAAAACCTTCCCTTAACAATGCCAAACTGGGATGGGTGCAGTGATTGTAGGTTGCCAATGTCCTTGTTGATCATTTCCATGGTAATTCGCTCCATGATTTTGCATATCAGACTTGTTAGATTGATGGGTTTGTAGTTCCTGGGGCTGGTTGATGGTCCACTCTTATGAAGAGGAATGACTGTTGCAGCCCTCCATTCACCTGGCACATAGCCTGTTTTGTAGCTGTAGTTGACAAATGCCTCAGGCGGTCCTACTAGGCCTTGTTTTAGGCTTTTTAGAAGGCAACCTGAGATATTGTCCAATCCCACTGAAGCAGTAGTTTTGGCCTTAGTGAGTACCACCAGGACCCAGTCCCTCTGGATAGTTGAGGGAATTGCTTGAATGGATATCACAGGAGGGAGTGGGAGGACTGTAGGTGTGAAGTTAGAGCTAAATTTAACAGCAAGTAGATTTGCTATGCCACTCTAGTCAATAAAGATTGTGCCATTTACCACCAGTTCTGCAAACTGTTGTTACCTTTAAGGTTCCTGACACAGCTAAAAAGGCCTTGTGATTGCCATTATCCTGGGAGGCTATCCTGACCTTGTAACTGGCCTTGTTGGACTTTCTTAGACCTCTTAATTTCTTGTTAAGTTGAATCAGAGAGATCTTGTCTCTCTGAAAGTTGTTCTTTCAGATTTTAGCCATGACTTTTTTTCTGTTATTATATACCCTGTTAAGGTAAGGATTCTACCAGTGGGGTTTGTTTTTGGTGTTAGATTTGGGTATACGCATGGCATCCTCAATGCAGCTATTTGCATGTTTGTACAGAGTTTCTGTAAATAATTCTGTATAGATAGCTGTATTCTCAGGGTTTGGGGGAGCCATGAATTTGACATGCTATCAGTAAATAGAATGCAATTTGCTTTAAAATAGTTCCTGTTATGTGTTTAGTTGGGCTTTCAGGGTTGATTTTTATTTTGAGGGAGACAGTTTTGTGGTCTGATCACACCAATGACAATGTGATACCTGGGGGGTGGAGGTGCAATGTTCTTCCATGTTGGTGAGTACTAGGTCCAATATGTTTGATCCTCTTATTGGAGTGAACACTATCTGGCCCAGGGTGTTTGTGTTGATAAAGTCGAGGAAATGTGTCTGTAATTGAGGCAGTGTATATTTCCAGTCTACAGAAGGGTAGTTAAAGTCTCCAGTGAATAGGGTATTAGGTTGGATGGTGAGGGCCTCTAGGGTAGGTCTAAATAAGAGCTGTGAGCTTTGTGGGTCATAGAAACCAAACTGTATTGGTCCTATCCAGGACGTGGTATGGAACTTTGTCTATGGAGACTTTGACATAGATGAACTCCATGGCAAAATACTGTTTAACCAACCTGGGGCTGTAGTTGTTACTATTGTAGACTGAGACACCTCCACCTTTAGCTCCTGTCTGTGCTGCTGTTGTTCTAAATGTGTGCAAGGCACTGTACCCTTCCACTGCTGGAGTACTTTCTGTGGCTTTAAACCAAGTTTTGGTGACAACACAAATGTCAAATTCTCCAGACATCGTACATTAATTAGGTAACAAAACATAATGATTGTGGAAATATTGTGACAAGATACCTAGTGACAACAGTTTATGGCTGGTAAATGCTAACAACAGAAACTTTATAAAATGCAATAACAACGATGTCTACCCTAGACTTGATAAAATTTCTGTATTACATTAACATTTTTGTGGTACATAGAGCGCCATGATTGTGCACCAATAAGGAGAAAAAGACAACAATTAAGGGCTTCAGCAGAGCAAGAATGAATCTTAACAATTGTTAAGCTTCCCCCAACAAGTACTGCTAAGATCAGGTCTCTCACTTAGAAATGATAGTGCCGGCCAGCAAACAGCAGCAGCAGAATTCAAAACGGCTTTGTTCCTGTCTGTCATCTAATTTTACAATCTGTCCCTGAATTACTTTCACAATCTTTCCCTGACTTGTCTTGCTGTTTGACAGCACTCACTAAGTGCTTTACTGGCTATGAAAGCCAGCAAAACACTATGCACTTTTTAATTTTTTACTGTAGCTAATAGTACAGGGAGCAGATAAATCTTATTGTAACACAAAGAATTATGATCTGATCTATGATCATAACCTAATATTATGTATTCTTGACATGGATAACAAGAGTCACCTTGAGAGCGGGTTTCTTGGAATTCATGTCTCAAACATATAATAACACTATTACAATCAGACAGCTGGTCATAATCCTCTGTTTATAGCCAGCATCGTGTTGTAGACAGATAAATCTTTGAGTATGACCAAGACAACCCAGGTTCAATTTCAGCAACTCAGATGTCTGAAGAACTAGCAAGGGAGGCTGGACATGCCGAATCTGGAGGAGAGGCATTGGGAGAGGCATGAAATCAGGGCACACATTACAGTTCAATTTTCCTAGTGAAAGCTGAGGAAACAACAGTAAAGCACTGCCTAACAGTGAGTGGGTCACCTTGCTGATATCAGGCACTTACAAAAATGGGGGACTGTTCAGCAGTGATGCCATGTGCAACCCACTCTCAGGGTATTACTGTGCATGTAAAAGGGTGTGGATAAATAGGAAAAAATACTTCCATGTCAGCAGTGTGATGCTGTCCCAGTGTCCTCAACAGCACCAGTGCTAATTTAAGCAAATCTGGAGAATTCTGAAAGTTTCCCTGGTGACAGCTGATGGTCAGATGTATTGCAGGAAAAAGAGAATTAAAACAATAATGGTGGTATTCATAGCAACTACTTGAATGTACAAAGGTTAGTATGCTTTCTGAAAAAGAGTGCAGCAAAGTCACTATTCATAGAGGCCACTTATGCTGAGTGATGGTCATGAATGAGCAGTAGCAAATTAAGTCAGAATGAGATGCAAATGACACATGATGTAAAACATCATATGCTTCTGACGTTTTCTCCTGCCTACTTGTGATTCATAATCCAACTTTTGCACTTATCCTCATCATCTGCAGATTCAGATTCATTATAAAAAGTAGAATTTAGCTTTTCCATTTACTTTGCAAACTGCAATAATCCTGTCACTTGCTCCTATGCTGTTTCTTGGTATGAGCTGCTTGCCTTGGCTGAGCCAAAACCACTCATGTCCAGTGGTGTTTACTGGCCAAGAAGGTGGAGATTTAGGCAGGGGATTAATCATAGAATTTTGACAAACAGAAAATACTTGATAGGTTAAGAGTAAACAGGGATATTGTAAGGGTGTTAATGAGTAAATATGGCCCATGTAGGGAAACTGGGGAGATGCATGGACTTGCTATTCCTGTGGTTACTAAGGTATGTATAGTTCTTACTCTGCTTGCTAGGGAGATCTTCCAAAGGTAGACTGGAAACACTTTGTGTATCTCACAGGCTTCTTCTTTGAGGATCCTCTGGCATTTCCTGGATGTCCTCTTGTCACATGTGGTTCAGTACATAGGTTCATAGGTTGGTACTAGGCTATCGGCCCTAGGACCTATACAAGCCTAGCTATAACAATTCCCTGGCTATTTCTTCCTGCAGTATTTACTTCCCTGGACCCCTGTCTAGCAGGGCAACTGACATGATTCCCAGGGTGAATTTCCTATCTCCCATTCAATCATCAAGGTTCCTTTTGAAGAGGGCCAAAGAGGCACTCTGCTTGACATGTATGGGCAGTCTATTCCAGAGTCTGGAGTGTCTTTGGGTCAGGAACCTATCCCTACAGCATGTTTTGTTCATTGTGATGACAAGGTTTAGATCCCTGGAGCATGTGTCTCTGAGAGATTGGGATTTCTTTAAGTGTAGCATGTCCAACTGCTCTTGGTTTGACATGGTCTTGTATGTTAAGCAGAGATCGTCTCTGAGTAGATTATACATGACAGCGTATAGGTGGAGTTTTTTTAGACAGTCAGCATAGGGCATCTGCTTTAGGCCTATGATTCTTTTAGTGAGGTATTTCTGCGGCCTTAACAGTTGTTGCAGATGTCTTGAGAGGTACATACCAAACGGGGTGCCGTATTCTATAATGGGTCTAATGAGGGATGAGTACAGTGGGACAATGATCTCCTTTTTTCTGGATGAAAAGCTATTAGTGATGAGGTGTGCCACACAGAAGGATTTCCTGACTGTTGTGGTGATATGGTTATCGAAGGTGAGACTACTGTCCACCTGAGTCCCTAAGTCTCTTATCACACTTTCATTGTTTAGTGTACTGCCACCTATGTGGTAATTCATGGGTACATGTTTTTTTCCCAAAGGGGATAACTATACATTTCTTGGCATTGAGCTTGAGCCCATGGTTCTGGCACCAAGCATCTGTTTCTGTAAGGCCCTTTTTTAGAATATCCACATAATTTAGGGATTCAATAATGGCTCCCAGTTTGTAGTCATCTGCAAACTTTGTTAGCCAGAGTCCCTTAGTGTTGGCCTGTACTTCAGAAAAGTAGATGCCAAACAAGAGCGGTCCCAGGATTGAAACCTGAGGTACTCCACTTGTCACTTGTCAGGATCTGGATTTGGAGTCAGCTACTTTTACAGTGTGGGTTCTGTCAGTTAGCCAGTTGGCAACCCATTGAGTGATGTAGGGATTAATGCCCAGCTTAGTAAGTTTATCTATGATTCTAGAGTGGAGGATGGTTTTGAAGGCCTTGGCGAGGTCCAGATAGGCTGTGTGGACCACCATACCCTTGTCCACGGCTCTGGAGACTGATTTGAAGAAGTCAGTCAGGTTCAGGAGACAAGATTGACCCTTCACAAACCCAAACTGTGTGGGGTACAGTGTTTGAAGGTTGCCAATGTCTTTGTTTATAAGTTCCATGATAATACATTCCATGGTCTTGAGTTCAGGCTCATCAGACTGATGGGGTGGTAGTTCCCGGGATCCAAGGTGGATCCTCCTTGTGTAGTGGGATAACTGTAGCTGTGCGCCACTCAGTGGGCACAAAGCCTGAGGTGAGGCTATGATTAAATATGACACTTAGGTGAGGTGACAATTAAGTTTGTAGTTCATGTAGTACACAGCCTGGGATGTCAGCTGGTCCCATGTATGCTGTATTCTTAGCTTTGGAGAGTGTGTTTTTTACCTGTGTGGCCATTATTACTGGAATTTGGCAATCTTTCGGTATTGAGATGGGCCCTTTAGGGGGTGAGAGGGGGGTGAAATTTGCACTGAATAGATCTGCCAGGATATTGGCAATATCCTTGGGATCAGTATATTTAATGCCATTCTGTTGTAGCTCAGAGCAGATCTGATCATTACCATTTAGATTCTTGACATATCTGTAGAATGCCTTGTGGTTGTCTTTGGAATCTTTGGCAATTTTATTTTCGTAACTAGCTTTGGAGGATTTTATGAGGGATCTCAGCTTCTTACTGAGGCTGGTAAGGGAGTCTTTTTGTATCCTGGGATTTTCCTCTTTTCTGCAACAGTTTCTTCCTTTTGTTGTAAAGTTTATTTATGGCAAGGGATCATCAGATTGGCTTCCGCTTTTTGGAGGAGAGCATCTTGGTTCTATTGGGGATGGCATGATTCATGCACGAGTGGATGTGCTCGTACAGTGCCTTAGTGTAGGATTCAGCAGTCAAACTTTCAGCTCCTGTCTGCATGGGTGTCATGAAGTTTGTCACTTCTGACTTGAGTAGCATGAAGTTGGCTTTGGAGAAGCTTTTTGCAAAGGTTTCCTTACTGGGGGGTGGGGGTGGGATGTGGATGTCAAGGATGATTAGCTTATGTTCAGACCTGTCCAACGAGGGGGGTGACCATAGGTGTGGAGCATCGATTTCCCATGTTGGTAACGACCAGGTCTAGGATATTGGAGCCACTGATAGGACTAAGTATTAGTTGATCCAGGGCATTGGAATTTATGAATTCAAGAATAGTTGGGCAAAGGTGTTGGTACATGAGTAGTTTTCCCAGTTAATGGCAGGGTAGTTGAAATCACCCAGTATTAGGGTGTTTGTTTGTATCTTCATATTTTCCAATATGTTTAGAAAGGTGTAGTGAGAATCTTGGGGCATGGTGGGGGATCTGTAGCAAGTTACAATTTGGATTGCAGTCTTACCTAGTGTTAGTTGCACCTATAGAATTTCAGATGCATTGTGTTGGGCAACTAGCCTGATGTTGTGATATCCTTGGTGAATATGGACACTCCTCCACCTTTAGTATTTCGGTCCTGGTTTGGTGGCCAAAAAGTGTGGTAAGAGTTGTAGCCTGGTATTGCAGGGGTGCTCTCTGGAACCTTGAACTAGGTCTCAGTTACTACACAGATATCGATGTTCTCCATTTTTAGGAGTGCCTCAAGAGAGTGCATTTTGAAGTTTAGACTTCTAGCATTGAGTAGCATTACCTTCAGATTTTGCATGCTTGTACCTGTTACGGTGGTGGTTTTGTCCTTTGAACTTTGCCTAAAAATGGCACTATGGGGTGGCAAGAGCCTTAGCCAGTAACCTGAATCCCAGGGGCGACAGGTGCAGACCAACTCTGGCAAAGCATCATGGTCTGTCAATCATGTTGTCCCAGGCAGACAGATACTGGATCCCCTTTGAATGACACCAGAAGCTTAGCCAATTGTTGAAGTCACTCATTTTGTCCTTATACTGTGGTATCATTCTGGGCAAAGGCAGGATGCTACTCAGGGCTAGGGTCATACCTGCCTGGGCCACATGATTCAAGAACTCTTCCATGTCTCTTTTCATGTAGTCCAGGGAGGTATGTCTCAAGTCATTCACTCCAACATGGACAATGACAGAGTCATATTTGTACTTGTTGTGGAGTGACTTGAGTGCATGCATTATGTGGCAGATCCTGGCACCCGACAGGCAGCTGACTGTAATTTTCTCCTTGTTCAGCCTGGTGAGTGGGACATCAGTGTGCCTGACTATAGAGTCACCTATGACTAAAGTGTTGGGTACGTTGTCTTGCCTTAGGGGCCGTTGTTGGGTGGCACACTGGTGTTGTGAGCTATGTGACACTGTGGCTGTGATTTGATGTTTGTTTGCATTTCAGCTTCAGAGGTCCTTGTTGCTTGGGTAGGTTACTGTTAAGGGCCTCAACATATGTGGGTTTAGTGTTGCTATGTGTGGGTGTTGGTGGTGTGGGTTTAGAAGGGGTATGCGTTGCTTGAGGTGTAGTGCGGGTGTTAACCTTCTCCTCTTGACTGTCTAGCACAATCTTGGGTGGAGAGAGCTTTGCTTCCAGTTTGGCTATGTAAGTGCATCTCTCGCAGGTTGTAGTGTTGGGTGGTAGGAGGAGAGGGTTGTCTGTGTACATGAGGCAATTTCTGCATTACCCCACTATGCCCAGATTCACCAGGTGGACAGGAGAAATCGCTGGAAGCTGACCCTTGGACATGCCTGATTTGGTGCTTTTTTTGTGAAGTACAAGAGCTGTTTTCCCTTACCTTAGCAAGGTACTTTGCAGTTATAGACTGTTTAGTGCCTATGATTAATTTCTCCTTATTAACAAGGTGAGTTGAGTGATTGTATCAGTTTAAGACTTCCTAGTGCTTTCCAGCAGGTTTTAAAGCAAGCGCTACTCACAAGGATGCTTAAAGGTAAGTTGAAAAAAATGGTTTATCCTAAACACTGCAGTGTGCTCTAGAGGGGTTAGATGTGAAAGTAGGTAACTTAAGTTTTACCTGTCTAAAAAGTTAAGTTTTAGTAGAGTGTCACTATTTGTAAAACAGCAAGATAGATTGAAAGGGTTGGTCACTTTTGTATTCTGGTACTATGGAATACAGTAGGATGGCCAATAAATTTAGATAGTTGAAGGGAAGTGATTTCACAAAATGATAACTTTGTGCTTACTCACACAAGCCAGTAAAAACAGAGAGGAAATTAGATATATGGTCAAATTAACATAAGGGGAAGGCAACTAGAAAGACAGTGGTGTTTAAGAACACTACAGTAACCACATGGGAAGGTGGGGGAAAAAATTCTGCCCGACTCACAAGAGACAGAGCTGTGGTCTCTTTTTAAGTTTTAATATGCAGTTAAAAGCAGAATACAAGTAAAACACAAGGTATATAAAACAAATCACAGTATTCAAAATAGAAAAAGGCAATAAAGTAATACAATAAATAAAAAGCAAACTAACCTTTCCCTCACAGCAAAGTGTAGCAGAGTCTGAGTGAGCCTTTCTAATAAAGCTCTGAAATGTTTTATTTTACCCCTTAAATAGAAGGGGTTGTTCCTAGCTCCACCCCTTCAGTTCACAGATGATTAACATTAACTGACCTGTTCTATTGACCTGTACTAATTTCTGCCTGACTCACAAGAGACAGAGTTGTGGTCTCTTTTCAAGTTTTAATATGCAGTTAAAAGCAAAGTAAAGGTAAAACACAAGGTAAATAAAACAAATCACAGTATTCAAAATAGAAAAAGGCAATAAAGTAATACAATAAATAAAAAGCAAGCTAACCTTTCCCTCACAGCAAAGTGTAGCAGAGTCTGGGTGAGCCTTTCTATTTCCAGGTGTCACCTGAAGACTGAGCTCAGACTGTGTGTGCCTTTTATGGGGTGGCACATTTCCCTGAGATACTCAATGGGATAGTTTACACCTGTATTGCAATTTGGTCCCCATCTGGTCCAAAGAGGAGTGGTACCACAAAAGGAAGGGCTACCATTCCATCAATTGCCAGTTAGTGTGTAATGTGTGGTTGTACATACTGGCAGTGCCTGTGATTCCCATATCTAGCTACCTTTTCTTCCTCAAGATAGGATGCCCAGAGGTCATCTTGTTGGTATGTGTAATAATATTTTTTTTCTTTTAAATACTCCTTCAAGTAAAATGGATTGAAGAATACTAAAGTACGTTTTCTTTGTTTTTTGTTTTTTTCTCCCCAGCTCTCTTTATTTTTTTTCAGGTGATGTTGGCTATCCACTCGAGCCATGGCTCATGACAATAGTGAGAAATCCAAGTAGAACTGCATAAGGGAACTTCAATACAGCCCTGTCTCAGACCCATATTGTCAAAGAGTGGGTCTTTGGCCTTTCTTGAAGAGTCATTTTAGGTGCCTTGATGAGTCTGGGAGCACCCTTCAGTATGGTCCAGCTACTGCATACAGGACTTTTACTGAATGTTACATTCTGCACAACATGATCATTTTACTTACATATCTATTTATTTATTCATTTATTTATTTATTTATCTATCTATTGCTAACTGGGTTATTCCAGCTGGGCTAGTGGCCCATTTTCAATGGAGACCTGAGGAGAAAGGCTCCACACAAAGAAACAAGTAACAGAGTGTACAATAAGCAGCAATGTTAATTTGGTTATATAACTACATACATTTGTGCCAAATCAGAGAATACGAGTACAAAAGCAACAAATATTCATGCAATAATGGAAAATTAACAAAGCATAAAAAGTCAGGAAAAACAATGGCTAAAAATTACAAATTACAATTTTATAATAGGTCATCAAAAAAAAAAAACATTAGAGCATTGATAAAGAAGAAATGTACGTAGAGGGGAAGAAGATGTATTAAAAAGAAGGGTAGAAATTGAGGGGTGGAGAGTACAGTTTAGGAGAGTCTAGAGAGTAAAATGAAGCACTTATGCGTGTGTGGGGGGGGTAAGTAACAAAGGAAAGACACAAGATGAGGTTTGGATATGGAATTGCTCAGTGGCACATCTAAGGTACCACAGTGCTGGTATTTATGGAAATTATATTAGAGTAAGAGAGGCGAACTGTTATAGTTGAACTCTTGGGCAAGAGAAGATTAGGTAGGATGATAACAGGTGGTGGTCTAGTGGTGAAGTGACCCATTATGTCACTGTAGCTCCCAGTTCCAATCCTATTATGACTAATAGTGACCAGTTGGCAACAGTAGTAGGGACCTCATGCAGCAGTCTCATGTATACCATACAGCTGTCAAGTAAAGAAAACTATGGACCATGACATTCTGGTTAGTGTTTCCTTTCTTATAAAAAAATGGATATAATTGATACATGCAGTGATATTTGTGGGCAATGCTATCTGGTGCATGGGCTATTGTCACTGTTCATTTGACATTCCTTCTCATCTTTATTTATTTATTTTTTTTATTTCAGATTTGGTAGTTATATCATTTTTGGCAAAATGTATGCCTGAGTGCTCATTAACTTAACTCAGTGTTGTAAGGTTTCATATAATCAATAACCACATTTTAAACTGTTTTGCTCTATAAATTCTGCCAAGTTGGTATATGTATGTATGCATGCATTGAATGTCCTGAAGTGGTACAATTAATACAAAAATGTTACTTCAGTATTTAACATGAGTTTATACCTTGCAATCAAATGAAAATGTATAATATTTTTTTTATATTATACAATGTATCCTCAGTTTAAACTATGTTGTCAGTTGAGGTAATGCACATCAGATTGTTTTGTTTTGGTATACTTGATAATTTGCGGTATCATCTTCATCTTTGGAGTGGTGAGGGTGAAGTGGCAGCAGGGTTTGCTTATTGCTTCCCTGAATACTATAGCAATAACCCACGCATGGGTGTGGGTAATGCTGGATTTACCCACTGTTGGAGTGGTTTGGTCCGGAGGGCGAACCAAACCACGCCAACCGTGGGTAAATCCAGCATTACCCACACCCAGAAGTGGGTTATTGCTATTATACAATGACATTATTTAAGAAAAAGAACAATTACTTTTCTTAAATAATGGCATTGTATAATGCCTCCTTGCTGCCCTTCCGCAGCTGTCTGGTATTCCGTGGCAGTTCTGATGTACTGCGCATGCGTATGCCTGTGCCTATGCAGTACATCAGAGCTGTGGGCAAAAGCAATGGAGAAAGCAAGATCTCCATTGCTTTTTACTGTTTTGCTATGTTAAATGGGTTTAACATAGCGAGACAGCTTTAAAAAAAGCAACGGAGATTCTCTGTTGCTTTTTTTAAAGCTGTCTCACTATGTTAAACTCATTTAACATAGCGAGACAGTTTTGAAAAAAGCAACGGAGAAAGCAAGATCTCTGTTGCTTTTTACAAACTGTTTCACTATGTTAAATGGGTTTAACACAGCGAGACAGCTTTAAAATAAGCAACGGAGATTTCCGTTGCTTATTTTAAGGCTGTCTCGCTATTTTAAACCCATTTAACATAGCGAGACAGGTTTTAAAAAAAAAGCAACGGAGAAAGCAAGATCTCCATTGCTTTTTACACACTGTGTCGCTATGTTAAAGGAGTTTAACATAGCGAGACAGCTTTAAAAAAAGCAACAGAGATCTCCGTTGCTTTTTTTAAACCTTTGTCGCTATGTTAAACCCCTTTAACATAGCGAGACAGTGTTTTAAAAAAGACTTATACTAATGGAAAAGGTCCGGGCGACCGGACCTTTTTCCATTAGTATAAGTCGATTTACAACGTGCATGCTGGCCAATCAGCATGCACGTTTTGGAATATTAATGGGGGGTCATGGTATAATTGTGTATTACTACTTTTACGCTGTAGGTAACTGCCATCTGTAAGAATGGTAATGCATACAACATTAATGGTGTTAATGACTGCAATCTTATGTCATGACATACAGCTTTCTTTCCACAGCAGCATGAGGTTTTAATCAGTACAGTTACAGGAATGAAATGCATATAGCTGAAAAGTGTCCTAAGCTGCCCTCCTCCCTTATTTACTTTGTTTAATAATTTATTCCACCTAGAGTTAAACACTGACATGTCTGTGAGGGTCACATTATAAGTAACACAAATCACATATTTGAATACAGTTGGTCAAGGTTAAATGTATCATACACATCTACTAAAAATAGGCTAAGTGATGGTGCAAGTGATTTTGAAGAGAGGCTGTCATGAGAGCTGTGTGGAGAGTTGATCTGAAATCATGACCAGTTTGATGCAGGTGATCCTACAGACCCTAATATGAGAGTGCTGCAGGACCGGGATCTCGAATGACAGATTTTACTAAGTGTAGATAAATGCTAACATAACAGCAAGAAATCTGTGATGCTTGTTCCCCCCATCTAATTGCTGTACTTTTTTGAGAAGTGCTTGTAGCTGTGATCTGCCCCCACATGCCCATCCAGTACCCCGTTCTCTTCCCCTTCCAAGACTGACTTCAACTTGAGTCTGATAAGTCCAAACTAGTATATGAATGGAGGTGGCCATGGGTGTTTGTTGTGACACCACATTAGGCACCAATGTGATCCTGGTATTATGTCAGCTCTGTACCATCTCCATGTAGTGCTAGAAATCCTCATGTATGCCGCAGAGGACACTGACCATTTCCAGCTGACGCTCATTTGCAGTGCTCTGAGCCCTAGCAATGTCATGGCACACATTTGATGCTGGGCAGCCATTGATTTACATGTTACCTGAGATAGCTGTAATAAATTCCTGCAACTGGCTTCCCACTGTAAAGGTGTCAACGTGAACACTGTTACGTCTGAATTTCTGGCATCATCCTGAAAGCGTTCATCTGGGTTTGGAGATGCTGATGTAGAGCTGCATGGGTTTTCTCCCACTGCAACCTGGAGTGTAATGTCAGCATGTGCTTGACTTTGTAATGCACTGACACTTTGTGCAGTGTTATCAACATGTTGTGGGGTATGAGATCTTGCCAATACAGCTGGAGATTGCATGCTACTTTCTTCAGGCTGCCTTATAAGTATAGTTCCTTCTTCTTTCGGCTGCTCCCATTAGGGGTCGTCACAGCAGATCAACTGTTTCCATTTCTTCCTGTCCTCTGTATCTTGTTCTGTCAAACCAACAACCTGCATGTCCTCTCTCACCACATCCATAAACCTTATCTTAGGCCTTCCTCTTTTCCTGTTACCTGGCAGTTTCATCCTTAGCTTCTTTTTCCCAATATACTCTGCATCCCTCCTCAGTACATGTCCAAACCAACGTAATCTTGCCTCTCTGGCTTTGTCTCCAAACCTTTCAACCTGGGCTGACCCTCTAATATACTTATTCCTAATCCTGTCCATCCTCATCACACCCAGTATAGTTACGTTATCATAATCATCATCTTCAACATCCATTCTGATACTGATATACTCAAAATTTATTGGTATAATATAACTGTTTGTTTCTGCTGTTGACTGTGTAAAAAAATTATTTGAAAATATTGCCAATAAAGAAGTAGCGTACACTACTCTATGCTGAGTAAGAAAGTGTGGGGGCACTTACCATGCACAATACCTTCACTGCTATTCCATGCAGATGTGGAAGGTTCACATGTTAAAAGTAATCCTCCTGTGTTTAATATAATTATTCCATGTCAGTATTCAATTCTCTATATAAATTTATGCTATTGCGTTTAAACCAGCCTTTCGGCGCAGACGTGTGTTGCTGCTGCAGACATTGGTAATAGCCAGTGCCCACACCACCTCTGATTATTCCAGTGCTGTCATCTGATGCTAAAGGGATAGGTGATGGAGGCTCCCCAGTACTGGTATGGTAAACTGCATTGTGTCTCACCTTGGTTCTAGAACATCCTACCATATCATTTTCCCTCTCCTTGCACTTTGCTAATGTGTGGTTCCTTCCACTGACCACATTAGTATTCATTACTACTTGATTCCAGGATTTTGCCATCTCAGCTTGATGGGCTCCCTTTACCAAACAAATGTTTTCCATATGTCCTAAGGGCTGCTATGAGGATATGGCTTCCCTCATGGCTAAAGTTGTCCTTTCCATTCTTTGATCCCTTGTTTTGCATAATTGCTGCATATAAACAATGCTTCTGTCATACACAAAAATCTTTACAATTTGATGAGGGTCAGTTGTAGTGCCTGATTTTATGTTTTATGAACAGCATAGTTACTGGCTAATCTAATCAATTATTAATAATATCAGATAGTTCTGTTTGTCAAAAGAGTTGGATAATTGCCTAGTTTTTTTTAATATGTTAATATTCAAACTGCATATTCAAAAGTGCTTAAATGTCACATTTACAGACTGTATGTTAGTCCAAAATGATAAAAAAATCACTGAACCCACAGACATTGCCAACATACTGGCAGACAGGTTCAGTGCAAATTTCTCCCCTCCCTTCCCCCCGAAAGGAGAAATATCTATCCCACCAGAGTCTAGCCTCCCAAACATCTCAGATGCCCAGGTGAGAGCTGCTCTCTCTAAAGCAAAATACACAGCATCAATGGGACCGGATGGTGTCCCCGGCTGTGTGCTATACGAACTCAATGAGGAACTAAACCCACACATAAGGCTGCTGTTTCATCTTAGCTTTACTACAGGATACGTACCCAAAGAATGGCGTACGGCAACTGTGGTCCCACTCCACAAAGGCGATGCTTCTATGGACCCTGGAAATTACCGCCCCATAAGCTTGACGAGCCTTGTCTGCAAAGCTATGGAGAGGATCATAATGGAACTCATAAATAAAGACATTGGGGACCTACAGACACTGGATCCTACCCAATTTGGCTTTGTCAAGGGCAGATCCTGCCTCTTGAACTTGGTCGACTTTTTCAAAACAGTCACTAAGGCCATTGATGAGGGTAAGGCAGTTCACACAGCCTACCTTGACCTAGCAAAAGCGTTCGACACAATACCCCACTCGGGCATCATAGAAAAGCTCACCAGCTTAGATGTAAACCCATATGTCACAAGATGGGTTGCAAACTGGCTCAAGGACAGAACACACAGGGTTAGAGTTGATGGTGCCATGTCAGACTCTAAGCCGGTCACGAGCAGTGTCCCACTGGGCTCAGTCCTGGGCCCCCTCTTGTTCGGCATTTATTTTTCTGAAGTGCAGGCAAACATAGGGGGATTGTGGCTGACAAAATTTGCAGATGACTGCAAACTGGGCACCATAATTGACACTCCATCAGACACAGACATCCTCCAGAGAGGTCTCATAGAAATGGATAACTGGTGCCAGAGCCATGGCCTTAAGCTAAATGCCAAAAAATGTATAGTCATACCCTTTGGGAAAAACAAGGTAACCCCTAATTACCACATAGGTGGCAATCCATTAAACACGGAAGAAGTTATCAGGGACCTGGGGACCCAAGTTGACAGTAACCTCTCTTTTGACACTCACATTGCCAAAGTGGTTAGGAAGACCTTCTACATTGCCCACCTGATCATGAAGGGATTCACATCCAGATCAGGAGAGGTCATTGTACCCCTGTACTCTTCACTTATCAGACCAATGATTGAGTACAACGCCCCATTCGGAATGTACCTTACCCGACACCTGCAGCAGTTGGAAAGACCCCAAAAGTTCCTCGCCAAAAGGATAAAGGGGCTCAAACATATGTCATACGATGCCCGACTGAAGAAACTCCAGCTCTATTCAGTCGCATACCGTCTGCTCAGAGGTGATCTGTGCCTGACATACAAGGCCATGTCCAACCTAGAATTAATAGACATGCTCCACCTCAAAAAATCCAAATCCACCAGAGCCATGAGAGCAAGAGACTTAAACCTCAACACGGATATAAATAGGACGTGCTGCAGGGACAGATTCATCACCCAGAGACTCCCTACACTATGGAACAGAATCCCAGTCCATGTGAGGCAGAGCCCCTCACTGACTCTGTTCAAGAGAAATCTTGACGAGTGGATGAGAGATCGTAGGTTTACCCCGAGAATCATCTCTGTATCACTGCTGGATAGAGGCACAGC
This sequence comes from Protopterus annectens, assembly GCF_019279795.1. Lineage (NCBI taxonomy): Eukaryota > Metazoa > Chordata > Ceratodontiformes > Protopteridae > Protopterus > Protopterus annectens. The sequence continues at coordinate 1,134,817,437 of NC_056732.1, read as the reverse complement.
AAACTAATGGGTATAGTATTCTCATCCTAAGGGGTGGTGAAAGCCACACACACTCTGGCTAGGCTTATAAATGCCCTAGGGCAGATAGCCTAGTATGAACCTATGAACCTATGAACCTATGAATAGTGAGAACTAACTAAGATAGGCATTCTACCTGTCCTTCTAACATCTGCAAACCTACACCTAAGTAATACCAAACTTGTATACCAACACATATCTCTTGTTAGCTACTTTATTTTCAATCTGTCCTTCTAAAGTGTGCAAGCCTCCATTTTAGTAATCCCAAACTTGCATACCTAGACATGTATCCTGTTAGCTGCCTTATTTTCTAATTTAAATACTATAAGCAGAAATGTACAACTGTGAAATATAGTACACAACTTATGTTGGCCAAACATTACATTAATGCAGCAGAGCTAGGTGAATAGTACTGCATAGTGGCAGCTTGTGCCATCAGACTGCAGGACTGCAGCCCCCCACCCCCCTCAGCTGTGAAGAAAAGAAAGAAAAGAACATTTTAAAAAATAAAATATTTATAAATTATTTCAATGTACTGGCTGGCTGCTTTGCTTAGCTGTGAGTCTGACTGACTTGCAAAGTCCCGGAACTCAAACTGGGCATGCTCAGTGAGTTCCGGGTTTAAAAAAAAATAGTTTCTGTAAATCTGGACTGCTGTAAAAGTAGTCCAGATTAAGGAGAGAAGGCATCAGTGTCATGCCCAGATGTCTATGCAATGTAACTGCACAGTAAAGTGGAAGGGGATCGGACTGCCACGTCCGCAGTCATGTATGTGATATGGATGGCTACTGATTGGTTCTCACTCTCAGTTTCTTCCTGAAAAAGAGAGTGTGAAACAGTTAGTAGTAGCTGTACTTTGGTTGCTTAAACAACTTGCTTTACGGAGAGTTTGTAACTTAGTGATCGGACAAAAGTACAGTAATTTTTAACTTTAATTTGTACAGAGGTAGGTGTGTGACTCCTTGTTCATGTGTCATCTTACCATGATATGCTTGTTGAACTTGATAAAATAGGAAAAATGTTTAAAATTAGAGGTTACCCCGAGTATATGATTACTGATACTGTCAATTATGTAAAACAGGAATGGGGGAGTAAATACAAGCCTATTCTAGGGACAAAGAGAGATGGAGTAACAAATTGTAATGGTACAGTTGAAACTAATGATTTTAAAAGAGCTTGTGTCATTCAGTATGCTCCTGATGTGGGAAATGTGAAAGAGTTAATAGAAAAAAACTAGAACATCTTAAAAACTGATGAAAATGTATATAAGGTGGTTGGGAAGGGACCTCAATTTGTGTATAGAAATGGTTTAAATTTAAAAACTAGATTTGGGATCGTAAAGGATATTACTAATCGAACAGCAGGGGGCACCTCGAAATGTGGGAGGTGCAACCAGTGTAGGTATATCATTCCAGATAAGAGTATTACATTAGCGAATATAAACAGGACAACCATCCAATTTTGCAAAGGTAATTGTAGGACAACTCAGGTCATATATTTAGCCAAATGCAACACATGTCCAGGTTATTATGTTAAAATGACCACTAGATGTCTTAGAAATAGGATTTATGAACATTTGTATAAAATAAAAAGACAGGATGAGAACAATGCTCTCTGGAGACATTGTAATAATAGTAACAACCATTGTAACTCATTCCAATTTGGTATTTTGGAACACATTAAGTCAAATCCAAGAGGGGGGAATATCAAGTTGCATTTAATGGAGAAAGAAGCCCGATGGCAAATAAAATTAAATGCTTCAGAAAGCCCAGGACTTAATGAGACAATATCTATTAAACCTATGTTGGAGAAGGACAGATAGATTAGTATCTCCAATGTTAGTTTCAGTATAATTTTGGCTAGTTGTATATTTATAGAAGTCTATAATTATCACAAAGGCTAATTTATTCCTTAGGTTAATGGATTTATTATAGGTCGTCCATTTTTTTTATATATAGATTTTTTATATATAGGTTTTTTATATATATATAGGGTTTTATGTAACATTTGTTATATGTACATATCTTTTTTGGATATCTTTTGGGTATCATTTCATACATGCATCAAATTAAATCAAGTATGCATAATCATACATACAATTTTTAGAAAAATATTTATTTCATGTATTGGTGCAATACAGTGGTTAGGAAGTACTACACATTTGATGTTTTAAGTATGTGTCTATTTTAGGAATTATGTATTATTGAAGATGAGTGAACATTAGTTTTTTAATTCATTTTTAATTCATTATTTGTCAATAATCAGTATTATTTGTATGTGGGGGGAATTATGCACAGTGCACTTTAAGAACTAACTGGTGAATTGTTAATGAATGTGTGTCATTGATTGGGAAGATTGCTATATAAGGGATGTTTGGCAGTTCAAAAATGTTCTGATGAAATCTACTGTTGTAGATGAAAGCGCTCAAGCAGACTGCCATATATTTTATTAGAGTGTTAAATAAAGAATCTATTTTTTATTTTCACATTGTGCCTGTGCTTTACATCTTGACTGGGACTGTTTCTTCTTCACCTTCGGGTGTTATCGTTGAACTCCTTGTTCATGTGTTTTCTTTTCTTTTACTGTTGTTAACGTTGTCATGGAGTTAGTTGAGCAAGTGGCAGCATAGGTACTGTTGACTGATTATCTTGACCTTGCCAAGGCATTTTATTCTGTCCCACAAACTGGAAGGATTGACCAGTAAACACAATTAAAAATTGATTCATACATATTCCAATGGATAAAATAGTTGTTAAGCAGTAGGAAACAACAAGTAAAAATGGTGTGGTTACCAGTCTGTCTTGACAGACTCTTAAGTGATGTCCTACAGGGGCCTTATACTAAGACAAGTTTGTTTGGATTATTCTTCTTTGATGTGAAAGAAACAGGTATGGATAAAGAGGAATGTGATGACTGCAAACTGTGTGACAGTTATTTTAGCAAAAGGTGCTGAAGCTCTCCAAGATGGGCTACAAAGTAAACAGCTGATTCAGTGATGATGACCTCACCTTCAGTGTTAGAAAATGAAATATCAAGAAACTTGTCACAAAGAACATAAATTATGATTAGAAAATAAATTGCCAAATCATGAAAATTACATCATATTAATGATTACTTAATTGCTGTCAGCTGTGTCAGAATACACAATAAGTCGCAAAAAGTGGCAAAGGTGAAATGGCTAGGAATGACATACCTATAAGTCATCACTGGCTCTGCCTTCATGCATCTTCGATGCAAAAATGTTACATCGCTGTAAGTTTCATCAGTGTATTGTATTGTACAAGCTGATGATCATACCACAGTGCATGCTTGCTTCCCATTGGGGAGTGCAGAGGGGCTTGTCCTGCAAAAAACAATTCTGTTTTTGGAGTTTCTTTGACTCAGCTTTTTTAAAATTATATTTTCAGTAAACAGTGAGCAGCTGAAAGCAGTATCACTGACCACTTGTGGGCAAACCTGCTAAGAACATTATTGCTGGGTTACTCTAGATGTAAAAATAAAATTATATAACAGCATGTCTCATTCATTAGGTTTAAACACAATGGCAAACATACGAGTGGTGGTCTCCAAGCTTTTTTTATTATTTTTTTTTCATTTTTGCAATTTTACATTTTTGTTTGTCATACAATTTTTTTTTAATTTGAAGTATGCTATTATTTCTAAAACAGGGGACTGTGGGAAAGGGGCTACTTATGCCTACTTGTAGCCAAATATTTTAAAATCATACTTTGAAAAAATATTTATTCATTCTTCTGTATTCTTTTATTTATATATGTATGGTTTGTTTTGCTTGTATCTGTTCAGTTTTCATATTCCTTTAATGTACTTAACAATGATGATGGAGGATTAATTTTACCTGTGATGAACTTTCTAAGTTGATTGGCAGTTTGTTACAGCACAAGATGGGCTTCTTCCATAACATTCCTCTAGGATAGGATACCTGCGTCTATCCTTCTCATTTGTTATACTCCCTTCCATGTCAGAAGTAGATTCAGGTGAGAAAAAAAAACAAAGTTCAAGATAAAGTGAGCAAAGCCTTTAGTAAATAAAATCCTGAGGATGTGGTCATTGACCTACCAGTAATTAACAGCATAATCTGCATAGAAAAATCAGATGATTTGCTCTGTATCTTTCCTCAGAGTAAGAGAAGATTAATAGAAATAGCTGGCATTTGAGATTAATAGAAATAGCTGGCATTTTCTTTTGTCAGATGTCGAATTAAGAAGTCCGTTACCTAAATGACCTACTTCTTTCTCCAAAGTTCCCATAACATAGGGTAAATATTGCAATTTTAGGTTCCCAAAGTCAAGTACATGTGTTTGGCAAGGGACATTGTCTGTGTAGAAATTATGTGTGCACATTCTCAAGTGCATATTTATTCCATGGTAACTATTAATTCAGTGAAATTCATTTTGATAGCTCATTACCATTATAATCCTGTGAATGTAGTCTGCGGTCTTTTTTGCAACTCTTGAAAAGTTCAGGGACAGTTTCAAGATAATCGCCACAATAATCGTTCCAGTGCTTTTGGCTTACATGCTGATCAGCGACATTCTTGTGTTGTATTCTGTTCTTTGTGCTCTGGACCAGACCAGAGCATTCTTTTCCTGGCAGTAGTCAACCAGATACTAGTAGGTTGGCAGTGTGTTGGGGGGGAGGGCTGGTGATGGATTCTTTTTTAATATAATATCTTGGCTGGGTTAACTAGATACTAGGAAGGCAGTGTGTTTGTTTTGAGGGCTGTTGATGGATACTTTTTAAATATAATATCCTGGCAGGGTCAGCCAGATACTAAGGAGGCAATGTGTTTTAGGGGCTGTTGATGTTTTTTTTTTTAATAAACTATCCTGGCAAGGTGAACCAGATGCTAAGGAGGCAGTGTGTATTGGGGACTATTTGTTGATATTTTTTGTAATACAATATCCATGCAGAGTTAACCAGATACTAAACAGGCAGTGTGTTCTGGGGGCTGTTGAGGAATTTTTAATATAATACCCTGGCAGGGTCAGCCAGATACTAAGGAAGCAGTGTGTTTGTTTTGGGGGCTGTTAATGCATTTATTTAATATAATACCCTGGCAGAGTCAGGCAGGTACTAAGGAGGCAGTGTGTTTGTTTTGGGGGCTGTTGATGGATTTATTTAATATAATATCCTGGCAGGGTTAACTAGATATTAAGCAGGCAGTGTGCTTTGGAAGCTGCTTGACTATGGATATATTTGTTCTAGTAAAAATATTGTAGCAGGGGTCAAATAGATACTAGGTACGCAGTGCATTTTGGGGGCTACTTGTGGATTAAATGTGTTTTTTTTAACCTAATCTTTTTGCAGGGTCAATCAATAAAGATTGGGATGGCGTGTGAATGTTTTGTTGTTGAAACTCTAGCCTTGCATGACTAAAGTGCATGAGTGAACTGAAGTAAGATTACTTGCAAGCTCCTGACTATGTGATGTGAAAGAAGTACAATAATGTAATCATTGTCTTCTTTTCATTATTTTGAACCTTGTAGGCTCAAAACAGATATTGTGGGTAGGCAGTCAGGCTGGGGGCTATGCCTAGTATGTGTGAATGAAATGACTGGCCTTACTGCTGTACTTGTGACTTGCTTTGCAACGGTAACATGCATTTGAGTGAAGTAAGATCGACCACAAGCTCTGATCTCTGGCTACCGTTTATGTGAAAAAATACATATATTAATAACAGTGCTGTTTTTTATCCTATTTTTATCATTTAACCTCACAAGATCAACTCAGATACTGTATGTGGAGTGAATAATAGGAAGTGGGCTGTGTCTGAATGATGCAACTGGCCCTGCTGTTTATTGTTTGCAAGACTGTAATGGTTGTCTGCACTTTCAGATGAATGCTATCTAATTATTAAAATGTATGAGTCATTCTAACTATGTTATTTCATATCTGTTTGTGTCTATACTGAATGTCTGTTTAAAAATGTTTTTAATATGTTAACAGCTTTTCTTCTCGGATATATGCTGAAAAGGTATATTTTGAGTTTTGACTAAAGACAGTTTGACAAAGTTGGGTAATCAAAAGTAAAATAAATAATATGAAATATGCATTTGTGTAAGGTGAGCTGAGAACCATAAGTTGTGACTAATGTTTCTGTCAACTAAGTGAAATTAATGCAAGTATGTTAATTTAATCCTTGCAGGGTCAAAGCAGGTACTTCTGTTCAGTAATAGGGACAGGGGGCTGTTTGTAAATGAATTGAGTTGACTGGCCCTGCTCTTTATTGTTGTAATTTTGGCTTTGCAAGATTAATGTGTATTTTGGTAAGGTCAGCAGTCATACAAGCCTGTGTCAATGTCTCAGAACCATTGGCACATTAGGCATTGGAGTGACCTGGAACTGTGAATAATAAATTAAAATAGTACTGTGGGATTTCTGAATCTTACTTTTCATTTGACATTGTACAAAATACAGACTGCCTGATACAGTGCAATGTATGTTTACATCATGTGTACTCATAATAATTTCATACAGTCAAGACCAACTACTTTTTTACTGTTTAGAGATGTTTTGATTTTGTGCCGATATATAACCTAAACACCTCATTAGCTCTGAAATTGATTTAGACTATTTATCATGTGCAACAGTGATTGAGCAATGAGCAGTTATTTTATGTAAAATGGTAAGCGCAATCAGTGCTGATCCAACTGTACCATAGTACTGCCATGTGAAGTTAACCCCACCCCTTTCTTCTTGGCCCCACCCCATGCAAGTGTCTCCTGCAGCCCCCCTTTGATTTGAAGTCACCAGCCGCCACTGGTACTACATCTACCAAGTTAAATCACCAAACAATCCTAATTGTTTTAATCTGTCTCTCTGTCTCCCAGTGTACTGAGTACATAGTTTCTCTGACAATTCCTGCTATAAAGTTAAGACAGTCTCTCTACCAAGGAAACTTCTATAGCTGAATTTCACTCCATTTGCAAAAGCATAAAAGGAGAAATACCTTCAGTTAAAACCTATGTAAGGCAGCTTGCAAGAATCAAATTAAACTTAATTTCCATCAGTACTATTATGTTGAATCCGCTGAAGGGTACTGCCACCACATCCACACTCACAGGCGTTATACTGCTTGAGGTGAAGCTAAATTAACAGTTTAGCATATTTTGTTGTACCAATGTGAACTTTCCCTTGAAAAGCAAATAAACCCTATAACAATAAAATTAAATGCTGTGACTCACCTCAAGTAATTGGAGTTCAAAGACCTTGTCTTTGTATCCATTTTCCTTTTCTATTGTAGCTCCCAGTCTTAATCTATCATTTCAGTGTTAAATAGTCTCCAGACCTTCTACTGAAATACATTTATTATTGAGAGACCTCAAACTGTATATACAGCAGCAAATCAAACTAAAGCCTCTCCAAACAGACCCATGACTCTTAAAAAGTATGAACTATGTCACTCAAAACTGTTGTAAATTAGCTTTTTAAGTATAAATGCTTTGAAAGCAGTGATAGAATTTACAATGCATAAAAAAATAAAACAGAGTTTTAATCCTCACAGTTCCTTCAAAGCTAATTAATTCAGAGGTCACTATGCACACACCTAGTGGACCCCCCTCAGCAATCTATTCTTATTGTACTCTAACAGATATATGTCTTCTAATACCTATAGCCGCCTAAATAAACATCTGAAATTGGCTGAAAACAAAGTAAAAATATGACATAATAACCAGGGCATAGGTTTCAGCCCCTACCTACTTTTTTTATATTCATTTCAAGTCAAACTCACTGCAATACCGCCTGATGCATTCAACTGATATGTATCTTAACAATAATTTAGCAGCTTGTGTTCCTTCTTTTAAAGTTATCAGGACTTGTCTTACCTTCTGTCTTGCTGCAGTGTTCCTGATACTTACTCAACCAAGGGCCAACCTGATCCACTACCCTACTCACAATTCCCACCCACCTCCACTACCTTTAAATGTATACCTCTTTTAACTCCACCTCCTTTACTCATCCTCCTATCCTGTGCCAAACTGCATTATCCAATCACAAACTGTTCTCTTTATATTATACCCACCCCTTCTGTTTTAAATTCCTTCTCACATGTCAGTCTGTTCCCTCTCCATTAAAACCTACCTATCCTTCACACAATTATTGCAGCTCATTAACTCGCCTCACAATACTATGAGATTTTTACAATACTAACCATGTTGTTCCCCTCCTATATCACCTTATTCATATTCCTGCTCTCATTTCTAACATACCCACCAGTAGTAATGTAAATAAACACACTTTAATCATTACTTCATCCTCCCCTACCAACCCTCTTCCCACTAGCTACTCAAAGATCTCTTCAAGCTTATGTCCCATAACTCCATTCCATTGTTATAACCCCAAATATTAAAAAATGCCAGTCTCAAAGTCAAGGTAATACTTCTATCCACCTCTATTAAAATGACATAATAAACAATACATCTTTTCCCACCATCCATCAGTGTGGTGACATCTACCCCAAACCAGGCCCCAACCAAATCCCAAACCAAAGAATAGACACTAAAAGTTTCCTCCAAACCTTAGAAGCATATGAAAGAAATCATAGATTTTCATGTCTGAATGACTCAGCACATCCAAGAAATCCTAGCCACAACTGAGTCTTGACTAAAACCTGAATTAAAAAGTTCTGAAACATTACCTCTTGGTTATAATATTATAAGAACTCAAAATGTGAAAAGGCAGAAAGACGCTGGCAAACACAATTCAAAAGCCGGTAATAGCGTAAAAGAAATTTAATTTCCGCTTTCGTCACAACTTCATCAGAATACAAAACACATTAGTACTAAAACTACTTAAATAGTCAATACAATTAAGAAATTAATCAATTAATTGTGAAATCCAAAAATATATATAATTATTAACCATAAAGTAAAAATCATGAATAAAAACAAGCTTCTAATTCTATACCATGAATCTTGTTGATGGATAATTTACCATTTTTTAAAAAACATTTCAAATTAATGCTTTCGTTTAATCCAGGATGAACATCTGATTTTAATTTTATCTGCCATAAGCATTCTCTTTGTTCGATGTAAGTCTTAAAATCCCCAGCCCTATTATCTGATTTACAATGTTCTAATACCGAAAATAAAAATTTTTTAAAAAGAACACATGATGCAGAATGCTTGTATAAGGCGTTATTATGATCTCTGACTCTTATGGCATATAAATGTTCTTTAATCAGTGGCTAAAGACCTAGTTGTCATGCCCACGTAGAACGCAGGACAAGTGGAACAAATGCCTACATAAACCACTCCAATGGTGTTGCAGTTAATGAAGTCAGAAACTTCAATAATTCTGTTAGAACTAATGATGTTAATATAAGGGCCCTCAGATATATATCTACAAATATGACAATTCTGACATCGAAACATACCCTTTTTGTTTATCAAAGAACCTGAGTCTTTACCATGATGTTGCTCCAATATATTTTTTAATGTGTTTGATTTACGAAACACGAATTTTGGGTATTTGCCCACTAATTGGAAAATATCTTTGTTGCCCTGTATTACCTTCCAATTATTTTGAATAATATTTTTAATCCTAAAATTATCTACACTAATATCAAGAGAGCAAACAATGTCATGGCTAGTACTGTGGTTATTACTATGGGTAATAGTGGTATGAGTATCATATAATATAGCAGGAAAATGTGTCTGTCTTTTATTGTATACTTCTGTACCTATATCAAATAAAAATTGCTCATTGTATCCTCTTTGTGTGAATAAATAAGTAATGAAATGAAATTCAGAAACTAATAATTCATCTTTAGTAGTCATTCGACAAGCTCGAATGAATTGTCCTCTGGGGATGTTCTTCTTGATGTGTGTGGGATGTCCACTATGGTTGTGTAAGTAGCCATTAGTAAATGTCTTCTTTCTATGTATTTTACTGTGGAATTTATGTTCTTCTAAATCCCACCATATATGCGTGTCTAAGAAGTTGACTACAAGCCCTACATCACCTAAAGTGAAATTAATATAGCTAGAAAAAGAATTAACTTTACTAAGGAATAAATGAACTGTCTCGACATTTCCTTCAATAATGAAAAACAAATCATCTATAAATCTACAGAAGAAAAGAATATTGAAATATTCTTTTAAAATTGGTATAAATTCTGATTCCCACCATGCCATCACTATGTTGGCAAAGGCGGGAGCCGCTGGCGAACCCATGGCTACACCACGTTTTTGTCTATAGTAAGATTTTCCAAATATAAAGAAATTGTTCTCTAAAATAATCTCCAAGAATCTACATATAACTATAATGGTAGAATTATTAAATATATTTTTGTTAACTAAATAGCTACGGACTGCTTCTACCCCTTCTTCATGGGGAATGCAAGAATAGAGAGAGACAACGTCCATTGTGAACATGACATGTTTGGAATCATCAAATGTGTCTATAGAAACACTGTTAGCAAAGGCTCTAATTTTCTTCAAAAAATGCCAAGAATCCTGAATATAAGATGTATTTTCATAAATCAAAGGTCCTAATAAGGCATCAATAATTAGAGAAATACCTTCGGTAACAGAATGTGGAGCAGATACTATAAGACGTAAAGGTGGATTAGAGATGTTTTTATGGGTTTTTGGAACACCAAATACTACACCAATCTTAGGTTTGTCGATTAAACAAAAATTGTATAACTGTAAATTGATCTCACTAGACATTAAAGCATCATAAAGATGTAAATGAACTGCTCTAAAACTTTTCAATATCTCAAAATAAGGAACAAGTTCATATTCGTTTGTGTTATTAAGCAGTTTTAGCATATTAATGTTATATTGGTCATGTTCCATGATTACAATGTTAGACCCCTTATCGCTTTTCATGAACCTTAGTTTCCCTGTAAGCGATCTCAAATTATGAAGGGCTATCCTTTCTTGAACTGTTAAATTATCACGAAAATGAATATTGGACTCAAATATATGTTCAACATCTTTAATACATAAATCCTCAAAGGTTTTGATGGTATGATGTAAACTCGTGACGTAATGGGAAGGTTTATTAAAACATGTGTTAGATATAGGTATATCATGCATTAAGAAGGATAAATTTAATTTCCTGGTATATTTTTTTATATCTATTATGGTTTTGCCATAATTAGCTCTTTTGTTAGGAATGAAATTAAAGCCATATTTGAGTACTGCTAGTTCAAAACTATTAAAAGTATAGTCAGACAAGTTGATAATTGCAAAACTTTCAAAGTCATCAAAATTGTCATTCAGCATTCGTCCCCCGACGAATTCGACCCCAAAAAAGTACGACTCCTAGTAAGGATAGTACTTTTAGCGTTGTCCGTATCTTGTCCCTTCTTTTTATTTCTGCATCCAGTACCGGGCTCATCCAAAACGCTTTGTTTTTTGGTTTTAATACCTAAACCAGTGGTAGAATCAAAATCGGATTTCCCAAATGGCAAACCCGTAATGTCACTGTTAGTAACTTGTTTATCCAGTGGTTTGTCTCTTAGAATATCAATGCAGGATATACCTGCCGTAGCCAACGGAGGAAAATCTAAATTATAATTACTAGAATGTTTACTATAATCCATCCTGGCTGGAGCAGATCTTAAGGAAGCAGTCTGGAAACCTGTAGCTGCTTCCGTATGATGTCGTTTATTAGAAGGCTGTCCTTGCAAGTGAAAATCACGGTTACGTTGATTAGGTAAAAACTGGCTATAAGCTGTTTTATTACGGTAACTTACAATGTCCCTCTCCATCTTAGATTGTTTTCTATTAGTGACAACTTTAGTATGTTCAACAAGCTCTTTAGTAAAAAAGCTATACAGAGAGTTCATGTCGTCACACGGCAAACGTTCTTTCAAACCAGACTCAATTTCTTTAATGTCTTTAAATATCAACGACATTTTTTCAATGTTGTTGTCTATAAGCAGCTGTAAGAAGCGTAAACCTGCTTCGTTAAAAAAAGAAATCAAAGAGTCAAACATGGGATGCCCCAACCCAACACCGTTGGGACATTTAAAAAAACGTAAGCCTTTAGGAACTATCCCTAGTTCAATGCATTTCATGAAATAACAATTTTCTAGATCTAGGGATTTATACCTTTTAAGAAGTTTTAGTAACAGGTCCCGTTGTGTATTCATGTAATTGTCACCGTTCATGGATAAATCCCGTTGGTAAATGTTAAATGGATTGTTTTGTCGGTCTAATAGTCCAGCACAGTTTGCGTGATTCATACCATTTGCATTGTCGGTCGCTCGTGGATTGGCAGTAGTTCGTAACTCTGAAAAAGATGAACTGCCGAGATTAATCACTGTCGGAAGTTCCTCACATGCCCCGATTGGGCTTGATGCATCACCAGATCCTGGTTGGTTACTGGCCTTCGCCACTAAAAACTTCAACGAACTTTGTATATCCATAAGAGTGGAGATTAACAAGCTGTTTACTTTATCATTAACTTTGTCCATTTTTGATGTCGGTGTAGAATGTACCGACACATTCATCAAGGTGTCTTCCGCAACTTCTGCCATGGAGGGCAAAACTAGCAAAACCACAAAATCACCAAAGAAACGCCAAAAAACAGAACTCAAAATGTGAAAAGGCAGAAAGACGCTGGCAAACACAATTCAAAAGCCGGTAATAGAGTAAAAGAAATTTAATTTCCGCTTTCGTCACAACTTCATCAGAATACAAAACACATTAGTACTAAAACTACTGTTTGCTCTCTTGATATTAGTGTAGATAATTTTAGGATTAAAAATATTATTCAAAATAATTGGAAGGTAATACAGGGCAACAAAGATATTTTCCAATTAGTGGGCAAATACCCAAAATTCGTGTTTCGTAAATCAAACACATTAAAAAATATATTGGAGCAACATCATGGTAAAGACTCAGGTTCTTTGATAAACAAAAAGGGTATGTTTCGATGTCAGAATTGTCATATTTGTAGATATATATCTGAGGGCCCTTATATTAACATCATTAGTTCTAACAGAATTATTGAAGTTTCTGACTTCATTAACTGCAACACCATTGGAGTGGTTTATGTAGGCATTTGTTCCACTTGTCCTGCGTTCTACGTGGGCATGACAACTAGGTCTTTAGCCACTCGTATTAAAGAACATTTATATGCCATAAGAGTCAGAGATCATAATAACGCCTTATACAAGCATTCTGCATCATGTGTTCTTTTTAAAAAATTTTTATTTTCGGTATTAGAACATTGTAAATCAGATAATAGGGCTGGGGATTTTAAGACTTACATCGAACAAAGAGAATGCTTATGGCAGATAAAATTAAAATCAGATGTTCATCCTGGATTAAACAAAAGCATTAATTTGAAATGTTTTTTAAAAAATGGTAAATTATCCATCAACAAGATTCATGGTATAGAATTAGAAGCTTGTTTTTATTCATGATTTTTACTTTATGGTTAATAATTATATATATTTTTGGATTTCACAATTAATTGATTAATTTCTTAATTGTATTGACTATTTAAGTAGTACTAATGTGTTTTGTATTCTGATGAAGTTGTGACGAAAGCGGAAATTAAATTTCTTTTACGCTATTACCGGCTTTTGAATTGTGTTTGCCAGCGTCTTTCTGCCTTTTCACATTTTGAGTTCTGTTTTTTGGCGTTTCTTTGGTGATTTTATAATATTATAAGGCTCAACAGAACACATAAACAAGCTGGTGGAATAGCTATAATCTTCCTAAATATGCTCACGGTAACTGCCTATACAGACACAATCCTTAAATTTGGAAAAGCAGAAATACTCTCTTTCCTAAAACTTAACAGAGCAAGAACATATACATTGCTTTGCTATATATCCCTACAGGACAGAACATTCCAATACTTGAAAGCATACTATCCCGGATAACAGATACAATCACAAATGAAATTATCTTCATGGGTGATGTAAACATGGACTCTCAGTCTTTAAATGTAAATTCACCAATCAACAGCAATAATCTCTTTGGATTCACTCATCTTATTAATAAGTCAACATGAAGTGGGAAAAATAACTCCCAACAATCTATCCTGGACTGGATTCTGGTTACCAACCCATCTAATTTCATTGCCTCAGGTACCCTTCCTGATACACTAAATGACCACCTACTAGCTTATACCCACTGGAATATTACACAACTAAGAAAGGAACATAGTGTCAAAACTACATGTAATCTCTCCACTTTCTCCAAAGAGTCTTTCATTGAAGCTCTGAAAGTGGTTAACTGATCCCCCAAAAAGGTTTCCCCTACATGATGCCGTTGAATACTTAATTGCAGCATTTTTTAATATTCTTCATACCTTAGCCCCACAGCATACAAAAATAATTGAAAACAGCCACACCCCATGGCTCACTAACCAATGCAAACTCCTTATGAAAGACACAGACAAGGCATGGATTAACTGGCAAAAGAATAAAAATCACAAAAATCTGTGACTATTCAGACAGCTACAAAACCAAGTCAAGAAACAAGCTAATAGAGATAAAAAGTCTTATTATACTTGCCTACAAGATAGCTGATAAAAACAACCCTAAAAATGATTGTCCTCCATATCCTGTCTCTTCAGCCCAGGTACAAAAAAGATCCCTTCCCATACCCAGACATTCCCCTCTTCAAACATCTACTTATTTCAATACATACTTTATATAATGCATATCCAGCTTAACCTCAAACTCACCTAACAAAACCCCTTCCATGCAACTAACTTCCCCCACCTTAGACCCTAGCACATCTCCTTCACAAAACTCAGCTAACTGCAACCTATCCAATACACACATAGACAACTCCACCCACTTTACCTTTCAACCAGTTTCTATAACTCCCATAAAAAAAAGCTTCTACATAAACTAAAACCTTGTTCCTCCTCTGCCAAGAACTTTCCCCCAGCATACTTAAATCTATATGCAGATGCAATAATATACCTAATCAGCATTTATATTAACAGATCAATTACAAAAACCTGTATCCATAACTTATGGTAAATTCCACATATTATCCCTTTACATTAAGGAGGTAATTCCACTAACATTACACATTCCATCTCCTAGCTATCCTCTATCCCCTTTTTAAAATCTTTGATAGATATATAGATCAGCAATTTCTCTACTATCTCTTACAAAATAAGCTATCACCAATACACAAAATGGACTTTAGCCAGACCACAGCACTTCTACTACATTACTTTACAGACACTGTCATTAAAGACTACAACTCTAATAAACTTAAATGTGCAATATTTCTAGATCTATCAAAAGCCTTTGACCTGGTCTCTCAAAATAAACTCTTCAATCAACTTTTCACCCTGGAACTATCATCTCCATCTATTCAGTGGTTCTCTAGCTACCGTGCCAAAAGGCAACAAGCTATAAAATGGCATGGGTCTATTTCAACATACCTTTCCACTTCCACAGGAGTTCCACAAGTGTGGGATCCATCCTTGGCCCTGTACTATTCAATATTTTTATCAATAACCTACATTCATCTTCTTGTGAAGGCACCTTGACTCAATATGCAGATGACTCTACCATCATCTGCTCTTCAAACACCTTATCTCACCTCTAAGAAATCACTCAACAAGCTGTCATCTCCATTGAAACCTGGCCCAACTCATTCTAACCCCCACAAAGAAAACAAACTCCTCCTATTTACCACAAAAACTCACACCCGTAAAAAAGCATCTTTCAAAATCTTCTTGGCAATTGGCACTGAAATTGTATTAGCTCAATCTAGCAAAATATTAGAAGTCATATTAGATGATCCTGGCGATTCAATAAACTCCATGTAGGCTTAGTGCGAAACCTACTTGGAGTTTATATGTTTGTGAGATGAGCAGCAGCAGTAATTGCATATGCATGCCACACATCGCAAGAATAGTGTGGTTTCATGGCCAGCAACAGTGTTGCCAGAAAGTAAACTATGTAAAGCAGCATAACGATCATCAGGGTTAGAATTAACGCAATGAATGTAGTAGTAACTCATTATAGAAAAGTGTACTTGATGCAATGTACACTGCAACATGTCTTTGGCATACAGAAATATAGGATTTATAGGTTCATAGGTTCATAGGTTGGTACTAGGCAATCAGCCCTAGGGCCTGTACAAGCCTAGCCATAACAATTCCCTGGCTATTTCTTCCCACACTATTTACTTCCCTGGACCCCTGTCTAGCAGGGCGACTGACGTGATCCCAGGGGTGAGTTTCCTTTCTCCCATCCAATCGTCAAGGTTCCTTTTGAAGAGGACCAAAGAGGCACTCTGCTTGACATGTATGGGCAATCTATTCCAGAGTCTGGGGAGTCTCTGGGTGAACATCAGGTGGACATAGAATGCAGTATAAATACACTAGTTTGGGGAAGAGTGCATATTGAAAAGAGCCACAGACATGAATCTTATGAATGTAGAAATGGAAAGAGGACATGTAAAACATGGCAATGTACACCAGCTAAGGGCATGTCAATGCATGTACAGTCCAAAGACAAGTCAGTAGAATAAAATTAATTACATATGTGCATAGCACAGTATGTACTGCTGTTTACAGCTTCTGAGCAACCATATATATATATATATATATATATATATATATATATATATATATATATATATATATATCATCACACATTATAGGATATGGCGATGATTGGCTGTGACATAAACATCCTGACATGATCACTGTAGAGAAGATTTAGCAAGGATGGTATATACAATAGGAGAATGTGCATATTGTGAAGGTGTGCAAAATGAGTTGCTCGAATATGACAGAAATGTCAGCATAGCTCTCAGCCAATCAGTGACACATAGCAGCCTGCTCATGGACAACATTAGATAGAAGCAGGCACAATCATGGACAATTTTTAAATAATACCACCATTAATCTTTGACATTTATTTTATTTTATTTTACATTTGTTAACTGGGAAAGTCCGACTGGATATAGGTCCATTTTCAGGGAAGGCTCGGGGAGAAAAGCTCCAGACATACATTACATGTATACATACAGTGAAATATTACAAAATGGACATTTGTTCAACAATAGATACACACATATTCAAGATTTTCTACAATACACACAGGAAATATTTTGAAATTATTAACTGTTAATGCAGAAGACATACATTTTTAGTGGTTCACATACATTTTAGTAGTGCATGGTTGTGCCAAGTTATCATCCTTACATTGATACTTTCCAGTAGGTAAGAGACATATAATCAGTTTTTAATCAGTTAATGAATCAGAGTAATACAATGAGGGTTTCTTCCTGTAATAAGGTTTTCATTTATAGTTGGTATTTAAGTAGGGATTATTCAGGGTTTGTGCAGGGACAAAGCCAATGCATTTTTAGGTGTTTTTAAGAGATATTTTCAGTTGGGTTAAGGAAGGAACTGTAGTAAGTTCTGCAGGAAGTAAGTTCCAGGTTTTGCCAACAGAGTTGGTAAATAGTGATTCACCAGCTGAATTACTGGATTTAACAGTTTGTACTAGCGTTCTGTTGGAGGAGCAGAGTGTTTTTAGGTTACTGTTGGGAGTGATAATATTTTTTAGTATGGGTGTACTCTCTGGTTGGTAGAGAACTTTGTGAACAACTATTAATTGGTTATATTGAAGTTGGTAGGTTAGTTCTAGCCAGCCTATCGATTTAAGGTTTAGACAGTGATGTGTTCTATATGCTGATCCTGAGACAAATCTGGCAATATTATTGTAGCAGTTAATAAGATTATTGAGGTCAGATTTGCTTAGGTTTGTGAAGATGGGTGAGGCATAAAGAATGGTTGATAGCAAATGTGTACGGTCAATCACAGTCCTAGCAGATGGGGTTAGGAATTGTTTAAAGGACAACAACAGGGTATTACAACAGATTGCTCAACCTGCTGTCTCTTTTAATCCCTGTTCATTGATACAGCCTTGAAAAATCACTCATGCAGCTTTAAAAACTAATCCACTCAACTGTTTTCCCTGTTAGGCTTCCTACCTTTCTGCACTGTTTTACTTTCATTTTGAAAACCAAGTTGAAAAACCTCTAACTGACTCTAAAATTATGATGTCACATCTGCCAGAGCTCTTGATCTAGCTACTGGGACGTTTCCTCCCCCAAAGTGATTTCATCCCCACCTGATTTGCATGCTCTTTGACAGCTAGGAAAGGTAGGTGTGAAGGGGGAGGGGAGATACCTTGAAGAACTAGATTTCAGCCTTCACAAAAGAAATCAAGTTAGCATTTCTGAGAAGAAAGAACAATAAAATGTACTTCTAAATTCTGTCCTGTAGCATTTGCACTGCTTGTGTTTGAAGTAGTCATTGAAAAAGGATAACATTTTAACCAAAAAGTAGGTGACTATAACACAGCAGTCAATGCCTGTAAAATCAGTGCAATGACAGGAGCTTTAGGGAAAATGTGGCAGATCTGATGCAATTTATTGGAGACAAAAAATGCACTTTGGGATGCTTAGAGGCAGACTAAACAGTCAGCATTATTTCAAGAGGCCAGACCCCATGTGGTCAGAGTCAGAAATTGCATATAAAAATATCTAAAAAGTTCTAAATAGTCCCAGAGTGGTGTTAAAATGTAGGAAACACCAAACCATGATGAAATAAACATGTTTTTTGAGTCTGTGGGTGCCGTTGTCCTTTAATCTTATATAAGGAGCCTAGTTTCTTACTGACTGCTTTAATGGTTTTGTCGACGAGAGCATCAAACTTAAGGTTGTTGTCGATAATTACTCCTAGTAGTTTAGTACTTGGTTCTGGGGAAATTATGGTACCATTGTTAGATGTTATGGTTAGAGATGGTAAAGGGACCATGTGAGTGGGGGTGAAGAGTGACAGCTTTGCTTTATTTGGGTTTAATAGTAGACAGCAACCAGTGAGCCAGTTCTCTACTTTGTTGAAGGTGTTTTGTGATAAAGATTGTAAATCTGTGAGGGAGGTGGCAGCACAGATTAGGGTCGAGTCATCTGCATACTGAATAAAAGTTGCATCTGGGATGACTTTATGCAGATCATTAATGAAGATGGAGAATAGGAGGGGGCATAATATAGACCCCTGGAGGACTCCAAGGGTGATTGGTAATAGGGAAGATAAATTATCTTTCCATAGTACAGCTTGTTGTCTTCCACATAGATAGGAAGGAAACCAGCTAATTGCTAGGTTATCTATGAAGACATTGACATAAAATATGTAATTGTAAGTTATTATACATGTTCTGCATTAGCACACTTATACAACTGTAATGACAGTAATCTATAAGGGGAATTCAACACACCTTCCTCAAAAATTACCACTTTGTTACACCTGCACTTTAAATTATGGCCACTCCTGGCCATTTGAGAGGGCTGCATGACACATAAGCCACACTCCACACCTTCAAGAATGTAATCCATGCCATCAATGTAGTCAATGTAGTCAATGAACTGTGTATTTACGGGGTGCATCACAGAAAGATGTATCACACATGCATCTGATAGAGCAACTTGAAGGGAAGTCTGCACTGTCAACTCCTAATGGTTATGCATCAAAAAGAATACTTATGTATGTATGGCTGACAATATGTGTCGGAGCTCATTGTGCTAAAAGTCATACACTTGAGTAAAGCATCCATGGATGACATAGGTATTGGCCATATGGATAACAACACTTAAGAACAACACACTAGTATGAGTGGTTTCTGTACACACAGCTGTGTATTGTACACAACTGCCACATGCAATAGCAATAAATGTTGTCTGTCAGAAGTGATCCATCATAATGAATAGTACAGCACTATGTGAGACTCATGGCAATGTGTCAGTTATACCGCATGTGCACAGAAACTACAGTACTGCAAAGTCTAGTTTCAATGAGAGAGAGCTGTCACTGTCATGTTGTTGACATGCCACACAACACAAGCAGCAAACTTTCTATTAGAATGTCAAACCCAAGACATGTGCCACATGATCATTGTCACTCTGACATTGCCATGGCAAAGCTTATACTACCATGAAATGCTCACATGCATGCATATGATTTCATGCAAACTATCAGGTGGTAATACTGACATGATGTATTGGTACTTCCATGATGCTGTACAGTCACACTATAGCTGCACCTATGATACAATTCAACTTCATAGATTTATAGGTGCATAGGAAAGTACTGGGCTAAAGTCCCAAGACCCCATAAAGGCCTAGCCATATTTAACATGACTTACACCATTTTCATTAACTATGTGAACAGCTCTCACACAGGAATGTGCCTATGCTATCTTATCTAATACCAATTGCCTCTATCCATGAGGGACATGGACATAACACCAGGAGTGTAGCCATGATTAACCATCCATTGATCAATGCTGCACTTCAAAAGGGTATATAGTAACTATGCTTTTGTCTTCATTTAGTGTGTTTCCATGGCTCTGGCACAAATCATTTTTGTGCATTAATAGTTTTTGCAGTACATTAATAGTGTATGTGGATTCAATGATCATCCTTAATTTGCAGTCATCCACAAAGTTGGTAAGGCAAAGGCAAGTTTGTCTTGACTACTGGGAAGTAAATACCAAACAGGAAAGGGCAAAGTACAGAACCCTGTGGTATGGCCCTGGTCACTGGCTTCTTGCTAGGGGTGAATTCACACTCCTCAATAGTATGAGTCCTGTCTGTGATCCATTTGACTACCCACCTAGTAAGGTATGTGCTCATGGCCAGTTGAGACAGTTTATCTGTAATACCTGACAGTGAATTTCTGTCAAATGCCTTGGTGAGGTCTAGTAGGTAGAATGCACAGTCGTTCCTCATCCATACCCTTGGTGACCTTCCTAAACAAGTCAAACGGATTTAACAGACATGCTGTATCCTTAATGAATCAAAAATGGGTTGGGTACACAGCCAGGAGATTACCTGTGTACTTTTTGATAAGGTCCATGATGATCCCATTGATAGTCTTACAGATGAGGTGATTCAGGCTTACAGGTCTATAATTCCCTGAGTCAGGTAATGGTCATGGATTACTGTTGCTCTGTATTCCTCTGCAACAATATAGCCTGTCTGGAGGCTATAGGTAAGTAGGAATGGAACTGTGTCTGCTAGGTCAGGTTGCAGGTTATTAAAAAGACAACCTGGGGTATTGCCAGGGCCCATTGATGCCACATTCTTAGCCTTAGAGAGCACACATGTGAGCTGCTGTCTTGAGATAATAAGCCAAGTAATGTTTGCATGTGTACTTTGGGTAATGCCCATTGTGGATGAGGGGTGTGTTTTGATCCAAATCTGTCAGAAAGCAGATTATTTATTTCCTATGGTTGAGTATCTGTGGTGCTGGTGCCATCCACAAACAGCTCTGCACTTAGTCATGCATTCCCCATATAATTTTTAGTTATTTAAAAAGATCTGTGAAAACACCTCCAAACACAACCTTTGATATGCATCACATGCCACACAGTGGACGTCTTCACACAATTATACAACTCTAGCTATGTCATATAATTACATCAATTGCACATCATATGCATATATGTTTTTGAAAGCTGTGTGGGAGTGCCCTGATGCCATATATTAACACATTAAAATGTGGTGGATGTGGTTTATGCAGATCAGTTACGACACAAATGCTGTCAGTCACACAATGCTGCTGGGGACCACCTCAATAATCCTTGTGTAAAGCAGCCCAATTGTGCATGCAATGAATGCACAAACATTACAGTTATATTGAGACTACTTATATCTTTGTGTATATAATAGCATTACACGTGGATGAAACAAAGACATTGTGCCCTTGTAATAATTATGATGTTATACTGATGTATCTCGCAGAACATTTAATGAAGGTAGGTATACACATGCACACCTATGCCATATTGCAAGTGTTACTGTGATGGTTGAATAAGAAGTTAGTAGAATGTTGGTATACTCCACTACAAAAACATGCCTTAGTAATTATCCCATCTCAACAGTTCTCAAGAGGCATATTACTACAGCTATTATGCAAAGAACATGTGATCAAAGGGCAGCAGTGGCCATCAGTACATTACCTCAAATCACAGATTGGAACACACTACTGAAGTGGTACTGTACATCTCAACATAGCACACATGAATGACAGAAACATTGATATGTGCAATCCTGATAAGGTCATAGGATGTTATTAGGCTAACAGCCAACATCACATAAAATTGTAGCTATTATAATGTCATTTAAGCAACAGTTGCTATATCTATATGATCTAAGATAGTAAGAGTAAGTGTGTATGTGTCTATGTGTTTAATTATATTACATAATGACTCTATCCATATGTGACTTGTGCACCATTCCATTAAATAATTCACAATCACACAACCTAAGGTCTGGAACTGGCTTGAAGAGGGTCATGGAAGGACTCTGCTTCACCATGTGTGTATGCATCTTTGAGATGATGACATCCTCTAGTCTTCTGCAGAAAGGATGTTATGTGGACAGAGTGAAAAAGGGGATACTGAAATCTTGGGGCTATGTTAAAGGTTCAGTGAAATGGGTGAAGAATGAAGGGAGATTCAAAAGATCATACAGTAACCATAATGCACCACCAACCACACTCACACAACAGTAGACTGTCAGATTTCATCATTAAACCTGCGCAACTATGGAAGCTGTATTCTATACAATGTGATACTAGCATCACCACTACATATATCTGACTTTGACAGTGTCATGGTGCACTTTACAGAAGCTGATAACATCATTGTATGCTGAGAAGAAGTTGTTTGGAGGAGTGTCAAACATAGATGTGGAGTCATATCTCAGTGTAAAATTGTTTCCAAAGATGAACACTCACTCAAGTTGACCACAATGAGAGTAGAACATATACATAGCTATATACAGAACACATTTCTTAATGCAAAAAACACAGCACAATTCTGATTTTTATAGTGTCAGATGGTGGTTGTGCTGCGGTAGCGTTGTCGCCTCACAGTTAGACGGTGCCCATTCGATTCTCAGTTAGAGCGTCTTCTGTGTGGTGACATGCGTTAACGGGCATTCCTTCATTGAAGGTTGTGCATTAGGCCTGGCAAGCCAGCACGTAGAACTCTACTGCTAATCATTAGCGGACCGGAGTTCTGCTGTGGCGACCCCTAACCGGGAAAAGCCGAAAGACACAAACAAATAGTGTCAGACAATGCTTTACAGGAGATGATATCATCAGTATCTAGTGTGAAGATGATGATAGTAGGAGTGTCTCCCATGCTGTTCTAAAATGGTCTCCAGAATGTGAACTCACTGAACACAAACACAGGCATCAACTGACCACAATGAAACTAGAACCCCTACCTAGCTATCTACAAAACAGAGTACTTAACACAAACACTCACAGCACAAGTCTGACTTTCATAGTGTCAGACACCACTTTATAGCAGATGACATCATTGGTGTCTGGTGAGTAGAAGATTTTGGGAGGACTGTATGAAATTACTGTGTAGTCATGTATGAATGTAAAACTTTTTTCTCAATGAGACCTGTGTGAAGTCAGTAGGACACAAAGTCATGCTCTTCTGACTATGCAGACACACATTTAAACACACAAGTTATTTTCCTGAAAAAAAACAGCTTCAATGGGAATACCAAGGGAAAGAGGCCCATCTCACTATCACTGGCAAGGTCAACACAGACACCTGCAGGTGTGGACTAAGAGGAAGAACCACCCGTTACTGTGGGCATAGGTAGATATAGGCATGCACAATATGCCCTCGCCCTGACCAAGAGACAATGGATAGCACACATGCCGACCACATAAGGAGTACAACTTTCACTCTATATACATACATACAGTACAATTGATGCCAGAGAATGCTCACAACCTTTACTTACTCATGTAATAGATGTATACTACTGGCATCACACAGAGTCATCCCCGAATTAAAACAGTTGTAACTGCAGGATGATCGAGGTAAGTGTTGAACCTGTAACAGGAAAATAAATGGATAAGAACACAAATGAATGGCAGATCTTTTGCATGCTGTTACTTGCTAATGTACCAAAGTAGAAGGTGTGTGAGTTTTACAGCAATGACATCAATATGATACAGAACTGACTTATGTCAATAGATGTCTGCACTTTATCAACTAATAAGCCTCATGCATCAAATATACACACAATACAAAAACTTGTGAGAAAGCAGTACAATTTGCAGAATACCATCACAAACCCTTATATACTAAGCACTCTTTTCTGATGCACAATGTGCATAGACAACTAAAATATACATATGCATGAATCCAAAAGATAGACACAAAGAGACTTTAGAGTTATCAGCATTTGCACATGGTATTGCTTGGCGGGGGGGGGGGGGGGGGTAGGAGGCTTAGACTGACACAAAAGGTAGTGAGTGCATGTGAGTAAGGCAGGCAGAAATTTAGCTAATTATCAAATGCCCAATGAAACAGACTAAGCTGTAAGTCTCACAAACAGCCCATGTACCTGTTATGTGTGTATGTGTGTCTGTATGGACACTCCAGGTGAAATGTGTTTGTGTGTGTGTGTGTGTGTGTGTGTGTGTGTGTGTGTGTGTGTGTGTGTGTGTGTGTGTGTGTGTGAGTGTGTACAAGAACACAAACAAGCTGTGCACTAGCTCTGTGTGGCATGACAGATAGGTGTGAGCCATGCATGGTAGAGAGAGTTCATTGTTATTACCTCTAACCATGAGAACTGGCTGCACAGTAGTGGCACTGGCACATCCATGGCCACGATCAGATGCTGATGCTACCTGAACATGATTTATGTCTGCTGGATGCACTCTCCTCATGACTACACCCAGGAGAATGACCCCATTGCCTACCATGTCTGTGTGTGGATACCTCAACCACTGACAAAACAGTGGAAGTAGTGCCACTACGGGACTGTGATCGGGCATGGCCATGTTGGCTAATAGCAGATGAAAATACTGATCTACATCCATATGAATGTTGTTCCTCTCCCAGCAGATGTTCCATCACAGACAATGTCCATTTCATTGCTTCATTCATCTGATCCACTAAATTGGCCACATAGAGGAAGCAGTCATGCATGCCTGCCTGTGCCACATCTACAACCCTAAGCATGTCCTCAGAGGCCCTAGTGGAACATGCCTGTGTCTGCATGATGGCCCTAAACATTTGTTGAGTGGCACTTAATGACACACCAGGATCAGGTGGAGGGTAGATAGCAGACCAACTCTGAGCATCCCTAACAACCCTCCTGAGTGGCATCTCACCTACACTTTGGCTATTGATAGAGTCAATTGCACTGTAACCACATTATCCACACTACTCTGATCAAGATTCTCACCCTCCACCTGTCCAATATCTTATGGCTCAGTGGAATAGCTATGCGTAAACACACTGTGTCTGATGGAAAACCAGTGGATGGATGAAAGTCAACCTCAGTGACAGATTCAACCTCTGCACCCTCCCGACTGTGCCTCTGTTTAGCCACCATCATCTTAAGAGCCACTGATGCTCCAACATCAGGTGGTAAGAGTGCTACACTTTCACTGTCAGGATCACCTGTGATAATAAGCAACAAACACAGGAATGAAATTACTACTATACTAGATATTAAAACAATTTATATGATAACAAACCAACACTGGTCCCATTATTGCAGATAGTAGAGCAATACAGACAATCATTACATCCACCTCACACATACAGTTAAATACATATATCTGACGAATGATCATAAATAAGCAAAAAACATTTGCTTACCATGTGCAGATGACTCCACACTTTGTAGGCAGGATGGTCCTGGAAGAAATGAAGCAAGGGAAGGATACAAATTAAACATCACAATGTGAATAATACAGGGGGACAGTGAATACACAATTGGTTATATATCTGGTAAGAATAGTTGTAAATGAAACTTGGTTGACATGTCCACCCATAGCCAACTTGTAATGAACAACTATGTCATATAAGTCTATTATCCTATTATTACGTACAGGACAATAAACAATCTACCAGGAAGTATTACTCAAATGATATATTTTACTATTCAATGTCAGAAGCATAACACCTGTGTCATTGACATGTACATTACAACTCCCTACAATAACATGGAAGATTCTAAAATACAATTTTAACAATAATACTTGAGACGAAAGTTAATAACCTGTCTATCTGAGAAATGTAAATGCCTGCTAAAAATGCCCATGACAACAGTGAACTATAAGAAGTACATACAGATAAAAGTTCAATTTTCTCCTGGATATACAAATTGCTTTGTAACATGTTACAAAATCTAGAATATACTTGAATAATTCAAACATACCTTAGAAAAATTAGAAGTTTTCTCTGCAGATAAATTACCTTCAAAGGAATACAAGTCTTCTGTTTTGTCCAAATACACAAGTCTCCTGACTTTTGAGTTTCCTAGCAACATGGCTACCTTTTTATAGTATAGATTCAAGCCTCTGAGCATAGTGAAGATGGAAATGTGGTGTGCACTCATTATAACTGCTGAATAACAAACTTTTGACTTTGTCTATCAGATGTAAACATAGTGTAGGCTCTACAACACTGTTAGTTGCTAATAGATTGCAATTGTGAATAATTAGTTAGAGAGAGAATGAAGACGCAATAGCAATTCAGACTACCTTCCCTGCAGTGGGTGTTTTACTCAGGATTCACTTGCAGTGTAGAAGTAACTTTAGCAAGCTTTTAAATGGAAGAGAAAAGCATACATTTCTCATTATAGTTCACTACTAGCCAAACTCTACTCCATTTGCTGAAAATTGTATTTTTACTGTCATATAATTTTATCATATATTTTAATGACAATGATACAAATTGCCCTGTAGCCTGCATGTCTGAGAGTACAGGGCAGATAGAAAGAATGAACACAATACAAAGTGAAGACAGAGTTGTATTGTTGCAAACAAAATTCACAAATGGATATGTCATCACTCTTTGCACTAATATATATAAGCTACACGTGTACAAACAACACAGAGTGTACAAGTGTATATATCTTGTTAATACTGTGGAGGAAATGGGACTTTCTTGTATGCACAATGATTTGCATTACTGCTGCAAAGCTGTTTCTGTGGCAAAGAGAGCTAAGACACCCCTAGTGTGTTTTGTAGTTTTATTAGTTTGATAGTTCAAATCCAGATTTGTATACAAATCTGTAAGGTGTTTTAAAAAGTATTTAGTGATGTTGTTTTTGTTTCCTTTTATATATAAATATATATATTTTTAAATATTAATATTTGTGTGATGTATGGCTTAGTGCAAATACAGTGAAACGGCAAAATAAATTAAATTAATAGAAGTTGCTTATATGATAAAGGCAGCATAAATTACAAGTATGAATCAAGTGTGTGTATAATGGCTTACATAGCACATAGTATATGTAGTCCCACATTTATCTTTTAGTAATGAAAACTTACAAACACTTTTTATAGTACTAATACATGTGAAGCTTTGCTAATCTCACTTGCATATTGCTCACCTCCATGCAAACATGGTATAATGGCCTAAGCAATGAGTAGACATTGTCAGTTTCATAAAATATACATTGTTACATATTTCGTTGACAATCGCTTAAATGCGCTAAGTGGTGTTGCGCAGTGGTCAACAAACATGCACAGTGATGAATGCAAAAACATACAGCTGTTGCCTAGTTCTTCCTGTGCTGGCAGGTGTAAGTTAAAGGCAGCAGTGCAGGTGAACTAGGGTCCTAATCCAGCAAACTCAAGAGTTTTATTAATGCTGTTCCTCTTTACTTCCTAGAAAAATTCACAACTGATAAATAATTACACATACAAATAATTACGTATAGCAGATGCATTGAGCATACACAGGATATCATATATATTAAATGCCTCACTGTGGATATCAGTAAAATTATGGTTCTAAAATTAAACATTTATGTTTTGAACATTCATGTCACACACATACATGATTAATCACACAGCTCTTTAATGAGTATGTATAACTAATCAGCACGACTAACAAAAAAGATCTCAGTTGCAATGAGCACTCTGCACAGTAATGGCTGTAAAAATACACTCCTATAATTTAATGCCCGCTTTACAGGTGAACTAGGGATCTAATTTAACACACTAAAAGTTATATTAATCCATGCCCAATCAAATTTATAAACTAAAGAACAATGTAAAGATAATTATAAATAACAATAACTATGTATAGCACAGGGGATAATATGAATTATATGTGTGACTGAGGGTATATTGACAATTATGTTTCTGTACTTAAAAGTATCTTTTCTGCCCTGGGATGGACTTCATACTTCAATGATAGTCATATACACATGAATGTATAGACCATGACATTGTCTGGTCTCACACATACGTGGTTATCTACTCACTCTTTCATGTGTCCATATAATTAATTAATATGTCTAACAGGGAATTCTTCTGTGGCAAAGATGAAAAAACAGCTATATGGAAGCATATGTTTTGTCTATTTTGCATAGATTTGAGTCCCACATTGTACTAATTATTTTTATCAGCGTGTAAAGCCACACAAAATGTGTTACGTCATAAAATTTATACACCCAACACACATCTGCAAAGTTACATCAACTAGCAGATGCAACAGCAAACAACCCTTAAAACAATGACAGCTTTCACATTATCTTTCCTATTTCATAAACTGCATTCCTCTCTGGCACTGTTGCTCTCCACTTAACATCGTGCAAAAATGGTTGGCATGGTTGTACGGGTTGCACACTAGCCTTAAATGTGATATCCTGAATTGGTGGGAAACACTCTTTTGTTGTATAACCTATACAGACATGGCAGGAGCAATAAAGGAAGGTGCCCTATTTAGGGTTCAAACATGAGGTGGAGGGGAGCCCAGAATCTTCACTGGAACTCTTGTAAAGTACCACAGCCATACTCTATTGCAGGGGGACTATACCCAGTCTCAGTATAAATCAGAAGCTTGGAATAGTCTTGTCAAGAATGTCAATGACCTGAAAAGACATACGCAGGCACAACTTAACAAGTGAGTGGGTGAGTTTAGCACTGCTGACATCCTACAATTCTGTAAGTATACAGATAAATATATTCTAAATAATCTAGAAAGCTGGATATAGCCAAGATTGGTATGTATAATGCTCTTTTCTAATTCTCTCCTTTTTATTTTACAGACCCCCAGGAGATTGTAGTGAACAAGGAAGCCCATGCTAAACATTTGGATATATTAAGAAAAGCATGGGGTATGTATGCAGTACAAAATAATTATTTTTTTTAATCAAAAGTGTTGCTCTTCTATACAGTACTAACCAATTAAGCATGCATATCTTAACTGTAAAAATCAGCTGCAAAATTCATTCTGTAGCTCAATGCAATTGTAGTAATCAAATAAAATGGTGTATTTAGATGGTGTGGGTTCAGATTTTACAGATAACAAATATATCATAAAATAGTCTAAGATATTACATAATAATTTCAACTAAAATGGCATAAATGCCATGCTGTTAACTCAATCTGTATTATTTGAAAAAGCATATGTGCAATATATGCACAATGGAAGGGTTACTTGAAACCATTATCTGTCCTAGTTTGTAGTTTTTAAAAAAGTATAATTACTTTAAAAGTAAACTTGTATTTATATTACAGTAATTTATTGTATGTGACATATGATGGTTCTAATTATTTTTTTATTTTTTTCTCTCTCTTAACTCACCCCTTATCTCTCTTTTTTATTTTTATATATGTGGTCACAACATTCTGATGGCATCAATTTCTGGCAAATGAATAATTGCTTGCCTGCACAGGGAGGTGAGACTCAGGCTGCCACCCCTCCACTGGCTGCCACACCAGCACCCAGCACATCTGTGACCCTCCCTTGCAGTACTGCCTCTGCAGCCCCTGCACTACCTAGGCCTTCAACATCAGGTAACATTATTCCAGCAGCTGGTGCAGTGGTACCTTCTGAGAGTATTGGTGTAGGTGGTGATTTTATCACTCACCAGGAGTTGCCAGGCATGGTGTGTAAGGATGTGGAAAGTACCTTTGGTGCACACATCAACCATTGGAGAAGACACTTGCTAGAATGCTTGGTTAAAGAAAATATCAACCACTCTGACTGCAAGCTCAGGAAGGGGATAGAGATGACAATTCTGAGGGCGAGGACTATATTCTCACTGCCCAATCAGAGGCATGGGCCTCTGATGTCCCCTCCCAAACTCCAATCTTGGTGTCCCCCAACCTTTTGTGTCCCTCGACATCTTTATCTCTGTCTTGTTGTCCCGTTTGTCTGTGACCACTTCCTCACCAACCTTAATTGCCTGACCCTGACATACCTATATCCCTTACCCAACATTCCTCTCTTACTGAAATAAAATGAAAAAAAATGGGCACCTGTCCCACACAAAAAAATCATCCCATACATAGCTCTCCACTTTGCACATATTTCTTCTTGACACACTTGATTTGGTCCAATTGGCTAATACAATATTTCTGTGTTGTTGTCACTCATCGTTTTTGAGATGATAGTCCAAATCCATCCAATATTCTATCCATGTTCATTTTACAGCACTGCTTTCCCTTTGTTCTTTCCCTTGCTTGCGCTCCATTTCACCACTTTCTTATCTACACCATTTTCACACCTTTAATCTGGTCAAAAATAGAATCGCACATCACACACATAGATAATAAATCCCTAATGAAGCCCTTTACTTTTTGTACTCTGCATTTGCCCAGAGTTTGGCATCGCACATCAATGCCGAGTGACTGTGAATAGCTCTTCACATCCTCTGGCATGTTGCTATTACCTCCGTGCAATGCTGCTTACATGCAGATTTATAGAAAGTCATCTTTCTCTAATGTTTTCCTCCCTTTTAAAAGTTGTCATCCCTTCCAACAGAAGATAGGAGTAATGAAAAGTCACTAGTAAGGATTCTAGACTTACTACCAATGATTTGGTGTATTTAGAACAATTTGAATAACTAAAGACTATGCTAATCGAGTATGACTATCCCGTTTCTCTCTTGTCCAAGGAACACAAGGAGGTTTGGGCAGGGAGAAATGATAGATATACACCATTTATTTACAAAGGCCTCACAACAATGATCAGGAATGAGAACACCAACATTGCTAACTATTCCAACATGGTGCTTCACTACTCCCTGATTGCCAGGAATATTCAGGATATATTGTGGAAGAACTGGTTCATCTTGCAGAAGGACAATGATATCAAGACCTTTTTTCTGATGGTCCTAGATTTACTTTTAAGAGCAAGAACAATATGGAGAAATGTTTAATAAGACCAGCTAGTGTTAATAATGGTCTACAATTTGCCATGAGATGTGGTCACTGTAGACAATGCTACCTCTTTAACAATGAAATGGATGTGAGGACAATGTCTAAGCTCAGTTTGGCCAATAGTGGTGGGAAATTCAATTCTACTTAGAAGGATTGGTATAACTGGCCACCTGTGTGAGCTGCATGGCATTTTATGTTGGTAAAACCAAAAATACTTTGAACAAAAGGATTTACCAACAAATGTACAGTATCAAAGCGAAAGACAACAAGAGTGCCTTGGCCAGGCACTCTTTAAGCTGTGCAGGCTTTAAAGGGTTCAATTCTTGGTATTGGAGCCGATTCAATTTGGTACCTTTATTGGAGACTGGTTAAATAGATTGCAGCACTGAGAAATGGTCTGGCAGTTTTAACTTGATGCAGCCTGGCACCCAGGTCTGAATGTTAATATTTCTGTTGCCAGCAAACTAAAAAGAAGGGCTGCTTTTCTCTATTTTTTTATTTTTTATTTATTGTTTTATAGTTTTTTATTTCACATTTTGTATTCACATTTAGATTAGTGTTGTGTTTTTTTTCTTACATGCTACTTTATCAACATTCTTTATGTTTTGCTCAAATGATGTTTGATCATTATAAGTAAAAAACTAAGAGCTCTCATAAAATTATCCAAGGCAAATTTTGAGAGAAAAATCGCCAACGACTCTAAAGACAATCATAAGGCCTTCTTTAGCTATGTTAGAAACCTAGGAGGAAACTCCCAGATATGCTCAGAATTAGTTCAAAATGATGTGAAAATTACGGAACCTACACACATTGCTAACATACTGGCTGACAGGTTCAGTGCAAACTTCTCCCCCCCTCCCCCCCAAAAGGAGAGATATCTATTCCAGAGGATTGTAGCCCCCAAACATCTCCAACGCCCAGGTGAGAACTGCCTTCACTAAGGCAAAAAACAGCATCCATGGGACCGGATGGTGTCCCGGCTGTGTGCTTCATGAACTCAACGAGGAATTAAACCCACAGTTAGGACAGCTGTTTAATCTTAGCCTCACCTCAGGATACGTACCCAAGGAGTGGCGCACGGCGACTGTGGTCCCACTTCATAAGGGCGGTGCCTCCACAGACCCTGGAAATTACCGCCCATTAGCTTGACAAGCCTTATCTGCAAAGCCATGGAGAGGATCATAATGGAACTCATAAATAAAGACATAGGGAATTGCAGACTTTGGATCCAACCCAGTTTGGCTTTGTCAAAGGCAGATCCTGCCTCTTAAGACAGTCACCAAGGCCATTGATGAGGGAAAGGCAGTCCATACAGCCTACCTCGACCTGGCAAAGGCCTTCGACACAATACCCCACTCAGGTATCATCGAAAAACTCATCAGCTTGAATGTAAACCCATACATCACATGATGGGTTGCAAACTGGCTAAGTGACAGAACCCACAGGGTCAGAGTTGCTGGAGCCATGTCAGACTCAAAGCCTGTCACAAGTGGTGTCCCACAGGGCTCAGTCCTGGGTCCACTCTTGTTCGGCATCTACTTTTCTGAAGTACAAGCAAACACAGGAGGGTTATGGCTGACAAAGTTTGCAGATGACTGCAAACCGGGCGCTATAGTCGAAAACACATCTGACACAGATATCCTCCAGAAGGGCCTCACAGAAATGGATAACTGGTGCCAGAGCCATGGCCTGAAGTTAAACGCCAAAAAATGCATAGTCATACCCTTCGGGAAAAACAAGGTTACCCCTAGCTACCATATAGGTGGCAATCCACTGAGCACAGAAAAAGTCATCAGGGATCTGGGGACCCAAGTTGACAGTAGCCTTCGTTTGACACTCATGTTGCTAAAGTAGTTAGGAAAACCTTCTATATCGCCCACCTGATCATGAAGGGATTCACATCTAGATCAAGGGAGGTCATCGTCCCCTGTACTCATCACTCATTAGACCTATGATTGAGTACAATGCCCCGTTTGGAATGTATCTGACCAGACACCTGCTGCAGCTTGAAAGGCCCCAAAAGTTCCTCACCAAAAGGATAAAGGGTCTCAAAATATGTCTTATGCTGCCCGACTGAAAGAACTCCAGCTCTATTCAGTCTCATACCGCTTGCTCAGAGGTGACCTGTGCCTGACATATAAGGCCATGTCAAACCCAGATTTGATGAATATGCTTCACCTCAAAAATCTAGATCCCTCAGAACCACAAGGGCAGCAGACTTAAACCTTGACACGGTTATAAATAGAACGTGCTGGAGGGACAGAGTCATCACCCAGAGACTCCCTATGCTGTGGAACAAAATCCCGGTACATGTGAGGCAGAGCACCTCGCTGGCCTTGTTCAAGAGGAATCTTGACCAATGGATGGGAGATCGCAGATATACCCCAGGGATTACTTCAGTGTCACTGCTTGACAGAGGCACAGAAAAATGATAGGCATAGTTTTTATTCAAACTAAAGGGGTGGCGAAAGCCACATAACTATGGGCTAGGCTTATAAATGCCCTTGGGCAGATAGCCTAGTATGAACCTATGAACCTATGAACCTATTTATTCATTTTTACACTGAGTCATGCTGTTTTTAAAGTATGCACCTTTAAACAGAGGCTTGGCTTGCCCATGTATGACTGGTTCAAGTGTGGGTGTGTACTTAATCAGCTGTTGCATGCATCTTTTTAAACAAGGCTATTCTTACAGTCACACACAGTTCTGAAGAGGTGTATTTTATGAGGAAACCACTAAACCATAGTATTTGTTAATAAAGGTCCAGTCTTGTTGAGCTTTTGGCTTCCTGGATACTTTTTTGAATTATTTTCATGTTTAGTTCCAGTTTTAGTGGTCATGCAACTGTTTTTGGATTACTGTGTTTTCTAGCTTCTGTAACTAGATATTTAGGGGTTCTAATCTAACAGTAGGCAATTTTGTGTGTATACATTCAAATAATTTTTTAGAGACAATTTTACACCAAACTGTGACTCCACATGCATGTCAGACACTCATCCAAATATGCTCTTCTCAGCATGCAATGATGCTATAATACTCCATAAACTGCAATGGGACAGTGTTAAAGTCAGACATATGTGGTGGCATTACTGTTGCATTGTATGGAATTCAACTTCTATACCCACACTGGTATAATATTCAAACCAGACCCAGTCTAATGCTGAATGCGTGGCTGATGGTACATTATGATCACTGAATGATCTTTTGAATCACTTTTTATTTAAATAACACTTGGGAGATCCTTTAATATAGCAACATGCATCAAACATCCCCATTTTTCCTTCTCACCACATGACATCCTTCTTGCAAAAGAGTTGAGGATGTCCTCATGTCAAAGATCAATACACACATCATGAAGCAGAATCCTTCCATGAGCCTCTGAAAGCCATTTCCAGACCACTGGATGTGTGATTGCTAATTCTATCATGGGGTGGTGGACATGTTACGTATTCAGAGAGTCACTATGTGATGCAGTCAAAGAAATACACACATACACACATAGCTTTACTATCTTCCATTTTATCTCTCTGTCTGTATCTATATCTATATCTATATACATATATTGATACAGATAAAGATATAGATATAGATATGGATATATATATATATATATATATATATATATATATATATATATATATATATATATATATATATATAGATATAGATATTGTAAGTTTGCTTTAAATGCTATTGTGATGATGTGAGTTAGTGCCAGATATGCCAGTGAGAATAGGGCAGTGCAGGTGTAATATATGCCAGCATAACTAGCTGGAGTTTTGTCAAGAATTTTATATCATTTGAATATCAAATTGATTTGTACAGATGCTTATGTTAAAAATGTATTTGTAAAGTTGCTTGTGTTAAACATGTATCAACAGTAGGCCCTGCTGGACAGAAGAGAAATATGCATGTATGTCAGACTGTATCATTGTCATCTGTTGAACTTTATATATTTTAACACCAGATACTGGAAGGAAAGGGGTTAAGCTCAGTCCAGCTAACCTTAAGAAAAAATAGCTTGGAATTAAATGACTTGATTTAGGCCATAAAAATGTTATCTCACAGGCCTGAATGCAGCCAGAGACACAAAGCTGGGCTGGGTTCCTGTTCTCATTGTCCTTAGTGGTGAACTAATTGCTACCCTGGGGTGCCAGAGAATGGCTGGTTAGTCACTGCAGGAAGGATGAAAGGTCTGGGATTATTGGGATTGTTTTACATTCTCCAGATTCTGTGTTAGCCCTCTGCAAAGTTCTGGATGTGTATTGTGACACATCTGTGCCAGATCCTCACTCAAGTTTCTAGTGAGGGATAGTGTGGGAACCACAGAATCAGGTGACCAGATCTGATGTCATTCTTCAGCCAACACTGAAATTGTATTTAGATACTAGTGACAAATGTGGCAGATGACACTCAGCATTCTGTTTTTGAACTGACAAGTCCACTCACCCACTTCATCTTGCCTTGCTTTAGTAAGTAACTTACTAAGGAACAGTAATTCCTCAGACATTTAAGAAAATATAGTGAGATTAGCTAAAAGTATTGTTTTCTGTATCTGTCTGCATCTTTCCACCAGTGTTATTTCTTTATATTTCTTGTGAATTGAAACCCTGGTGTTTATTGTAAATAGAGACTCGGTATTCTCATGTTTTCTATTTTATTCTTTATTATTAAATATATTTATACCTTTCATTGTGGCTGGTCTTTTAGAAAATATTCTAACCTTTGAGAGTAATTGTATTTATTTGGTGGCGTTGTGGCTTCACACTCCTGAAAGTCTTGCCAATTCTGTATTCTGGAAAGAGCCTTAAATTAGCTGGCTGGTAGCAATGAATCTACCTTATAGTCTGGGTGGGTCCATGCATGTATGTGTGAAAATCAGATCTCAAACAGTGTGTGTGTGTGTGTGTGTGTGTGTGTGTGTGTGTGTGTGTGTGTGTGTGTGTGTGTGTGTGTGTGTGTGTGTGTGTGTGTGTGTGTGAGCTACTTGGAACAGGGACACACAGTACTGATTTCTGCAGAGAGAAAGGTAGAGTCTTATTTGGAGCCTGGGAAGAAAGTCCAGCCCCATGACTGGAGTGTGCATTCTTTGTGTGCCGTGTGCTCTTAAGGGAAATTGTACTTGGTGCAGACAGCTGCATCTGAAAATACTGTGAGCATCTATTTTCTTTCTAAGTGGACATTCCACACTGGTGTCAGTGTTGAGGATTGAGGTTCCTTGATCCCTGGCCCAGAGTAGAGACTTCACAGTTATAATAAAGTCTAGGATTTTATGGAATGCTGGCCAATAACTTGGTAATGACATATGACCCTATAAAGATTTCACATGTCAGTGTTGCTGTCATCAATATCTGCTATGCTGAGGTGTGTATGTATGGTAGACATACAAAAGTGTAGTACAATCTGTGCTGTGAGGTGATATATTGATGGCTACTTCTGCCATGTCATTACATGTTCCTTCTATAATAGCTGTTATAATATGGCTCCTGAGAACTGTTGACATGGGATGATACTCTATATATATATATATATATATATATATATATATATATATATATATATATATATATATATATATATATATGTATATATATATTGTTGATTTATTAAGGCATGTGTTTTTGTAGTGGAATAGATAA
Source organism: Protopterus annectens (assembly GCF_019279795.1). Taxonomy (NCBI): domain Eukaryota; kingdom Metazoa; phylum Chordata; order Ceratodontiformes; family Protopteridae; genus Protopterus; species Protopterus annectens. The sequence continues at coordinate 1,134,780,570 of NC_056732.1, read as the reverse complement.
ACATTCTGCACAGTTCTTAATCATCAAATTGACACTTGCAGTATGACACAGGTGTGCATGTGCCTACCTACTATCATTAACTGCTTTGTGACATGCATGACTGTAATGTCATTCTGATTTCATGTGCACATAAGTCTTGTTTCATCCACATGTTGTCATGCTGTGACAAACACAAAAATATCACATTTTGATTCAACTGCAACCTTGTGGAGTTTCTGTATGTGCAATTGTGTTGCTTTTCACAAGGATTATTGAGGTGGTCAGCATTGCCATTGTGTGAGTATCAGCATTTGTCTCTGTAAATGTTCTGCATAAGCAACAACCAACTAATTTGTAATGTGTCCTTATATGGTATCAGGCCACTCAAACGTAGCTTTCCCATGAAACACATATAGGCATATGTTATGCAACTGATGCAATTAGGTGAGATTAATACAAATGCATGTGATGCATAACCAAGGTTGTATTTGGAGGTGTCACAAATCATTTATTTAAAACATGTGAACTGTTAAGGGAAATACACAACTAAGAGCAGAGCTGTTTGTGAATGCCACCAGAAATTCTTAACTGGAGAAAATAGATAGTCTGACAGCTGATAGTTTGACTCATACTTCATCCCCCTGTCACCACTGGCCACCAGCCAAAGTATACATGCAAAAATTGCTCAGTTTATTTTCTCAGGAGAGCAGCTGATCTGTTTGCTCTCTAAGGCTAAAACACAGAATCCATGGACCCTGACAACATCCCAGGTTACCTACAACATGACATAGCAGACACAGTTGGATCCCTACTTAAACACAGCCTCCACACAGCCTATGGTCTTGCAGAATGCAGTACAGCAAAAGTCATCCATCTAAATGGGGGACCATCACCTGATGCATGGACTTATAGACACATACCTCTGGCTCTACTCATCAGTGAGTCAGAACAGCAATTTCTCATGAACCTTAACAAAAAGAACACAGGTGATCTCCCAAATACATACCAAACACATTTGATTTGTTTAGGCTACATCACATCTGTTAAATCTGTTTGACATCTTCAAGACAGTCACCAAGGATATGCATTAGGAAAAGACAATCATCCTCCATAACTTGAACTGGCCAAAGCATTTGACACAAATCCACAGTAGGTTATTACAGAGAAGCTGTCTCAAGTGGACATAAACACCAATGTTACCAAGTGTGCAGACAAATGGATCACATACAGGACACATAAAGTCGAAGTGTCTGAAGTCACCTTTAGCTACAGTCCAGTGACCAGGTCTGTATCTCAGGATTCTATACTAGCCCCTTTCCTTTTCAGTATTTAAGTCTCAGAAGTCAAGACAAACTTACACATCTTTTGTCTTCCCAGCTTTGTGGATTACTGCAAATTGTGGACAGTCACTGAATGCAAGAATGGTATTGGTATAATGCAGAAAGTATTAACACACAAAGAATTGTTGCCAGAGAAATGGAGCTACAGTAGATGAACAAAAATCATGATTAGTTATTTTATGAAAGCAAATAGTCAAGCAAATTACAGTAAAGACAGCACACCCCTATGGGCAGATCAAGTGGTACGTGACATGGATACTCAGGTAGATAGTAAGCATAACTTCCACCAGCTTATGCCCACAGTGGTGACAAATCTCTTGTATGTAGACAACTATTGAATATGGGCAGGACATCCATATCAAAGGACATTATAGTCCCATTGTTCTCAGCTCTCATTGCACTAGTAATTGAGTACAATGCACCCTTTTCCATGTACCTCACCACACATCTTCCAGGAATGATCTACTGAGGTGTATCACTTTTGCCAAAGTGAGCTC
>NC_056732.1:1134581254-1134771254 GCF_019279795.1 Protopterus annectens | reverse complement strand
ACTTTAAAATCTCTGCCCATCAGATTTTTAAAACCTGACAAAGGTGGTGGATTGGTTGTGTTTGATGACTATCAATATAAACAAAGAATGTTATATGTTCTTGACTCACCAACTTATGAGATTTCCTCTATTAATGAGGTTAATACAACTCAAGGGCGCATTCGGGGATATTTTCGTGACATGTTTTTAGCAGGTAGGATTGATTTAGATACATATAATTACATCGATATTGTATCTCCTAAATTACCTGTCATGTTCGGGTTGCCAAAAATTCACAAAAATCAAAATAATCCCCCTATGCGTGCCTTAATTGATGGCAGGTCATCCATGACGTATCCATGCTCGAAACTTAAAGTCAAGATTTTGTCGAAGTATGTTAAAAAAATCCCTACTATTTGTAAGGATTCATGGTCCTTTTTGAACGACATGAATAGTATAAAATTTGATGGCAATTTGAATTTTTTGACAATCGATGTCATCGATTTATACACATCTATCCCTCATAATGAGGCTGTTGAGTGGATTGAACTTCTTCTTAATGAGCTAGGAGCACCCCATACTGATATTGAAGTTGTCACTGAACTTTTGGGTATAGTACTTTCTTGCAACTTTTTTCTCTTTGATCAACAGTTTTATTTACAAAAGTGCGGGGTTGCTATGGGCTCCCCATGTGGGGCGAGCCTAGCCAACTTATTTGTGGCTTTCTGGGAAAAACATTACTTAATGTCCAACCAGAATTTGGTGAGGAATGTTAAATACTACACCAGATTTTTGGATGACATTTTTATTTTGTTTGATGGTGATGAAGAACAAGCAAGCTTGTTTGTTGAATGTTTAAATTCCACTACAGAATGTTTAAAGTTTACATTCAATTTTTCTAGCTTGGAAGCCAATTATTTGGATGTTAAATTAGTGAAAGATGTTGACAAAGGCAGTTATCGCTCTAAGATTTACAGAAAGCCAACTTATTGCAATTCCTTCCTACACTACAGTAGTTACCATCCACCTAAACAAAAAAAGTCCATTGTTAAGGGGCAACTAGTACGTGCAGGAAGGATGTGCACCACACTTGATGACTTCAGAAATGAATGCCAGTTCTTAAAAGATTTATTTTTGAATCGAGGATACCCAGATACATTAGTCAATAATCTCATACTAGAAGTAGATGTAAAACGACTAAGAGGCATTTATAGACCACTACTTGATCAAGAAAATACTGTGCTGACACCCTTAATTAATGAAGGTGCCATCCCTGTTGATATGGGAAGTATACAGGGACCAATGAAAAATTTCTCTTTGAGTTTCATTACGCAATACACTTTACATTCCCCTGATATCTGGGCTTCGGTGTTAAAGAACTGGCCTTTGGTAATCAATTCTCCTAACCTGATTGATAAACTAGGAATACGTCCTACAGCCATTTACAAAAGAGGAAGGAACCTCAAGGAATTATTACAGATGAATTCTAACATATCAGACTGTTCGAAATCTAAGGGGTCCTTTAAATGTGGCTTTTGTAACATGTGTAAGTTTATCACGTCAGGTAGTTTGTTCAAGATTAGGAATGTTAAGCACTATATACATTATAAGATTACTTGTGATTAAAATCAGTGGTATATCTTGCCCAGTGCAACTGCTGCCCTTGTTTTTACATTGGAATGACCAATCGTAAACTAAAAGAAAGGGTGTACCAACACATTTATGCCATAAAAAAACCTTTGTTGGAAAATGCCTTAGCTAAACATGTGAATATTAACCCTGGCCACAGCTTTAGTTTTATGGGCATTGACCAGGTAGTGCCATCTATTAGAGGAGGCCCATTTTCCATTCTGTTAGAAAATGTAGAACTAGCTTGGCAATTGAGTCTTGATGCATTCAGACCACCTGTTCTGAATGAAAATTGTAATATATCTTGTATTTTAAAATTGAAGAGTTACCTGAGGTAACTATATATTTTTTACTATTTGAATATGTTTTATTTATTCAATATATTAGGTATTATTTTATAACCATTATATAAAATATTGTAAGGTTTTATTTATTTTAATTTGGTTAATTAATTTTTGAGTACAGGAAATTGTGGTTAGATACTTCCTGTTCATGTACTATATATATTATGTGGTTTGCATTAGTTAACTGTTTCCTTCTGATGAAGCTGTGACATTGGTTACGGCGAAAACGTTTTACTTTTGTAAAATAAATACTGCGTTAAAGGAGATTTCGTTTGTGCTTTTCTGCCTCTAGCCTGCTTGTCGGACTCAAGGTTGCCTGCATTTTCTATTTTGGTTTCCCGTTTTTTACTGGTTTGTGCTTATATATATATCTATATATACGCATATGGGTCTTCTTCAAAAGAACAAAATCCCACTTACCCGAATCACTAAATGTTGAGATGACTTCACAGAAACCACAAATAAACGAACACTCAGATCACTGACTAGAAACTCCAGGTAAATAGCTGTGTATCCAGCACCACAAAAACATCAAAACAAAGCAAAACCAAGTTATATTGGAACTGCATCCCCATACCCCCCCCCCCAAATATATATACCAATTCTGAGATCGCACTACAGTGAGGAAAGTGTCAAATTTCAGCATGGTGGCCAAATGATTCCTTTCCCATGGTAACTTTTTGGTCTTTTGAGTGTTCATTTGTTTGTTGTTTTGGTGAAGTCATCTCAACATTTAATGATTCAAGTAAGTGGCAGTTCTCTCCTCTGAAGTAGACCCATAAATATATCCATATCTATCTATCTATCTATCTATCTATCTATCTATCTATCTATCTATCTATCTATCTATCTATCTATCTATCTCTATGTGTGCATGTGTGTGTGTGCATCTATATATATATTTATATATATATATATATATATATATATATATATATATATATATATATGTATATATATATATATATATATATATATATATATATATATATATATACACATGCACACAAGTTCCCTTCAGAAGCTCGAAATACTGAAATCTCGAATTTCAGTATTTTGAGGCCAAGAAGCTGAATCCACATAATAGAGAAAGTTTAGAAGCATGAAATTCAAAACCTCGAATACCTGAGGTTTTGAATTTCGCGCTTCTAAAGTTCCGCTATGGTCATGTATTCTGGTAAGTGTGTGTGTGTGTGTGTGTGTGTGTGTGTTAAGGGGTCTGGGTAGGGGCTGTGGTGTGTGTCAGTGTGTTTTGTTGCTGTGATGTGTATGTGCGAAGAGAAAGTAGCTTGTGTTTTGGTGTTTTGTGTGTGTTTGTATGTAGTGTGACCTCGGAGTGAGAATATTTAAGTAGGGCTGTGTGGGTGGTGCAGGGGGACTTGCCCCCCTTCTTTCATGTAGTAGAGGGATTGTGTGTGTTTGTGTGGTGGATGGTGTGTGAGTGTGTGTGTGTGTGTGTGTGTGTGTGTGTGTGTGTGTGTGTGTGTGTGTGTGTATGTGTGTGTGTGTGTGTGTGTGTGTGTGTGTGTGTGTGTGTGTGTGTGTGTAGTAAAACCGCAAAATTCAAAACCTCCGGTATTCGACGTTTTGAATTTCGAATTTTTTAGTTTTTGTTGTTTTGTGGATTCAACTTCTTGGGCTCGAGATACTGAAATTCGAAATTTCAGTATTTCTAGCTTCCGAAGTGAATCTATATAAATATATATATATATATATATATATATATATATATATATATATATGTGTGTGTGTGTGTGTGTGTGTGTGTGTGTGTGTGTGTGTATGTGTGTACAGATAGATATATATATACCCCAGGATTCATGAAGTAAATTATCCAGTGCAAGAGCAGTGTAGCTGTTCCTGCACGGAATATGGCCACTGAGCAGTCCACGAACATGCTGTTTTGACATGCACGAGTGGCCCTACACCGTTCCTGCATGGAAACCCATGGAGTATGCTAGTCAGCTCATTTGCTCGTGAAAACCATGTAAATGAGCTGATTTAGCAATCCAGGAAGTAGGCAGGTCTCCATGCAGGAACAGAGTAGGGTGCAGAAATGTATTCGGCTACTAACAGCATACATTTCTGCAAAAAAGAAAACGGAGCCATGACAGCTCCAATAAAAGTATGTATTAAAGTGGTTGGCCATGCCAATGGCCAGATATAAGGCCATTGGCATGGGGAAGTGGTTAATATTCATAAAAATAAATGTTTTTTTTTTTTTGGCCGATCTCAACTGTTTAAGCATATTGGAGTGCGGTGCAAACTGGATGACACAATGGGCCATTAAAAGCACTTAATAACACAGCTCACAGGTGGCTGCATAGCTGAAAATGGGAGGAGATGTAAAAAAAAAAAAAAAAAAATATATATATATATATATATATATATATATATATATATATATATATGTATATATATATATATATATATATATATATATATATATATATATATATATATATATATATATAGATATATATATACACACAGGGCAACAGCACAATAAAGCATAAATGAAGTAGAAATCATTAATATGGGACTCTTGTAACTCACAATGGGCCAGGTAAAGCACATAATAATACAGATGGCAGGTGGCTGCAGAGCTGAAAATGGCAGGAGATGTAAACAAATCAAAGGGCAACAGTGCAATAAAGGAGAAATGAAGTAGGAATCACTAATATGGGACTCTTGCAACTCACAACTGGCCAGGTAAAGCACACAATAATACAGCTGGCAGGGGGCTGCATAGCTGAAAATGTGAGAATATGTAAAAAAAAAAGAAAGAAAGGGCAACAGCACATTAAAGGAGAAATGAAGTAGAAATCACTAATATGGGACTCTTGCAACTTACAATGGGCCAGGCAAAGCACATAATAATACAGCTGGCAGGTGACTGCATAGCTGAAAGTGGGAGGCGATATAAGCAAAAATTATTTAAAAAGGGCAACAGCTGAATAAAGACAATCATGCACAAATTACCAGTAATGTCTCTAACACTCACAGTGGCCAAAGGAAAGCCATGAGTAATATAGGTGGCAGCTGGAATGTATCATAGTTAGTCAATCATATAGGCACCATCTGCAGTACAACAGTATAAAGTATGAAAACACCTTACAGTCTGTTTTTCCCATTAACTCTGCACCATTGGTATATACATGAAGGGGAATTTTAAATGGAAAAATGTTAGGGGCTGCTATTGCTTTGATCCATCAGTATGTGATAGAGGCTAAAGGCGGAGAGGAGGATAATGCTGTCAACTGCCAAAGACCAAGGAGGAGGAGAAGAGTGTTCTGACCCAGGGTAACCTACCAGGGTCTACGTGATCTGGAGATAGTAGAGCGCTACAGGGTGGACAGAAACATACTTCAGCAACTCACAGAGCTGTGACAGCCTCAACTCAGAGATAGAACCAACAGAAGGGAACCCATCCCAGCGGATACCAAGGTATGTGTTGTCTTAAGAATTCTAGCTACAGGAACTTTACAAAACACCTGCTGGGGACATGATGGGGACCTCATAGGCATCTGCATCCAGGATACTCCACCAGTTCCTGGATGCCATGCTACCACATGCTGATGAGCACATTTACTTCCCCAACATCAGTGAGGAGAGGACCAGCAATATGTGTCTCTTCCACCGTGTGGCAGAATACCCGGTGGAACTGCGTGCCATAGACTGCACGCATGTCCACATCAAAGACCACACGCTGAACAGGGTAGTGTCTACATAAACTCCAAGGGCTTCCCCTCCATCAACTGCCAGATCATGTGCAATGCCCAGGGCATTATCATGAATGTGTGTGCTGCAGCCCTGGAAGCTATCATGACTCTCACATCTGGCATTCATCACAGCTGTACCAAGCATTTGCCAGTGGGGTCATCCTGCATGGCCATCTGGTGGGGGATGCTGGCTATGCACTGGTGCCGTGGATGATGGCACCCATCAGAAATGCACACACATCCATACAAGAATGCCATAATGAGGCATCACACAAACCAGGATCATTATAGAGCATGTGTTTGTGATGATCAAGTCACGGTTCCGCTGCCTTGACATATCTGGTGGAGCTTTGCAGTACACACCAGCCACATGTGCACACATGTTCATAGTATGTGCCATGCTACACAATATGATCTTGTGGAAACAGCTGCAGCAGGAACAGCACAGGGAAGGGCCACACAGCCCACCACCATTGCCAAGGTCCCCACATACACAGAGGGACTCACAGGAGTGGGCCCCTGAGCCTGCTCCTGTAGGCAGATGGAGGCGTGCCCAGTATGCTCAGGCCTTGGCAAAGAGGCAATGCATAGCCCACACACCGACAGTGTAGAGACCCCAGGGACTAACACCTCTCTCTGACTCACACACACTGTAAAATGTATGACACACGCATCACATTACATGTAACTTATCATGTATAGGCAGTGTACTGTGTCCATCCAACTTAGGCAGCCCTCACGCACTGTCCTCATAACTGCTGCAAGCACAAGGTAAGTCAGTCTTCTTAATAATAAATGAATGTATGAAAGTATGTTCTGCTAGCATATGTATGGTCATGCTGCATGCATGCAAGCAAATGGGGTGGCCTACTGGGATAGCAGCACACAACTGACAGCTATGTTGGCCACCAGGAAATGCCTGGCCAAAACAGGCCTCCACACACTATGCAGTAGTACCAAGGGGGCAAGTCCCACTGCAGTATAGGTGTGGGGACAACTAAGTGGGGGGGGGTCATAGGTCACAAGCATAGATGTCAGGGTTGGGGTCCCATAACCACCCCTCACACCTACACAGCAAGTCAGCTGTAGAAAAACACAGAGAAATGTCTTGTAAAGGCACACAAATGGCGGCAATGTTGAATTGACCTCTACAGACTCACACAGTGATAGCACAGCAAGACCCGCAGTTGCAGTACGACTATGAAGGATAAGAAATCTGAAACTCAAATGTATGCCAGTACAATCTGGCATGGGATCTTTACTGATATGCCTCCAGTCCCCAAGACAGGGCACATTTGTATGGTAAATGTTACCAAAATGTAAAGCAAATACCAGCACAGTATGTGCAAATGTGTACAGTGGACAGGTGTGCCCCTCCCCCACATACCCACACAAATGCAGTAACATATATGTTTGCATGGAAATAGCAGCATAGCTCACATTGGCAGGGCTGAACCAATACACATGAAAATATGTTACCTGTCCACAATATGCAGGAGTCAATGAGCTATGTGTATGTCTGGATCTGGGCAGCATGTTCTTCTGGCAGTCGTCTTGTACTGCCCTAGGTACAGTGCTGCCTTTGACAGGGCCCTGTGTGGATAACTGCAGTGCCAAATGTTATGCATTTCAGTGACACCCACTGCTCTGCTACATACATACATACATACCTGGAAGTCACAGTGCTATGTGGAATATGCTACACATATTACTGTCATCTTGAAGGATGTGTAGCAGAGGTACCAAGGCTTTTGTGAATATAAGTGTTGTGTGGTACTGTTGCCAGTGGTCATTCTCAATAATCCTTTTTCTTATGTTTGCTTTTACAAATAATGGACATGCCTCTGTATCCACACCCATAACTCCCAACCTCTGACAGCAAGATGTCTGGACAAAGGCAGAAATAAAAGTGGAACAAAGGCACAATGATAGGCATATGGTGTAAATATCGCCCTTACATACTGAGAAAGTTGGTGGGGTGAGGGGTTTGCAATAGTGAGAATTGTCTGAAGGTTATGTATTTGGGAACAGCAATGTCTGTATTATTTTGCAGCATCACATTTCAATTATATGCAACTAACTTGCTATAAAAACACCAAGTTTATATAGAAAGGCTGAAACCTCTAGCCAAACACCTTGACAACCTGCCAAAAATGTACAGGTCAGAGGTATGCACACACAAGGATATGACATCTCAGGTCAGAAAGATACCACGCAAGCAGGATATCCTTCACCAGGTTGCTGGACTGTTCACACAGCTGTGTGTCATTACAACTCTGGCTGTAGCTGCACCTCACAAATGGCCTTGTTGGGCAAGAATTTACACAGCTGCCCTCATAATATTAGTCTCTGTATCATACAACTACTATTCTTCTGGTAAAACACTGTGATGGTCTGAGGATGTCTGCACTAGGTAATGGCACAATACATTGCAGTTTCAGACTACAGATATGTCAGAAAATGTCTGCTAAACCAAACAGGTACCCTGAGGAAAGTCATGTGTACACCTGAGAGGTATGGCTGTACCACACAAAACTCTGGACTTGAGTGCACCTATCTCTGGAATGGAGTCCCACTCTGACTATAGAAGGTTACACTGGGCATGCTCCTACAGTTAGAGAATCACAGAACATGTTGGAACCCACATCAGAATATATGACTGTATTGTGTATATATGTCTGTGTATACAGACAGCTATGTACACCTCAACTGTCCCCACACACACATCAGACAAGATTACCCTCAGCTAGCTGGAGATGGCCCATATGTGTTATATCTGCATCTGTTGTGTGAGATACACACACATATATATATGGGCAACAGATAACAGCATATGTCAACCATGCACACACATAGATGTGGGGAACTGAGAGACAGACAGTGATACACAGAAAGACAAAAGGGGACACAGGGTGAGTCACACACACTGATACCCTAAATGGTATATAGTGATATCCTGCTGTGGACAGTGGCTTACCAGTTGCAAACAGTCGCATGCACCAGCATAAAAGGTAAGCCTCATTGTGTAACATTACTGAGGTTGAGTTTATAATATCACATCACCTGCCTGAGTGTGTGTGTGTGTGTGTGTCTCCATAGGTCCAAGTATTAGGAGACTCCTCCCACTCTGTACACTTCACATTGCCCTACTTTACAACATCTGCTGCTTTCATTCACCTTAGAAGTACCATGGGACACCAATCACCTCTAAAGCTCTGTAGTACGTGTGATAACTGTGTAACACTATAGTAGAAATAACTAGAGAGGGAGGGGTTCTAATCTCAATACTGGCAACTGTGTGTGTGGGACAGTTGTGTATGTGAGGGTAAGGGAGTGTTTGTTTGTAGGTGAAACAGTTTCAGGCCATTCCCACCCACAACACTTCCCAGTGTCTCACTTTATCACTCATGGTGATGTCATTCCCCTTTTCAGCACCTTTGGCCAGTTGTCAGCTAAGTAAGCTTCGTAGTATGTGTGATAACTGTGTAACACAATAGTACAAATCACTAGCTAGACAAGGGTTCTAATCTCAGATCTGGCAAATGAGTGTGTGTGTATGTTTGTAAGAAGAAGCATTTTGATAAGTCTCCCACCCTCTGCCCTACTTTACCACTCCTGCTGATGTCATTCCCCTTATCAGTACCTTTGGCCAGATTTCAGTCCAGTAAGCTCTGTGGTGCATGTGATAACTGGGTAACACTATAGTACAAATAACTAGATAAGCATGGGTTTGACTCTCAGATCTGGCAAATGTGTTTGTGGGTGTATAAGCCTGTGTGTAATTGTATATGTTTGTCAGAAGAAGTATTTTGATAAGTTACCAACCCACTGGCCAACTGCATCAGTCATGCCGATGTCACTACCCTTATAGGTTTATAGGTGTGTACTAGGCTAATGGCCCTGGAGCCATTACAAGCCTAACACATAGAAGTGCCTTGCCATTGTACCACCCGGCGTTAGTTCCCAGTGAGCCCATCAAGTAGAGCCACTGGAGTGATCCCTGGGGTGAACTTTCTATTACCCATTCACTCATCAAGATCTCTCTGGAACAGGGTCACCTAGGTACTTTGCTTGACATGTATGGGAAGTCTATTCCAGGGCATGTGCAGTCTCTGGGTAAGGAACCTATACCTCCAGCATGTTGTCTTGATTGTGGTAATGAGGTTGCGGTCCCTGCTGTACGTGATGCAGAGAAATTGGGATGTCTTTAGATGTAGCATTTGTAAAAGAGCTGGGTCAGACATGGCTTTGCAAGTCAAGCAAAGATCATCGTTAAGTAGCCGATATGATACAGAAAATAACTGGAGTCTTTTTAGTTTGTCTGTGTAGGACATGTGTTTAATGGCTAGGATCATCATTGTGAGGGAGTTCTGTGGCCTCTCCAACTGTTGCAGGTGTCTAGTGAGGTACATACCATATGGGCCATTATACTTGATAATTGTTCTAATGAGAGAAGAGTACTCAGAGACGATAACCTCCTTTGGATGCAAAACTCTTGGTAATGAGATGTGCCACATAGAAGGATTTCCTGACAACAGTGGCAATGTGGTGGTTAAAGGACAGGTTGCTGTCTACCTTTGTCCCCAGATCTCTTATAATGCCTGCAGTGTTCAGTGGGCTCCCATCGATGTGGTACTTAGTGGGAACTGAGATTTTACCAAAGAGGCTAATGATGCATTTTGTGGTGTTAAGCTTCAGGCCATGGTTTCCACACCTGTCAGTGGTCTCAGTGAGGCCTTACTGTAGGATGTCTGCATCTCTTGTGGAGTTAATGATGGCTTCCAGCTTGCAGTTGTCTGTGAACTTGGTCAGCCAGAGTTCCTTTGTGTTGTCCTGGACAACTGAGAAGTACATGCTGCACAGAAGAGTACACAGGACTGATCCCTGTTGGACTCCACTCGTGACTGGCTGGCAGTCTGACTTGGATCTCACTACTTTCACACTGTGTGTTCTATCTGTGAGCCAATTTTCAACCCCCCTAGTGATATAGGGTCTATATTATCATATTGCATGCTCAGAAGAGTGAACAACAGATAATCAATCCCATGTAAGCGAAAGCTTACAATGTTGAAACTTCAGAACAGCGATTATTTTCCAATGGAAAACAATCGCTGTTCCGAAAAAAAAAAAAAACAACAACAACAGTAAAACATTATTTAATGTGGGGAGCTTTGCCCCCACCCTGCCCTACTTAAATACACCAACTCTGAGATTGCAGTACAGTGCCAAAAAGGCAAAGTAGGGAAAGTGGCCAAACAAATTCTTTCCAAGGGAAAGAATTCGCTAAACAGCCACTTCACTATTTTGCCTTTTCACTCTTTACTGTTTAACAAAGATGCATTCGACAACCTGCGTCTGTGACAGCATAATAGGGAAATATGATATAGGAGTTGATGCCTAGTTTGGTGGGTTCATCTATAATTCTTGAGTGAGGAATAGTATCAAGAGCCTTGGCCAGATTGATGTAGGCTGTATGTAATGCTTTACTGTCATACACAGCCCTGGTGACTGACTCAAAGACATCAACCAGGTTGAGCAGGCATAATCTCCCTTACACAAAGCCAAACTGTGTGGGGTCCAGAGTTAGGAGATTACCTATATGTTTGTCAATCAGGTCCTTGATGATGCACTCCATAGTTGTACACATCTGACTTGTCAGGATACGGAATGATAATTTCCAGGGTCTGTAGTTGCCACACCTTTATGCAGAGGGATGACTCTAGCATTGCGCCATTTGGGAGAGACAAAGCTTGAGGTGAGGCTGTGACTGAACAGGGCACACAGATGTGGTGCCGGGTATCTTTGTAGTTCATAGAGAACACAGCCAGGGATAATTTGGGGTCCCATGGAAGGTGTAATCTTCCTCGTGGACAATGCAGGTGTAACCTGGGTGCCTGGCATTCTTCTGGCATTCTAATTGTTCCTCTGGGGGGAGAGGAGTAAATCTGGCACTGGATGGGTTGGCAAGATTGTTGGCAATATCAGTTGGCAGGTGGTAGCATTGTGCAGTAACTCAGAGCACTTCTTGGTATTGGCATGGAGGTTCTTGATATCAGTAACAAAGGATGTGTGATTATTGTCAGTGTCTAATGCAATTCTACCATCATAGGCAGCTTTAGATGATTTCATGAGGGATATCAAGTTGTTGTTGAGGCTAATAAGGGAGTTTCACCACTCTTGGGACTCCACCTTTTTCTGTAACAATTTTTTCCTTCGGTTGTACAGGTTATTAATGGCAGGGGACCACCAGATTGGCCTCCAGTGTTTGGATGAGAGTGTCATGGTTATGTTGGGTATGGCTAGCTCCATGCATTGATTTACATGTTTGTACAGTGCATTAGTGTATGATTCAGCAGTCATGCAGGTATTTTTCATTTACATGGGTGCTGTGAAGTTAGCCACCTCTTTTCTTAAGAGTCCAAAGTCAGCTATGGAGAATTTTTTCAAGGTGGTTAACTTTGCAGGGGGTGTGGGCGAGATATGGATTTCCATGGTAATTACTCTATGTTGGATCTGACCAGGTAGTGATTGACTGCTGGTGTCTAGCAATGTTCCCATATGTTAATAATCAACACAGGTCAAGGATGTTGCTTCTTTTGCTGGGTGTCAGAATGAGTTGGCCCAGGGCTTTGGAAATGATGAATTCCAGGAAGCCTTGGGCCAGTGTATTGGTGCTTGAATATCTTACACAGTTGATGGAGGGGTAGTTGAACTCTCCTAGTATGAGAGTGTTGGGTTGGATATTTTCCAGGGTGTTGAGGAATGTGGATTGAGAGTCTCAGGGCATCAATGTGGACCTATAGCAAGCTATGACCTGGATTGCACTATTACCCAATGTCAGCTGTACCTGACGTATCTCAGATGCCATATGCTGTGATACTATTCTGGATGTGTGCATATCCATTATTAATACGGAGACACCACTGCCTTTGTAGCTGTTGTCCATGTTTTGGGGCTGACAGGTGTGGAGTGAGTTATAGGCTGGTAGTGCAGGGGTGCTGTCCACTGCTATAAACCAGGTCTCCATTACAGCACAAATGTTAATGTTCTCCATTTTGCGGAGTGCTTCGAGTGGCTGCATCTTGAGATGTAGATGTCTAGTGTTGAGCAGCATGACCCTCTGATTGCATATATGTACAACTGTTACAGTGGTAATTTGATTTGGAACACCATCTAAAAAGGCATTATAGGGGTGGCAAGACACTTAGCCAGTACCTGGAAACTCAGGGGTGACAGATGCAGGCCATCTCTGGCAAGCATCACAGTCTGTCAGTCATGTCATCCCAAGCAGACAGATACTGGATCCCATGAGAGTGACAGCAGACACTTAAGCCAATTGTTGAATTCAATCATTTGTTGTTTGTACTGCAGTATCATTCTGGGTGACAGTAGTATACTGCTCAGGGCTGCTGTCATACCTGCCTGGCCCACATAATCTGAGAGCTCCACCATGTCTCTTTTCATATGGTCCATGGAGGTGAATCTCAGGTCATTAACATACACATGGACAATGACAGAGTGATACTTATAGTTGCTGTGGAGTGACCTAACTGGGTGTGTTATGTGTTGGATGCTGGCACCTAATAGACAGCTGACTGTTACCTCCTCCATGTTCAGCCTAGTGAGTGTAACATCTGTGTGCCTCACTATTTATTCACCTATGATTACTGTATCAGGCAAGGTGGTTGACTTTTGGGGCTTAGGTTGATGGGCACACTGTGGAGGTGAGATATGTGTCCTGTGGTTTGTGCTGTGTTGTGGTTGTTGAGAGGGTGTCTGTCTTGGTGGTCTCCGCTATGTGGGTAAATGTCTATTTAGTGCCTCTGTGAAGGTGGGTGTGTGGTTTTTGTTTGTATGTCAGAGCTGTGATAGTGGGTGTTCTGGAGGGGTATGTGTTCCATGTGATGTGTTGCAAGTGTTGACCCTTTTCCTCTTGACCAGCTAGTCCAGTCTTTTCTGTAGAGTGCATATCTTCCAATTCGGTGATATAGGGGTATCTCTCACAAGTCTGAGTGTTGGAAATTTAGAGGAGAGGGTTGTCTGTGTACATGAGGCAGTTGCAACTGTACCTCAGAATTCCCAAGTGCACCAGGTTAATGAGCAAAAGCACAGAGAACCCCAGTTTAATCATACCAGGAGGGGTGGTCATAACTACTAAGTATTGGAGCTAATTATGTGAGGAATGGCTACTGCTGATGGCTGTCATGTGTGCTAGAATAATTGTTAAAAAAAATGTTGAAATGCAAAGTTAGTAGGCTATTTGAAGTGTAGGAGAGAAAGAACTATCATTATCTAAGGGAAAACTGAAAGCAGACTGTCTGGCACCTGTAACAGTTTACCTCAGCTGTGCAGTTATCACCACCTTTTGCCAATTGTCAGCCCAGTAAGCTCTGTAGCGTGTGCACTAACTGTGTAACACTATAGTAGAAGTAATTAGATAGGCAGGGGTTCTAATCTCAGTACTGGTAAGTGTGTGTGTGTGTGTGTGTGTGTGTGTGTGTGTGTGTGTGTGTGTGTGTGTGTGTGTGTGTGTGTGTGTGTGGGAATCATATACTGTGTGTGTTATACCATTTTGAGTTGTGTACCACCCTGTAAACCTCCCATCACCCTACTTTACTAGGCCTGCTGATGTCATTCAGCTTAGAAGTACCTTGAGACTAGGTGAAATTATGTAAGCTCCATGGCGCTTCCAATAACTGCGTAACACTATAGTAGAAATAACTAGATAGGTAGGGGGTCTAATCTTGCTATTAGCAACTGTTTGTGTGTGTCTTGGGTGAAGATCATATCCTGTTTGGCTGATACCGTTTTGACTTGTACCATCCACGCCTGTTTACCACCTCCCGATGGCATTACTTTATACAGCATGGTAACAGCATCTGTCTCACATGCAGCATGTTAAACCACCATGCATGCCATGCCAATTCTCTGCACAGATGTCTATGGAATATGCAGATGTTTGCAAACTATATATGGTCTGTGTCCATTACCAATGCCCATGCATGTGATATTGTTGCCAAATCAGCCACAGTGAGTTTAGTGACACACATGCCAGCATCAGGCATCATACCTGACTGAAACAACATACTGGTATGACGTCTGCTACATTATCACTTGCCCAGACTTGTAGGAGCAATACATGAATCCACATTCTATTTCTGGTCTGTTATCTCACCATCCATGAAGGTATTCAGAACATTACATGTTGTAAGAGGTGGTGTGCTATGTCCCATGCATATAATCTATGTGGGGCATGTCATGTGTATGTAGTAGTACAGTACATCAAGGTAGAAATGTAGCTTTACTAATCTGTCTATTGCCAACTGTGTTTAGGTTACTGTGTGCACATCCCCTGTGTCAGTCCTTACTCTGTGTATGCAAAGGATATACCATTTTGTCTCTCTGTTCCACCCGGTAAACTCAGGAATACATACCACAAACCTCTCATACACTGTATCATGCATGCCTCATCAACTGCATCAGGTTTGAGTGTATGGGAAAGAAATGACTGGGCCAACAGGTGCTGATAGGTGAATTTGCTGCAGTTAATGTAATGGCTACACTTATGAGGGACCTGCTGACAGTACTGCAATAACCTGCTCTGTATGTATGAGCCTGTGGCACCACAACACACTGAGCTGACATCTGAAAGCTACCTGTCTGTGACAAGGGGTATGTATGCAAGGTCACACTGTCTGACAACAGTGACCCTCACACACTGTTGCATGCATACACACCTGATGCATGTACAAATAAAGCTGTACCTTGCCTATGACACTGTTGGTGTATCCCCAATTTGCCATACTCCCTCTTGGGAATGTCTGCAGGGCTACAGCCTGCAAACACACAGACACCTGAAACACAAACAGAATACAGCATGTCAGACTACCTTCAGTCAGTGATACTAACAGAAATAATGCATCCTGGCTAATAAGGTACGTACACCTATCTGTTTACCCATAACAAATGCAAGCAGACAGCACCATACATAGTATAACATAGATACACTGTACTATATTCATCCTGTGCATCAGACCCATATTAGCATGTCCCTACATCGATGGTATGGATAACAGGGATGTGGCACATGAATCATCATATGCAGAGGGTGTGGTGTGGGTTTGCCAGATGCCTAGGCTGGGCCATATGGTTGATATCATGTGTGTGTGTTTGTGGGTTGTTCATTAAATGGGCTGTGCAGGGGTGGTGTGTGTGTGTGTGTGTGTGTGTGTGTGTGTGTGTGTGTGTGTGTGTGTGTGTGTGTGTGTGTGTGTGTGTGGTGTTGACTTGTCTAATGGTGATGTGTGAGTGTTTGTATGCACACAGTCTTGCCATGTGGCCACCTTACACAGGGGTAGTTTGGACAACTGTGGGACTTACATGGCAGGGTGTACAGTTCTCCATCTCTGGCCATGGACACAGGAACTGGTCCTGCTAGGGGTCTCATCTGCACCACCAGGGCCAAGTCCAGATGTGGTACTACTCCCCGATGGTGACTGCTGTCTGCTGGATCCGCGTCCCTTTTGGGACCAGCTAGGACCACATGCCTATGGCCTGCTGCATCATGGCATAGACAGCACATCCCCTTCATTAGTGCTGGTGGCACTGCCAGTATGGGAACGTGATGGTGCATGGCCACGTAGAGCCCCAGCTGATTGTGGTGCTGCCCTATGTCCATGTGGCTGCTGGCCATCCCCTGCCAAATGCTCAAGCACAGATATTCCACAGTCATGGAATGCCAAGGTCACCCTCACTGTCTATCCTTGACCTCAGTACACTCCCAAGTGGCCACAGTGAGGTCAGGAATATCACCACAGACACCAGGGATGTGGTCATCCACGACCCTGCATATATGTCTGGTGTTATGTTCATTAAGTGCCTGTGCCTCCA
Organism: Protopterus annectens; assembly: GCF_019279795.1. Lineage (NCBI taxonomy): Eukaryota > Metazoa > Chordata > Ceratodontiformes > Protopteridae > Protopterus > Protopterus annectens. The sequence goes on along the minus strand of NC_056732.1, from coordinate 1,134,754,690 downwards.
TGATAGCACAAGACATGTGTCTGGTTACCACTGCTGTGGCACTTGCAACAGGGGCATGACAGGCTGCAATCCTCCTCTGAGCTCCCCTGCCCATCTGCTTGTGTGGGAACTCACCAGCAGTCTGGCTATGGCTAGTGCCTGCACCTTCACTTGCCACAGTCATCACACTAACCTGTTCCATGCCACCACCAGCCAACTGTCCATTATCTGTGGCCACTGGTGACGGGGTATATGTAGGCACTGTGACTGTGTGCAGGGACGGGGTTGACAACAGTGGGATGCCAACTGATGGAACAGATTCAGCCCCTGACAAAACCACCATGCCTCAATAGGAGCATCATCATGGTCAGAGTCTGCAGAGACACTGACATCAGGATCAGAGCAGGAGGGACTGTGGCCACCATGGCCACCTTGAGGAAAAAACAACATATGTAAATTACTACCTGCACTATAAGGTTTGCTGGTACACACACACACACACACACACACACACACACACACACACACACACACACACACACACACACACACACACACATACATATACAGGTGAGGTGCCTCAAAGGCATTACACAGACCTCACATTAGCCATCTGGGGACATTCACGACACAAAGTCAGACAAATACATTCATAAGTAGGTACTAGGCTATTGGCCCTAGGGCTAATATACACCTAGCCAAAAAGGTACCCTGGCTTTCGCCACCCAAGAAAATTATTTTCCTGTGGCCCTGTCGAGCAGAGCCAGAGAAGTGATCCCCAGGGTAAATTTCCTATCTCCCTTCCAATCATCAAGTTTTTTCTTAAAAAATGCTAATGAGGAGCTTTGTTTGATATAGATAGGTAGTTTGTTCCAGAGTATGGGAAGACTCTGGGACAGGAATCTATCCCTCCAACATGTTCTATTTATTGTGGTGACAAGGTTTAGGTCCCTAGAGCATGTAGCTCGGAGGGATTGGGATTTCTTTAAGTGGAGCATGTCCAACAGCTCTGGGTTTGACATAGCTTTGTATGTTAGGCAGAGATCGCCTCTGCGTAGGTGATATGCAATGGAGTAAAGCTGGGGTTTTTTGAGATGGTCTGTGTAGAGCATCTGTTTGAGGCTGGTAATCCCCTTTGTGAGGTATTTCTGTGGCCTTTCTAGTTGTTGTAGATGTCTTGTGAGGTACATACCAAAAGGGACATTGTACTCTATAATAGGTCTAATGAGTGACGTGAAAAGGGGAACAATGACCTCTTTTTTCCTGGATGAAAAACCTTTTGTGATGAGGTGTGCCATGTAGAAGGATTTCCTGACTACTGTAGCGATGGAATTATCAAAGGAGAGACTACTGTCCACCTGTGTCCCAAGGTCTCTTATCACACTAATTCATGGGTACAGAGTTTTTACCAAAAGGGATGACAATGCACTTTTTGGCATTGAGCTTGAGGCGATGGTTTTGACACCAGGCATCTGTCTCAGTGAGGAGATTTTGTAGGATGTCCACATCGTTAGGAATTTCAATTATGGCTCCTAGTTTGCAGTCATCTGTGGACTTCATTAGCCAAAGACCTTCTGTGTTAGCCTGTACTTCTGAGAAGTAGATACCAAACAGGAGAGGACCCAGGACTGAACCCTGTGGTACCCCACTTGTTACTGGTCTGAAGTCAGATTTGGAATCTGCTACTTTCACAGTGTGGGTGTTGTCAGAGCCATTTGGCAACCCATTTTGTGACATAGGGATTTATACCTAGTTTAGTGAGTTTATCTAGAAGTCCTGAGTCGAAGATGGTGTTGAAAGCCTTGGGGTGATCTAGCTAGGCTGTGTGAACCACATTACCCTCATCTACAGCTTTGGTGACTGCTTCAAAGAAGTCTATCAGGTTTAGGAGACATGATCTGCCTTTTACAAACCCGAACTGGGTGGGGCCAGAGTTTGGAGATTACCGATGTCATTGTTTATAAGTTCCATGATGATATGTTCCATAGCCTTGCAGACCAGGCTCATCAGGCTAATGGGGTGGTAGTTCCTGTGGTCCATGGTGGCTCCCCCTTTGTGGAGTGGGATAACCATTGCTGTGCACCATTCAGTGGGCACAAAGCCTGAGGACAGACCCGCAGCATCATACAGTGTGGCCCTTTCTACTTACTGTTACTACTAATATACACTCTGTGATACGTGAGTGGTGTTAGCAGGTGATGGGGCTTCACCTAATACACACTGCAACCATGTAATCTTTATTGCTGTTCACCTGTATAGCACTGTGGCAACTCTATAGGACATACCTCCCAATTGTACAGAATTTTGATGAATGTCTAGATGTCTGGCTCATATTTTTGGTCTGTTTCCCATAACTCCTGTGTTTGTCTGATACATTACTGGGATGACCTGTGGAATGGTGCCACTAATTGATGTCATAATTTGAGGTGCAGACTGCATAACCTACAGTACATGTATGTTAAAACAAAGGTGGTTACTCAAACAACTTTGCAAGCTTACAGTGGATATAGTAAGTGTACACACCCCATACCAAGATTTTGTGATATATCACATGACACCTCAGAAATCAGGTCATAACATTTCCCTCATTTCATATGACATACAACCTGTGCAATCCAACTGAAGAACATACACATCAGTCACAGGTAACATATGGTAAATGCAATAGGTATAATAGGCTGGTTGCATGAGTGTGCACACCCTTAAAGTAGTACTCTCCAAAAGCATGTTTTGATTTAATCACAGCATTCAGTCCTCTTGGAAAGGTGTCTATCAGCATGGCACACCTTGACTTGCCAATATTTATACACTCTCACTTGCAAAACACCTCCAACTATGTCAGATTGCAAGGGCATCTCCTGTGCTATCTCCTCTTTAGGTCACCCTGCATATTTTCTATTGGATGTAGGTATGGGCTCTGGCTGGGCCAGTGCAGAACATTGCATGTGTCCTGGTAAAGCCATCCTTTAGTTGATTTGGATGTATGCTTTGGAGCATTGTTGTGTGGAATGGTGGGAATTCCTCTCAATCCACAGCTATGTGGCAGACACCAGAAGGATTGGAGCCACAAGGGAATGGTGTCTGGAACTGTTCATAATCCCCTCCAACTTGCCTACATCCCCAGTTGCAGCTTGTGAATAGCAACCCCAAAACATGACACTGCCATCACCATGCTTCACCATGGGGTGCTGCTGTTGTGGTGATGTGCAGTGGTGTTATTGTGCCATACAAACCTGTCAGAATTGTGGCCAAAGAGTTCAGCCTTGGTCCCATATGACCGTAACACATTTTCTCACTTGCTTTTTGGAGCCCTAATGTATTGCTTTCAGACTTTCTCTGGGCCTGGATATTGCTTGGTGTGAGGAACTGCTGTCATCTTCCAACCCTACCCTATAGGCGAAACATATGGAGACCACGGAAGATTGTTGTCACATGATGTACACATACATTACTTGCTTGAGATTCCTGTTACCCCTTCACTGTTGCTGTAGGGCTCCTGGCAGCTTTTCTGGCCAGTTTTTGTGTTGTATTCTAATAGCATTTGGAGGGATGTCCACTCCTTTGCAATGTCACTGTAGTCCCATATTTTCACCACCTTTTGATGACTGTCTGCACTGTGTTCCATGGTATATGCAAGGCTGTTGAAATGTTTTAGAACCCTTCTCCAGGCTGATACATCTCAAAGATGTGGTCCCTTAGCAGCTTCATCAGCTCTATGTGGACCATGGCTGTTGCTGTAGCAGGCAACTGGGTATATGCTAGGATAATCCTGGTAGGACAGCTGACCTTTATTTGCTGTTAATCAAAGAATCTCTCTGTAATTGATGACAGGTGTGTACCCAATAAGATGTACTGATGTAGTTATATTGAAAGCTGCCTCAGCACAGTATTAGCTTCAGCCTGTGCACAGATATGCATCTAGGTTGTCAGCCTGTGCACACATATGCATCTAGGTTGTTGAGATTATGTGTCATAACTGTTCCCATAACAGATTTGTTTGCTTTACAATTAAATTATACAGGTTATAGGTCTCATGACAGTTTGGCAGGATTTTGAAACTGTCTGTTGTGCTCTCATTTTTGTATATCACAAATACCTGCCATTCTAACAGGTGTAGATCATTTATATGCACTGTATAACACTAATTTATACAATATGACCCTAGTTTTTGGCCTTTGTCCCCCCATTTTGTCAGTCTGTCTAGATGTCCTGCAATGATAGGTTGTGAGGTATGTTACAGATATGTGACATCTCTGGAAATAGGCCCCTGTGATGACCGCCATGATGCAATTTAGTAAACACCACCTCAACTGAACATGCAGTTGTGTGCATGGTCACATGCATGACAATAACATGCCTGGGGTACTGGTGAGCCACAACAGTAAAATCCCATACTTACTGGCTTCAGGCTGCTGTCCCACGTGCAGACCAAAGGGACCTATGTAGTTGTGGGGGAGAGGTATTGTCAGCAGATACACATATGGCATTGGTACAAGATGACTCCTACGTTTCTGCACAGGTACAGTACACACTATGATTTTACACAATTTGCTGTAATTCACCATAGATGTGCATTTGTGTGCATTACTAAATTTCACACACTAATCCATTTTGCACTGACATATGCATCTAGTGACTCTATAGAAGACAGTTTCACTGCTACCTCATTACACTGATGTGCACTTTGACCTTACCTGCAGACTCCTCACCTGTTGCCTGGGTGCCACCCACCTCCATGACTGGTGTTTCACGTGTTTGATGTTGTGTGGGGGCTACCTTCAGGTTGGCAAGGAGCTCCCCTGTTGCTGTAAGTGGGGCCTGTGTGGCTGGACTCCCACTGGTAGCAGTACAGTCCCTCACTACAGCAGCAGCCCTTTGACGGGCAAGATGTATCAGGTCAGTTGCTCTATGCCTGACCTACTTGTATGTTCATCCATGGTGGCCCCACTCTGTTGACAAGATCATCCCACAGGGCAGTCCGATCCAGCAGATTTTGACATCTATGGCCAAAAAGAACAGCATAGTATGTTATCACAGTTTCCGTGATGGCTGCTGTCTCCACAGCAGTGTATGCGGGTTGCCTCTGCATGGCACCTGGAAGACATTAACAGGGAAACACATCACAGGACCTCAGACATTGCCCAACATTCTTTATAGAGCCAGCACATGAATATTGCCAATCATTAGCCACCACTTACAAACACATTATACCCCTGTACCTAGCAGCACTGTATGGACATGCACTGTACTCCTTGTCCTGATGTGTCATGTTACCCCCAATGAGGGCCGGTACATTGCATAAACCGCCATTCATCATTGACATTTGTGTACAGGGATGACAGTGACCATGTTCCTTGCAGTTGGGATGTCAATGGTGCTCAGGCTTTGCTTGCATACAGTGTGTAATGGAGCTAGAAGAACATGCCTGGGTTCATGTAGGATGCAGACAGGAATGTTATCAGTCCTCAAGGAGACTTGCCTTTGTTAACTTTGATTAGGCACTTTGCTCCTGATCCATGATGATGAGGGGAGGGGTGTGTGTGTGCTGTGCATATCTACCTATATTGATGGTGAGCCAGGGGGTTGATGTTTGCCCTAAACCTGTCTACAGCAGTTTGGCTGTAGCTATGGTGTGTGTGTATGTGGTGTGATTCACCACCATTACAGGGTGGGTTGGGTTGTTGCCTCTGAGACTGCAGACATATGTGAAGATGGCCTTAGTGGATGTGTCCAATTTGTACTAATAGTTATCCTTACAGTAATCCACCAGTGACCTAATATGCTCATTCAGACAAAGGCTGGCATGCTGCCCAGCTGGTGTATGATCCTACTTTGCCCTGTACAGCCAATATAACATTCAATTATGTGTTTTTGCATTGCTGCTGTCCAGCAAAGGGGATTACTCTACTTTGGTGGAGACAGGTTTTACAAGTAAGGTATTGCTGAGGCCATGCATCTATGTGGGTGGTCATATATCTGTTTGTAGTAGGCATGGACACATGGTCATAACACAGTTGGACACCTCTCCAATTTCAACGTGATACCCATGCTTATTCTAGTACCCCATGTCTGTGTCAGGGCAATACAACAACCATTAGCTGTAGAAGTGTAACCCTTTTGGATGCACAGAAACTAAGATTACACATGTGTACAACATGTACAACCTATTTACCTGATGTTTTGCATCCCATGTCAGTTGTTATGAGGCAACCAGGTACACCTACCCATACATACATATGCACAGATAATACCTGCTATACATTTCTGTTCTATGTCAGTATGGCACACTGCAAATACACTCTTGCTGTTCAGTCATTCATGTCAACCTGTTAGGGCAGGACATCTGGAGGACACCGTGCATACATGGTGGGCTATGGGCCAAAATTAGTGACACTTTCTTCATATTGCTGTAACACACATACATCATTTGATAGTAAAGTAGACTTTGCATTCACAGACATACCCTGGAGGATGTCTGACACTCATATGGCAGGCAGAGAGGAGAAAGGCTAGGAGTGTGGTAGTGAGGGTAGGAACTGTTAATGTTGTGAGTATGACTGGTATGGGGACAGAGCTCACTGATATGATGGACAGAGGAAAGGAGTATATATTATGTGTGTCAGAGACCAGATGGAAGGAGTGTATGGCTGTGTGTATCGGAGTCGGGTACAAATAGTTCTATCATGGTGTGTATGGGAGGGGAACTGATGTAGGGGATTACCTGAAGGAATATTATGCCAAGAGTGTTTGTGGAGGTGATACGAGTGTCGGGTAGTGTGATGTTTAGTAAGCTGGGAATTGATGGTTTAATGATGACAGTTGTTAGTGCATTTGCTCTGCTAATTGCATGTGTGGTGGATGAGACAGATGTACTTTGGAGTGGTTGGATGAAGTGGTGATTAGTGTACCCAAAGGTGAGAGAGTGGTGATTGGAGCAGATTTCAATGGGCATGTTGGTGAAGGGGACAGAGAGGATGCAGAAGTGATGGGTAGGTAAGGTGTTAAGCAATGGAATGCAGAAGGTGAGATGGTGGTGGTGTTTGCAAAAGAGGTTGGACATGACTGTGGTCAATATGTAGTTTTACAATACCAAGGGCAATAGGGTGACATACAAGAGTGGAGGAAGATGCACACAGGTGGATTATCTCCTATGCAGGTGGGCCTGTTTGAAGGGGATTGGAAACTGTAAAGTGGTGACAGGGGAAAGTGTAGTTAGGCAGCATGGAATGTAGGTCTGTGGGATGATGTTGGTGATCAAGAAGAGGGACAGGACTGTGAGGGCAGCACCATGGATCAAATGGTGGATACTGAGAAGTGAGAAAGGGTGATTGTGAGGTTGAGTTCAGGGAAGAGTTAAGACAGGCAGTGAGTGGCAGTGAAGAGTTATCAAATATCTGAGTGACTACATCCAAACTAGTAAGGGAGATGAATAGAATGGGGCTTGGTGCGACATATGCACAGAGGAAGGAGGACAAGGAGACCTGGTGGTGGAATGAGGAAGTATAGGGGAGTATTAAGAGAAAGAGGCTGGTGAAGGAGAAGTTGGATTGTCACACAGATGAAGGAATTAGACAGGAGTATAAGGAGATGGGGTGCATAGCAAAGAGAGTGGTGGCAAAGTCTGAGGATGGGGCATCTGAAGGGTTGTATGTAAGGATGGACACCAAGGATGCAGAATTGGACCTGTACCAATTGGCTAGACAGAGGCACATAGCTAGGAAGGATGTGCAGCAAATATGGCTGATAAATAAAAATGGTGGAAATGTACTCACAAGCTGGGAGTCTGTGTAGAGCAGATGGAAACAGTACTTTGATGGGCTGTTGAATGAAGGGAATGAGAGAGAGAGAAAGAAAGTTGAATGATGTGGTTATGGTGAATCAGGAAGTGCAACAGATTATCACGGAGGAAGTAAGGATAGCAATGAAGAGGTTTAAGAATGGAAAGGCTTTTGGTCCAGATGACATACCTGTGGAAGGATGGAGGTGTTTAGGAGAAATGGCAGTGGTCTTTTTAACTGGATTGTTTACTGTAATCTTGGAAAGTGAGAGGATGCGTGAGGAGTGGATAAAATGTGTTTGGGTACTGATTATGAGAATAAGGGTGGTGTGCAGAGCTGTGGTAACTACAGAGGGATAACATTGATCAGTCACCACATGAGGTAATGCTAAAAGGTGGTGGAAGCAGTATGGTTTCATGCCAGGAAAGCGCAATACAGGTGCGATGTTTGCTCTGAGAATGTTGATGGAGATGTGCAGTAGCTGCATTGTGTCTTTGTGGACTTAGAGACAGCATATGACAGGATGACTAGAGAGGAGTTGTGGTATTGTATGAGGAGGTCAGGAGTGGGGGAGGAATCTGTAAGAATGCTACAGGATATGTACAAGGCTAGTGTGATAGTGATGAGTTCTGAGTTGGGAGTGACAGGTGCATTTAAGGTGGAGGTGAGAGTACATCAGGGATCAGTTATGAGTCCTTTCTTATTTGCAGTGGAGATGGAAAGGTTGGCAGAGATGGTCAGACCGGAGTCCCTGTAGACTTTGCTGTTTGCAGATGACATTGTGGTCTGTAGTGAGAGTAGGGAACAGGTTGAGGAGACCCTGGAGAGGTGGAGGTATGGTCTAGAGAGGGGAGGAATGATGGTCAGAAGGACTAAGACAGTATATATGTGTGTGAATGGGAAGGAGGATAGAGGAATGGTTAGGATTCAGGGAGTACAGTTTGCAATGGTGGATAGGTTTAAATACTTGGGAACAACAGTTCAGAGTAATGGCAAGTGTCTGTGAGAAGTGGAGAAGAGAGTACAGGCAGGATGCGGGTGGTGGAGAAGAGTGTCAGGAGTGATTTGTGAAAGACGATTACCATTAAGAGTGATAGGGAAGGTCTATAAGAGGGTAATGAGGCCAGCTATGTTATATGGGTTGGAGACATTGACATTGAAAAAAAGGCACAAGTCAGAGCTGGAAGTAGCAGAGTTAATGATGTTATGATTTGCACTGGGTGTGACAAGGGTGGACAGGATTAAAAAATGTATGTTAGAGGGTCATCCCAGGTTGGACAGCTTGGGGACAAAGCCAGAGAGTGGCAGGATTATGTTGGTTTGGACATGTGACGAGGAAGTATGCTGAGTATATTTGGGAAAGGATGAGGCTGCCAGGTAAGAGGAAAATAGGAAGGCCTGAGATAAGGAGTATGTATGCGGTGATAGTGGACATGCAGGTGGTTGATGTGACAGAGCAAGATGCAGAGGACTGGAAGAAATGGAGACAAATGATCTGTTGTGGCAACCCCTAATGGGAAGAGCCAAAAGAACGAGAAGGTGATGTTGTAATTTCAGTGTTCACATGTTTCCAATTATTTGCCAGACATAACACAACTCTTGATGAAATAACTACAAATATGAGGCACAAGTATGGTCAGTGTGCATAACACTGGACAGTTGAATGGTATGAGCTCAGTATATCACATGCAGTTCAACACACACAGCTGTGACAGTATTTCAGTATACAAATACCCTGTATAGGTCCATCACATTTCTGAGACAAACATGTATGTCATATTAGTATTCACAATTAACATATGGATATCTGCAACATCCCAGTTGCTGGCCTAGCAGTGTCACAGTCAGTATTGTTCAACACACACACTCCAGTAGTGATCATATGTGAGCCATCCTTTCCTGGGGTGACTCAGGGCCCAGAGCTGTGTTCTATGATATCGCAGACAGACACAGGTGCTATGGCCATATGTTCTGTTCAGCAATATATCAGTACAGCAAGTGTTGTTGAGACAATGTTTGTTGAACTTCCTATTGTCCAAGTTTACATACCCCCTACTACATTCCATTTCATGCTTAATTGTTTGACATACCTGTTTTTTTTCAGTTTGGTTGGTATAATCCTTCACATTCAGTGTGTGTGTGTGTGTGTGTGTGTGTGTGTGTGTGTGTGTGTGTGTGTGTGTGTGTGTGTGTGTGTGTGTGTGTGTGTGTGTGTGTGTGTGTCTGTCTGTCTGTTTGCCTCTCTCTCTCTCTCTCTGTCTCTCTCTGAGACAGATGTAGGATATACATCTGTTTTTCATAGGCAGCAGCTTGCCTTTTGTAGGTAATGCTCATGAGCAGTTGATGGCCTGGGCACCAGTTGTAGTCCCCCACTTCCTAATTGCATGTAGAACAGTTGTGGTATCATTCCTAGCATGGAAGCACACTCCTATAACTGAGTACTTCATGTGGGCATTGCCCCTGTTCCTTGCCTATGAGGAGGATTTCATGGAGGTGTGTGACAAACAGCATCACAGAGGGTAGTTGGAAATACCTCTTACACTGGGGAGAAAGCCCAACAAACTGGGGGAGAATGTTCCAGACATAGGGATAAAATGTAAGTATTGCTGTTGTACAGTTGGAGTAATGCTAGTTTGACAGGGTTTGTGTGGATATGGCTGCTGTGCATGATTTTAAGTCTGACAGTCTTATGTGGTTGACATAACTTTCAACTGTAGGGCTATCTATAGACTGTCCAGAGTTTGAACTCTTATATTTGGTGTGTTACTCACACATTTTGTGCCCTTGGAAATTCAGTAGCATACTCGGAGGATTGCAGTCAGTAAATGGTAACATCCATGTGTGTTTCTTGCCTCATATCCCTCAGAACAGATACATTACAACAAATCCTGTTACACCATTCACTTTCTCAGTTTATAACAGCAATATGTCAATAATGCCCCTGTGTTTGGCCCTCTGCCCCCAAAGTATGTCAGACTTTTTGTCCAGATGTCATGCAGTAAGAGGTGGATAGGTATGGTATATCATTATATAGTGACTTCATTCCATCCCTGATATCATCCCAGTGATGTATCAGACTGACAGACATGTTATATGTAGGAGACCTCGTATATGAGGGGAAAGCCTGGACATTCTGTGGGACTGTACAGCTGAGAGGTCTTTGTATTTCTGGCAATTGCTCACAGACTGTCAGGAGTGTATTGCAGTGCAGTATTGCAGTGTATTGTGAATGTGTTATTTGGCCTGTGTAGGGAGGGGGGTAGATGTAAGCGTTATGGGTTCTTTTCTATCTGACTTTGCATGCTACTCCAGTTTTTGGTGCTCTGTCAGCTGTATATGTTTGTAGGGGCAGATTGAGACATGTTCATACCACAGTCAGGCATCAGACTACACTGTGAATTGGGCCAAATATGTAGGGTCTATATTAGGTAATCAAAAAGACATTACTTTGAATACCTAATCGACACCAAAAGACTGAAATCCCAAAACTGCCTAGGGAAAAATTTCCTGGGCCATAAACACAACACACACATTTCAAATCCCCCCCCACACCCCCGACATGGGGGGGGCTGTGCCCCCCACACCCCCAACTAAATATACAACTCTGAGTTTGCTGTACATTGGGGAAAAGGGTAAACCACAGGAACGGCCAACTGAATTTTTTCCCTAGGTAAAAATTTATGGATGTGGTCGTTCGCGGTTTTGGTATTTCAGTCTTTTGGTGTAGATTATAATGTATTCAAAGAAGTTTCTCTTCAATTACATAATATAGACCCTATATGTAGGGGTAGTATGTGAGTGGCAAACATGTTGAGATGTTTTTGTACACAAAGTCCTTATACTGTACTGTTCCTTTGGCTTACTGGTATGTCACTGTGACTGTGGTTGAATTGTATGTTGGTATGCACTTTCACACTGGTGTCTGTTTTTCAGTGCTGTGATATCCCTGTAGTGCCTGATATATTTGTCAATACATGTGTAATTCCCCCTAGCAGATTTGGGTTAGTGTTGTGTCAGTCTGACTGTAATTTGGACAGTGCTTGGTGACATGCTTAGCAGCTGAGTGTAGTTTCCCTAATGTGATGTTATGTCCAAATATTTGTAGGATGTAGTGTTGCCTGGCCCCCATAAGTGTTGTGTATTTCTGACACATCAGTGGGCTGATGTGAGGATTTCAGTCACTAACTACTGGGAGGTAATTTAGTGTTTGACTTGTGCTATTTCAGTCAGTATATGTTAGGACAGATATGAGGGTGTTACTATAGCAATTGGATTGGCTTATCTACTTCAGTATTTCAGATATGTCCCTATTTCCATGGCTTTCTCCCCCCACTTTGTCAGGCCTGGCTCAGGTTTGTTGCACTAAGGGGGTTCTGAGCCTACCTCAAGACTGTCTGGATTGTTGCACTATGTCCAGTTTTATTGCTCATATTTCAGGTCTGTTCCACAGATTAATTATTTTCATATCCCTGGCAAATGATTGTGAGGATCTGAGGATTTCTGACAGTAAATGACATAAATTTCAGTTTCAGAACTCACATCCTTAATTATTGTCATAGCCCTGGTAAATGATTGTGAGGATCTGAGGATTTCTGACAGTAAATGATAACATAAATTTCAGTTTCAGAACTCATATCCTTCAGGACATGTATGCTGAAACAAACCCTGTCACTCTGGCAACATTCTAGATTTATAAGAGCGAAATTTGAAATATGTCCCTAGTTTTGTCCCATTGCACCCCCCACCCCATTTAGACAGCCTTGGGCCAGATTTCTTGTAGTAAGGGGTTGGTAGGTATGGTTCTGAGGTATGACTCCACTACATGTTATGACTATATATATATATATATATATATATATATATATATATATATATATATATATATATATATACATATATATCACTATTTATATTATATATATATTTGTCCATATATATGCATCTCCATACATATATACATTGCATATGTATAAATATGAGGCCTGACTGATTCTATGGAATCTTTTCCCTACTGTTGAATGAGCATATGTTGGAAAATGCATGAGCAACTCCTACAGCTCAAATGGTGTAGTGGTACATTGCTCTGACTGTGGTGTACAGGGAACTAGGGTCAAGACCTGACATCACTGGTAATTTTATTGCTTTTACAACTGCTTACTCATGCTTACACTCACACTAATACTTTAAAAGAAAAGATAAATGGGTGATTGGAAAGTGGTGGAAAAGGGGCATGCATAGGGAAGAACAATATGGAAGATAGCTACTGATGTGCAGGACAGGTGTACAGAAGGTCTATAAATGTCCATTTCTTATACAGCAACAGCTGTGCATTTGTACAGACTTTGGAGGTGAATTTGGGCACTCAAACCCCAGAGCGAGGGGTGAAGACAACAGAAATGTGTTGTTAAACCTGCTAAGCATAGCTGAGCATTGCTAACCATTGCCCACAGTTCATTCTTATAATATACTGCACTAATGACTTCATTTAGTAAGTATATATGATTTCCATTACATGACATGGCTGTATGTGCTTTCATTGCAGCAGCAAGTGGGGTAACTATACTGTATGGGACACATGTATACATGGGTGTTTTCACATGTTATATGCACTCCCACATCCATTTTGCACCAGCTACTGCTATGATGGCTTAGTGGTTAACTACTGTGACTGTAGTGTACAGGGTCCTGGGTTCAAGACTTGCAGAGGCTGTTTATGTCCCCAAATGATGTGGATACTCTACAAAAGGGCCTTACAAAAACAGATGCTTGGTGCCAGAGCCATGGGCTCAAGCTCAATGCCAAGAAATGTATAGTATCCCCCTTTGGGAAAAATCATGTACCTGCGAATTACCACATAGGTGGCAGTACACTAAACACCGAAAGTGTGATAAGAGACTTAGGGACACAGGTGGACAGTGGTCTCACCTTTGATAACCACATCACCACAACAGTCAGGAAATCCTTCTATGTGGCACATCTCATCACTAAAGGCTTTTCATCAAAAAAAAAGGAGGTCATTGTCCCACTGTATTCATCCCTCATTAGACTCATTATAGAGTACAACGCCCCGTTTGGTATGTACCTCTCAAGACATCTGCAGCAACTGGAAAGGCCACAGAAATACCTCACTAAAAGAATCACAGGCATAAAGCAGATGCCCTATGCTGACCGCCTTAAAAAACTCCACCTATACTCTGTTACATATTGTCTACTCAGAGGTGATCTCTGCTTAACATACAAGGCCATGTCAAACCCAGAGCTATTGGACATGCTACACTTAAAGAAATCCCAATCCCTCAGAGATACATGCTCCAGGCATCTAAACCTTATCATCACAATAAGCAAAACATGCTGGAGGGATAGGTTCCTGACCCAGAGAATCCCCAGACTATGGAACAGACTGCCCATACATGTCAAGTAGAGCACCTCTTTGGCCCTCTTCCAAAGGAACCTTGACGATTGGATGGGAGAAAGGAAATTCACTCCTGGGATCATGTCAGTCACTCTGCTAGACAGGGGTCCAGGGAAGTAAATACTGTGGGAAGAAATAGCCAGGAAATTGTTATGGCTAGGCTTGTATGGTCTATAGGGCCAATAGTCTAGTACCAACCTATGAACCTACACTACCTTGGGTGACAAAAATAACTTACCACATATTTTAATGAGAACATAACACTTTTAACACTTTTTTCCTATGTAACTTTGGATTGTCTGTTGTATTACTTGAACCGTGTACACCTACATGCAAATCTGAGACTCTGACCACTGCACTATCTTGATTTGGGGATCTGGGCTGTATATTTTTATGTATCACCTACTGGATATTAATATTATATTACTATATTAAATGGAGAGTATTATAGTTTTCGGCCATGTCATTGACGACTGCTGTCATGACATTATGGCATACATTTCAGTTTCAGACTTGTATCCTTCTAAACATTAATGCTAATGCATAACCTGTTTTCTATCAACTGTCTTTCTGTTCTCTGTGCAGACGGGATGACGCTGGTGCTCAGGCTGTGGTTGACTACACTGCAGAATGCGTCTGAGAGCCTATTCCTGTGTTCATGTTGGATGCAGCCAGGAATGGTATCAGCCCTATGGAGACATCTATGTGTTGCCTTTAAGAGGGCATTACAGACCTGCTTCCTGATCATGAGGGGAGGGGCAGGTGCTGTACATGCACATGTGTACCTATGGGGGGGGTGGGGGTGATGTTTACACTTCACTTGTCTGCAGCTGGTTGCCTATATCCATGGGATATGTATATGTGGTGTTACTGACCACCACTACAGAACAGATATGTGTGTTGCCTGTGGAATTGCAGACACACGTCTGGAAGGCCCAGTGATTGGCCTTGGTGGATGTCTCCAGTTTGCACTCAAAGACAGCCTTACGGTACATCACCTGTGACCTTATTTGCTTGTGCAGAACAAGGTGACATGGATTCCAATGAGGCACCTGTTCCTTCTTGGCCTGTTCTACGATTATATACACCTATGATGGTAGTTGTGTATTGCTGCTATCCACCACAGGCATTCAGCCTACCTTGAGGGGGTTGATGTTGTCCTGTCGGGTATTGCTGAGGCCATAAAGCTATGTAGGTGCCCACATAGTATTGTGGTGTGGGTCTGGACACTGCTGCTAGTTCCAACATATGGGACACCCTTCATGTGGGCCTTGACATTTTCCTTGCCTGTGCGGGGGACATTATGGATGTGTGGGGTCTACAGATTCACAGACAGTAGGTGGAAATACCTCACATGACAGGACTTGTGGAGATAGGCCAACAACATGGGGGACACAGCTCCATAATTGGGTACAGATTGTATGTCATTATTGCTGTTATACACATGGAGGGTTGCTAGATTGACAGGGTTTATCTGGGCATGCATTTACTGGGTGCCTTGACATCTGACAGTGATATGCCTCTGACATACTTCTCAACTGGCATGCTGTCCACAGACTGGCCAGATATTTGCCTGTTATGCTTGGTCTGTTCCTCAAACAATATTTGTTTTTGTGGGGATGGTAGGATAATGTGAAGATTGTAGTCAGTAATGGTTGACATCCATTGGTGTTCCAGACATCATATCCTTCAGGGATGTTATGTTACAACAACACATGTAACACCAGCTACTGTTTCAGTTTGTAACACCATTATGTGTAATATATCCCTCTTTCCAGCCCCCTTTCCCACAAATACGTTATGCATTAACAAGATGTCCTGCACTACAAGATGCAGAGGTATGGTATATCATTAATTACCAACTGCATCCCCAGTTATCATGCCAATGACCTGGCAGACTCCTGGCCATGGTATGCAGTGGTGGTCAGGATTATGGTTCCACACCCTGGTAAATCTGTGGACATCTGTACATATAACAGTTGTGTCTGTCTGGCCATTGTGAACAGACTGCCAAGACTGTGTAGCAGTGTTGTGTATGGATGTTTTTTGGGCTGGGTAGAGAGAGTAGAATATGTGAGTGCCATACAGCCTTTACCTATCTTACTCTGCATGCTGCTACAGCTGATGGCAGTCTATCATGCCTGTATGCTTGTAGAGGCTGACTGTAAAATGTCTTGCAACACCTCAGGATTCTCATTGCACTGTGAATTCAGCTAGTATATGTTGGTGTACTATGTGACTGGCAATCAGGCTATGTTTGTTCAGACAGTTGTTCTACTCTAGAGTTCATTTTGGGTACTGGTATTTTGCCTTGACTGTGTTGCAAATGTTTTTGGGTGGACATCTTTACACCACTCTCTGCTTTTCACTACAGTTCCATCCCTGTAGTGCATGCTATATTTGAATATACATGGGTAATTTCCCAGAGGCGATGTGGGGGAGTGTCATGTTGGTCTTACTGCACTTCATAAGGTGCTGGGTGACATGTTTGGCAGCTGTCAGGGGATTTCTATTCTATTAAATCACTGCGGTCATACCTCTACACTGTCCAGAGGCCTAGACCCTGTCCAGATGTTATGGCTCATATGTTTGGTCTGTTCCCCAGACAGTTGTTGACTTGGCTAATTGGTAGGATACTCTGGGGAATGCAGTCAGTAAATGCTAACATCCATTGGTGTTACTGACTTCCTATCCCTCAAAAAAGATATATTACCACAAAACCTGTAACACCAGCAACTGTCTACATTTATCACAGCAATATGTCCAGTATACCCCTGTGTTTGAGCCTCTCTACCCCAATTATGTCAAGCTTTGTCCAGATGTCATGTACTAAGAGGTTCAGAGGTATGTAGTATCATTATTTATTGCATTTATTCCTGCTACCATCCCAGTGATGTCATAGACCCCCAGACATGTAACAAGGAAGCAGCCATAGATATGAGTCCTGTGCCTATACATTCTCAGGTAAACTGTACATTTGAGAGGTCTGTGTATGTCTGGCCATTCTTAAAAGACTGTCAGGATTGTGTAGCAGTCTAGTGTGTACATGCTATTTGGGCTATGTAGGGAGGGGGTACATGTGAGTGTCATGGGCCCTTTCTATCTGACTGTGCATGGTGCTTCAGTTTCTGGTTCCCTATCCCCTGTATATGTTTATACATACAGACCATGACATGTCACGTAACACCTCACAATTCCCACTACACTGTTACTTGGGCCAATATATGTAGGGGTAAAGTGTGAGTGGCAAATGGGATTTTGTTGCTCACACAGTCAATATACTGTACTGTTCAGTTTCCTTACTGGTATGTCACTGTGACTGTGGTGCAATTTTTTTGGGTTATGCACTTTCACACTAGTGTCTGTTTTCCAGTAGTGTTACATCCCTGTAGTGCCTGTTATATTTGCTAATGCATGTATACAGGCCCAGAGCTGGACTTGGGTAGTGTTATGTCGGTCTGATTGTAGTTTGGACATTGCTCAGTAGCTCATTGTAGTTTCCCTGCTGTTGTGTTATGTCCACATATTTGTAGGATGTCCAGGTGTCTGGCTGATATCTTTGGTCTGGTCCCCATAACTGTAGTGTATTCCTGACACATCATGGGATGATGTGGGGATTGAGGTCACTAACTAATGGGAAGCAACTGAGTCCTGGAATTGTGATATTTCAGTTGATATATGTTATGACATACGGTGTTACTACATCAACTTTCTCAGCTTATCTACTGATTTATTTTGGATATTTTTATTTATTTATTTTATTATTTTACATTAGTTAACCAGGATAGTCTGACTGGACAGAGGTCCATTTACAGCTGAGGCCCGGGGAGAAAAGCTTCACAGTTTAGTAACAATACTTAACATCATGAGGCTAAAGACAAGCAAACACATTCATACATTATATCAGGGAGAACATTAAGGGTACAGTAGTCCAGATAAGCAAATTTACAAATTCTCTAATATTGTTATCTCCTTGAGGTTCTGGAGAGAACAATCTCCACAGTTTAGCAACAGTAATTAAAATCTGAAGGACAGTAAACAAGCCAATATTTGTCATGTGTAAGTAAATACATTAAATATACAGTAGTCTTGAAATGTATAATTACACATACCCTAGTGTTAATTGATTGTCAAGTTAACAGGCATCAGATATGTCCCTATTTTCATGCCTTTGTTCCCCCACTTTGTCAGGCTTGGTCCAGATTCATTGCACTAAGGGGTTCTGAGCATACTTCTCCACTGCCAGGATTTTCACAGAATGTCAGATTTATGGCCCATACTTTTGTTCAGTTCAACAGATTATTTGTATTTGTCTGGTAAATCACAGTGTTGATCCAAGGATTTATGTCAGTAAATAATGACATGACATTTCAGTTTCCATCTTCATATCCTTCAGTAATTGTCTGCTGAAATGCACCCTGTTGCTGTAGCAATATCTTCATTTGTAACAGCAATATTTGAAATATGTCCCTATATGTGGCCCATCTCCCCCTTTTGCAGACTTTGTACAGGTTTCTTGCACTAACAGGTTGAGAGGGATGGTTCTGAGGTATAACGGCAATTGTTTTATATATCTATATATATATATATATATATATATATATATATATATATATATATATATATATGCATATATTTGTTTTCCTTCCTTTATATTTTTATATATGTATATCTATATTATGACTCTACATTTTCATATATATGTTTCATCAGACATATATATGTGTGTATATATCTATATACAACACATGACTGGTTCCACAAAGCTTTCTTCCTAATGTTGCATGCCTCTATTGCATGATATGTTTGAAAAAAACATTTTTTTTGCAGCTTAGATGGTGTAGTGGTACATTCCTCTGACTATAGTGTTTAGGATCGTCTGTTTGACACATGGGACTGTTTTTTTTTTTTTCATTAATGTTAAATGACCAGAATGCATGATGTATTTGTTAAAGCATTGCACATTTTCACAGCTCAGATGGTATAGTGGCATTTTGCTGTGATTGTAGAGGACAGCATCCTGGTTTGGAGGCTTGGCAGGGCTGACTATTTTGTTCCTGGGCAGAACAAGGTCTGTTGGCTACAGAGTGATGACAGCACATTTAAGCATATTATACTTACAAATTTTTATTATAAAATAATATTTATATACGCATTATAATTTTACGTTTACCTTCCATGAATCCCCCTATGTACTTTCATTAAATTATATTCTTGCATGACTATACTGTATGGGTAACTTGTGTTTATATGGGGGTTTCACATCTTTTCTACCCTGACATCTCACTTTTGGAACTGCTACACTACCCTGGTGGTCAAAAAAATGTTGTTACATAATTTAACACTACTTCCATATAGGAAAATAAATCGCCTCTCTTGGGACTTGAACCATGAATGCTGCATGTAAAACATGACTCTAACCACTACACTACCTCAACTTGAAATGTTTATTTGTCTATTTGCATTTAGCTCCTATGGGATGTTTAAGCTATGCTAAGCGGACGGCCATAACGTGTACACCCACTTATCTACACTTAAACATTCCTTAGGCTACTGTAAGAAAAGTTATATATTAATATGATATTATTACATTATATGGGTGTATATTGTGGTGTTCTGACAACTACTTTGGACTGAAGTCATGAAACACTGGCATTGATTTGGCTTTCAGGCAGCTATCCTTCAGGGACTCTTGCTAATATATATCCTTTTATCTATCAACTTTCTAAGTGTGTGAGAGCAATATTTAAAATCTGTCCCTATTTGTCTCCCCATCATTTTAGGCTTTGTCCAGATTTTTTGCTCTAAGAGGTCGAGAGGTATGATGACCAATATTTGAGTTTCAAACTTCATATCCTTTGGAAAATGTATGTTAACACAACTCCGTTTATTCTAGCCCTTTTCTAAGGGTTTAGCAGAACAATATTTAAAATTTGTCCCTATTTGGGGGCCTTTGTCCCCCCATTATTTTTGGCTTTGTTCCGGTCTCTTGTGATGAGAGGTTGAGAGGTACAAGTGCTGTAACACACTTTAGCAATGCAGGGGGTGTGTCACAGAACCTGTAACACACCCCCTACATTGCTTTCTTATTGCCGTTTTCATTTCAGTGTCCGCGGACACTGAAATGTTCATTTTATCATTTCAGTGTCCGTGGACACTGAAATACTGGCATAATATTAGAGCAAAGCTCTAATACCATGCCAGTTCAGCTTAGAAAGTGCCGTATGGTACTTTCTGAGTGCCGGGTGTATGTTTATTGTCCATGCACTACTCGGACATGCCCCCCTGCACTCATTCACGGTTTGTGTCTGTGTAGGTTAAACAGCATAATGGATTCATGCATGTGCACAGTTCTACCCTGCTTGTGGGTTTCAGCCATTCCTTGTGACTACATTACGTATTCATCTGGCCATTTAACTATCCCCAGGATTTATTAAACTCCATAGTCCTATTCCTGCACAGAGTGGACCGTGTCCCTGTAGAACAGCAGTGCGCCTTGGATATACATGAAGGTCATGGACACGAACTGTGAACGAATGCCAGGGGCATGTCTGAGTAGTGCACGGACACTAAACACACCCCCTGCAGTCGTTCACCCATTGACTGCTTATATACCAACCCCAGAGTCACACCAACTCAAAGAATAGATAAATCTCCAAAACAAGGGAATCATTGCCAACTCACACTTAAAAATTGCAGAGGCAATGTTTTCCTATGGAAAACAATGACTGGCATTATGTTCATTGCCATACTGTTCTTTAGGAAACTGTCACTTGAGAGGTATCACCTTGTGCACCTGTAGTAGAGCAAAAACCAACAGAGCTAGTCTATTAGAACTAATGTATTTCTTTCTGAAAAGAAAGTTATCACAAACAGCCTATTTTATCAACATCTAATAAAAATATGGAATTTAGAAAACAGAAACTATTTGCACTAGTTTTTGATTTAGTGATATAATTTAAATACATAGACAAGATATTATGGAACAAAGTGTTTAGAAAAACATTATAGAAAAGATTTATTAGCATTGATCATAAAACTATATAATTATATTCAAGCTAAAAGTAATGATAACATTAAAGAGTGGATACACAGATTTGTTTTCAATTAAAAAAAGAGTTAGACAGGGAGGAATCATGATACTGCCCGTTAATACTGTATATTAATGGAATCATAAAGACAGCATCACAAATGAAGAAAGGTGTCCCATCAGTAGAAAAATAAATAATGTCTATTATAAGATATGCAGACAATTTATTAATATTGCTATTCAAGAGTTCCAGAATTAAAAATGTAACTAATGTATATATGCGTGCATATGTTTATATGGGTCTACTTCTAAATTTTGAAGTTTCAAAACTTTGACTTTCTTATGGTTGAGACCATAAGATCAAAGTTTTGAAACTTCGAAATGTAAATAAAAAAAAAAAAATAAAAACAAAAAAAAATGTTTTTTTACATTTTTGTGGGGGGGGGGGGTTGGCAAGTCCCCCTGCACCCCCCCCCACACACCCTGCTAATTAAATATACCAACACCAAGATCACATTGTACCAAGGAAAATGGTAAATATACTGTTCCATACTGTAGAGAGATCTCCATTTACATGGTTTGAAGTTTCAAAACTTAGATATGGTCTCGACCATGAGAAATTTGAAGTTTTGAAGCTTCAAAATTTAGATGTAGACCCATTGTTTTTTTTTCCAATAGTATTTTATTACTTTACATAGGAGGTATCAAACAATGAGTAAATAGATATGAAATGTTCAGAAACAGTACAAGCATAATTTGAAAATCTTTCTTAACACTATACAACCCTCCAAATCAAACTATATACATATATACAAATATATACAGATAGTGCTACTGCAATCTTGAAAAAGGAGCCAAGTTGGTTATAGTAGAAACCTTGGTAATTAATTCAAGAGGAGGGGACATATTTATAGACAAAAAGAAGTTAGTAAAGGCAATGCCTAAGTCGATAAATATAGTAATTCTGTTGAGAGCAAATTCAAGATAATAAATTATATCTTCGGATTTCTGATTACTTAATCAATCCCCCTGAATGAAGTCAAAGATAAGTTTCCAATATTTCTGGTAATATGTTTGTTTATTAGGGTTATTTACAAAGTGCTTTTGTGAGGATATGTATTTCATTGTTAGGTTCCTGAGTCCATGCCAAGATAATTTGGTGTGGTCCAGCCAGTTTTTGGTTATATAGAATTTGATTAGTAAACAAAGGGTAATGAAGACGTGATATTTAGATATTCTAAGATCTGTAATATTTTGGACAGCTAGTTCCCAAAATAGGGTTGATTTCTTATAACCCATTTTTTTCTAATCACACTTTGAGAGAGCATCAACGTTAATGAGTGTGTTTGCAGAACCATAAAATGTATAGGAGATCAGCTTGTGGAAAGGAGCAACATGAACATGATGGGGAGACATTAGAGTTGAATTTATTTAATGTGGAAGGAGTGAAGTAGGTGTTATTATTGACCATTAACTGCTTGTATACTATTTTTTTTTAATGGGGATGGCTTAATAGTGGATTCAATTGCCCTAAGTTTTTGGTCTTCCCTGAATTCGGTACCGTGTTGGTCCCAATAGCTAGAAAATAATAATACATTTTGATATGTAGAGGCCACAACTATTTTATAAGTATTTAATAACATACCTTTTTTCCTGGTTAGGCTTTCCATGATACCAACTAGACTAACTGTATCTTTTTCAATGTTTGGCTCAGCTACAATTAATGTTGTTATGAATTAACTGATCTGATGTAAAATAGTGTATTTATGACCCAGTTTTAGTACATTTCTCAAATCTTGTAGTGATTTCTCCGTATGTCTATGGATATCCCAGACAGTATATTCTTTGATTAAAGAATAATTTGAGAGGTTAATCATTTTGTTATTGAGTCTAATGTTGGGATTCATATAGATTGGTTGAAAAAAGGGGGAGGGTCTTATCCAGCTCAATGTATTTTATTATATCCTGAAAGATCCTGACTCTTTGTTTCAAAGTATTGTTTATGGAAGAGTTTCTTAAATTTATTGAAAATTAGAAAGAGAGGGCTTTTGGGTTGAAATTATCACTTCTCAATTGGTTTGCCATATTTTAACCCATGAGGGATAACAGGTGTCTTTCTTCGGGTTGAAATTTGAAATTAACATAATTCTGCTTGCACAAATCATCCAGTAGTACAACTGAAAATATGGCAGACTTAACCCTCCTTTTTCTTTAGGGTATATTAATTTTTGATAGCTTATCCTAACTGATTTAAGAAACCAAATGAATTTGGCCAGTTCTTTATTGATTTTTTGAAAGAAATTATTTTGGATGGCCAAATTTGAGGCATTAAGCTGGTATAAGAGTTTAGGTAATATGTTCATCCTGATAATTGCTGCTTTAGATAGCAAGGTTAGATTCAACTGCTGCCATCTGTGGAGATCTTGCAGAGTGTTTGCCCACACTTTCATAAGATTGTTTTGATACATGGATGAGTAGTTATGTTCATATTGTATCCCTAAAAATTTAAAAGAGTATTCTGTTTTGAAAGGAGATTCCGAAAGTAGAACTTCTTTATGATGTAGAGGATTAATAGGAAAAATAAGTGAGTTCTTTTGGTTAATTTTATAGTTCAAGATTTTTGAAAACTTGTCAGTTGTATTAATTATTTTCTTTATATCTGAAATGGGATGTTCAAAATATATATTTAAATTATCTGCATATGTAGATAGGCTTCTTTTGGTATTCATGACTCTAGGGATAGAGTAAAATGTGGCTTGGGATATGTATAGCAAAAGAGGCTCAATACACAGATTGAAGAGGTGGGGGAAAAGAGGACATCCCTGTCTAATTTCATTTAATATTCTGATAGGTTTTGGCAAAATTTTGTTAATGTAAAGGTAAGTATAACACTTATTATATAAGGTTTTAATTAGGTTAATGAACTCTTTGGGGATGTTGAATTCAGTAATTGCCGCAAATAAGACATTCCAACTTACTCTGTCGAATGCTTTACAAGCATCAAGTATTAATCCATATCTCGGGTTTTTTTCATTTTTGGCAAGGTGTATCATAGCGTCTAATGTTAAAGTGTTATCCCAGGTCTGGCTATTTGGCATGAATCCAGCTTGTTCATGGGAAATTATATAGGGCATAACTTTTTTCAGTCTCTCCGCTAAAATTGAGGACAATATTTTAATATCCATGTTAATTAAAGATATTGGCCTATAGCTATGTGGGCTAGCTCTATCCATATTGTCTATACCATAAATTAAATAAAAACCAGGCCATATAAAATCCAAGTATCTTCTTTTTATTATTAAACCAGTTTAAGTGCTTTCTGCTACAACATATAGCCTTCATCAGAATAAACTTCCTATAAAACCATCTTCATTTTTATAAAAAGTGTTAGCCAATCACCAAAGTCAAACAATCAACATGTTAATCACTAATTACACTCTGAAAGCATTTATTAAACTTTTTCTTAAAATATATCCAGCTTTACTCTTATAAAACAATAAAATACTAACTAAATAATTCTATTATAAATGAAGACTTGCATTTAAAACATTTTTATATAAAAGTTTTTTCATGTATATATATATATATATATATATATATATATATATATATATATATATATATATATATATATATATATATATATATATATATATGTGTGTGTTTATATTTTATAATTGGTTACCTCTTTCCTGTAACACAGGGGCTATTGGGATGTTTTCATTTAAACCAGGGGGAAACATGGCTGTTATTTTAAATTGCCATTGAGTTTCTTTCTTTTTTAACAGATTTTTCCAGTCACCTCCCCTGGGGATAGGTTTAACCTGTTCTAAAATACCAAATGAAAACTTATTAAAATGGGGACAGACCAGGGAATCTTTGTATAATGCACTTGTTACTTTTTTATTTTTAATGTCATTTCCATGTTCGTATATTCTATTCCTAAGAACTCACTTCGTCTTTGTCACATTGAATCCTGAACATGAATTACAGACTGCCAAATATACAACCCCCTTACTCAAACAATTCCCTTTGACAAACTCCATCTTACTTTTCATCCTATTGTCCAAAATAATAAAATTATCTTTGTAAATTAAGGAACATTGCCTACAGCTTCCACACGGTCTTGTTCCTGTAGATACTTCCATTCTGGGTTCTAGCTTATGTTCTAACAGACTTTTAATGTTAGATCCAGTTTTATTTACAAATTTGGGGCATCTGTCTACCTTTTGGTATATCTCCTTATTAGTTTTAAAGATAATCCAGTTCTTATATAAGGATTTTTAACTTCATTTGTTAAGTAGTTGAATTCCAACACGTATGCTTTTTTATATTTACCTATTTCTAAATTAGATGCACTATGGTTTTTCTGTAAACCCACCCCTAACAGGGGCAGATGTTTCAGTGGATTATTTAATATTACCCTCTGCCTAAGTCTCTGAAATGAGGAAAAAAATCTATCCTTGACCAGGAAGTGTGGCATTTAGAATAGTATGTGTACAGATTTTCCCTCTCCTGACCTTCACCAAATGAAATAGGATCTATTAAGCATGAGTCAACCATAAGTTCCCCCAGGGTGATTGACACTTGTAAGGTTTGTGAGAGGGGGCTACTGGTATGGTCTAAACTTGGGTCAATAACTGCGTTCCAGTTTCCACCTAGTATGTAGTCATGGTCAGAGAACTGAAATAAGATAGTATATATTTCTAGGATGAAATCTTGTTGTTTCTGACATGGACCATAGACATTGAGAAATAAATATGGTTTTCTTTTGGATGAGTTTGAGGTTACAAAATAGCACCATCTACTCTTTTCATCCGAGTTATAGTCTGAGATTTGGTTGCTTGAATGATTTTTAATTATAATAGCTACGGTCCTTGATTTAGTGTTATGCCCAGCTGCAATTATTGCTTTAATCCATTTCCTATTTAAGGCTCCTTTCCATTCATCTCTAAGCATATGTGTTTCTTGTATAAAACATATATGTGCCTCTGATTTGAAAATTAGGTGCATCAACAAATTTCTTGCAAACCCCTCACATTCCATGAATCTATAATCCACATTCCCAAGATTTAACCTGTGAAGTAAAGGTTTCTATTTTTGATTTGTGGTAAATGTTCTCTAAGAGGCTCCAAATATTTTTATTAGTTGTAGAGAAAAAGAAAAAGAAAAAAGAAAATGTATGTTCGAAGCAGTAGCATGAAGCTCCTTTAACACTAATCTTATGCCAATCCACCCACCCCTCTTGATTGAAAGAACATGAGAGTATAAGGATACAGAACCAAACATTAATGTACATTGTTTAGCTGAAAAAAACATGTAAGCTATAAAGAACAGTCTAACTAACTTTTCTAATCATTTTGTAAATCTAAAACATATATCCAATATTAGTACAACACCTAGATTAGTCATTCCTTAAGCAAAATTAAACAATGCTTCAGGATGTAATTGGGGAGGATTCATAGTCTTGACATGAGCGTCATATTACAGGACCACTATTAACAATATGTAGGGTTATGTATAAAATTTCCGACTCCTAAATTATTAGAAGCAGCTGTATCAGAGCCAATAAAGAAATTAGATGGTGGCATAAGCTATTGCATCACCAAAGTATCGAATATCTTAAACAATAGCTTAAACAGTTTGTTCTTAGAATCAAAACATATACCATGTCTTAACTCTCTAAACACACTCTAAAAACAATACATTTTGAGTTTTCTATTTTTTCTATGTTTTAGTTATTTCATATAGAAGGAGTATGACACTTCTCAATATACTGATTTCTATATGATAAGATTATTGACGGCACAATTCCATTCCTTTAAGCAAGAATGTGACTAGTTAGCTTGAAAGCTCCCTTTCTATACATTAAGTGCCAGTACATATATGACTTGACTTCCCTGTATTAATTATAGTCATATATCACAGTCTGCAGATTTTCTTTTACACAGGTAATGTAGGTAGCAGTTCACAAACTGTATGTTATTACCAAATGACCCTAAAGTTATAAGCTCTCAACTTTTAAAATCAGTTTAGAAATTCACAGAAGGTGTAGGGCTCATTTATAGCATCAGATAGTCCTGGACTATATCATGTGTAATTTCTATTTTACAAATCATATCTCCTATGTTTTTGTTTAATCATCCCAGGCTGAAAATTCTGTTCAATAAACGAAAGGATTTGCCTTTCCGAGTGTCTTTTGTCTTGGCAAGAGTTTCACCAAAAGTCTCAGTTAACTAAACATTTCCAACTTTCCGAATCATGCAAGACATATAGCATAGGATTTTATTATCTTCAATGCTGAATTGACTGTCGCATTTGTTTTGGATAATTCGTATACTTTCCGGCAGTATTCTTAGTGTGTCTGGCTCTTAGGAGGGAAGTTTTTTATTGCTGGAGCCGGAAATTCTCTCTCAAACTCTATCCTACTCCCCAACAAGAGCTGACTTATTCATTCCCTAAATACCATTTCCTGTCTCAAAGTGCCCTTCTGGCTATATTTTGTATAGCTTTTAATTTTAAAAGAAAGCTAGTTTCACGGCATATTGGGCTTACATTGCCAACAGTTTTCAGTGTATGAGACAGACAAAAGAGGACAACATCATTGATTGTATTCCTGGAGGAGTTAATGGATCTGGTGCTTTACCAAAGCATTTAATAAAGGCAGCTCTCGCTTCTTTGGATGAGTCCACTGCAAACTTAGTATCGTTGTTGAAGAATATTAGTGTATTGGGAAATCACATTTAAAATTTAATTTTATGTTTTATGAGCTCTGCACAGTATGGCATGAGTTTTTAGTGCCTTTCTTTAATGGCCATCGTGAGGTCTTGTGACAAGGTGATTTTATGTTTTTTCCACAGAATCTGTTTTTTTTTTGGCTGCCAGCAGCACTCTTTGGACATCCTGAAAGTTTAATAATTTAACATAGATCTGCCTGGGGCTATCAGTATTCTATTGTTTGTACAGGGCCCTGTGAGCCCTTTCAATGACTATCCCGCTAGCGTTCGCTTCAGTTTGGAGTATGAACTCAAACAGTTCCAAGGTTATTTTGGTTAACTGCCTGTGGTCAAAGGATTCTGGTATACCTCTTATTAAAATATTGTTGCACCGACTTCTCACCTCTTAATCAGTAAGCTTCTGCTGGATGTCTGATATGGTAGAGTTTTTGGCACTCATTTCATCTTTTAGCAGGGCTATCTGGTGATCATTAGTTTTGGTTTTCACTTCTATAATATCCATGCATTCCAGAATTTGGTTTATTTTGTTGATGAAACTGGATAATTGTTCAGAGAAACTTTGCACCACCATCTGGAGTGGTAAAATAGCTTTTTTTAGTTCATCCATGCTCAAGTTAGGTTTCTGTTTTGTGTTAGATTTGGTTAATTCCTGCTGTTTATTTAATTTTTGTCTCTTGGTTATAATCTCTTTTTCTGGGGAAACTATTGCAGATACTTTAGCTTTGCTGGTTTGTGTCTCCATATTTTCATTTTCTTTCGACATTCCCCTTCAGTGGTAAGAGTACAATTCTGATTTGAGCCTGTATTATTGATTGTTAGAAACCTGGAGCTTGCACGTGGTGAGTGGTCTCCTGAATATTTAGAGGCTTTAATTAGTAAAAAATGATTATCCCGATATAAAGATGAAGTACCTCTTTTAGTTCAGCTATACTTGAAGGCTGCGTTCATTATCAGGATTTTCTCTTTTCAGATGCCTTTAAGTGGCTAGTTGCCCAATGTTATTAATTTTGGATAGGAGCTTTATGGAGATGGTATTCATAGTACGTCCACCATCTTGGAATCCCCTCAAGTAGACCCATTGTTATGCATATATGTGTGTGCGTATATAGAGTTAATGTTAAAATGGCAATAAATTGAACATAATATTTAGACTTAATTTATGCATTTAGTAATAAGTATCAAGAGCATGCCATGAATTACAAACTAGAACTTGATATAGCAGCATATTGTCAAGTAAGTTTTTGGTAGAAAATATGGCACGTGTCATACTAAAGCTCTAATAACGGCTGTTAGATAAATGACAATGCATGTAATTGCATACATATATGAAACTTTGGTTTGAAGAAAAGACAATTAGATCTTAAATAGCCTATATAAATTATAAAGACTGACATTCAGAATGCCAACATAGTTTACAGAAATCTGATTAAGAGAAGAGGTGGACTTTAGAAAAGGGAAACAGTAATTGATGTTAGACTTTTCACATACTGTTTTGAAATGACAAGGCAAGCTACAGAAGAAATAAGGAGATGAGTTCTAGAGGGAAGAGAAAACAGGAAAGAATGATAAGAGCTTTCATTTAAGTGTGGTATTCATAGTCATTATATGAACATGTTAAAAATATCTGCACTGTCTGTGAATAAGCACAGCTAGGCCATGATTCAGAGAGGCAACTTACCCTGATGCATAATGACTGTGAATAATCATAAGCAAATGAACACATAATGAGATTTATATGAGAAATGATGTGGAACAACATGTACTAATGAAATCTTCTCCTGTCTGTTAGCAGTTCATTGTGGAAGTGTCACACTTTTCTGTGCTGACCACAGATACGTTATATAAATGGGAATCTCACCAATCCTATTAACTTTGCAAATCACTTGCTGCTAGAATTGTTATTGCCACATGTGAGTTGCTTGTTTTGGCTGAGCCAAAACCACTTGCACTCATCAGCTTTTGCTGGCCTAGAAGGCAGAAATATAGGCAGAAGATAACTTTGATAATCAGGACATAATTGACAGATTCAGAGTGGACAGGGACACTATAATTGTGTTATTGAGTATGTATGACTCCACATGGGTACTGAAGGAATATGAGGACTTCCTATCTTTCAGTGGTTAGAAAGGTATGTATAGTTCTCACTTTACTTGCCATATGGACCTTTCAGAAACAGAATGGGGACACACTGGGTATCTCACTGGCTTCTATGTCAAGGATACTGCAGCATTTCCTGGATGTACTTCTGGCATTGTATGGATTAGCACATCTATTTCCTGGCGTCACCTCAGGACTGAGCCAGGATTATGTGTGCCTTTTATGGGGTGGCACATTTCCCTGAGGTACTCAGTGCAATAGATTGCAGCTATGTTGCAATTAGGGCCCAATCTGGTCCACAAGGGGACTGATACCAGAAAAGGAAGGGCTACCATTTCATCAATTGCCATACAGTGCGAGATGCATGGGAGTGCACTACCCACAATCTCTGACCAGCATTCTGGCAGTGCACATGAATCCTATATCTGGCACACTAGCTCAGTCTACCAACTCTTCTTGTATGGTTGGATGCCCAGTAGTCATCTTGTGGTAAGTGGAAAAAACATTTTTTTCTTTTTTTCTATTGTATTTAAGTAGTCATTCATAGTAAAATTTATTGATGAATACTAAATTACCTTTCATTTGTTTTTTCACACCCCTTTTCTCTCTCTCTCTCTCTCTCTCTATCTTTTTTTTTTTTGTCTTTCAGGTCATACTAGATATTCACTGGCACCATGGCTCATGACACCAGTGAGAAATCCAAGAGGATCTACAGAAGAGACGGTCCCAGACCTATTTTATCATCAAGAGTATCTTTGGCCTCCTGAAGAGCCAGTCTAGGTGCCTGGATGAGTCTAGGGGTGTCCTTCCATATGACACAGCTATTGCATGCAAGATGTTTACTGCATGTTGCTTTCTGTACAGCATGGTCATGTGTTGATCATGTAATGAAGTGGCCATGCTGTCACTGCAGCTCCCACTTCAGGTCTCACTATGACTAATGATGACCAGTTGGCAGCAGTATTAAGGGACTGGTGCAGCAGACTTGTGCATGACATATGGATGCACAGGTAAACAGACAGATTCAATCCAGAACTATGGACCATGACATTCAGGTTAGTGTTTCCTTTGTTGTAAAAACACATAGATTGATGCACCCAGTGATATCTGTGTCCTATAATGCATGGTATATGGTCTGCTATCACTGTTCATATGACAGACATTCTCATCATTAAATAATTTTTTATTTATTTCAGAATGGTTACTCATATTATTGTTGTAAAAGCCATGCCTGAGTACTCACTGACTCCTATTAAGTGATGTTGTAAGGCACAATATAAATAATAATCATGATTTTAACTGTTTTGCCCAATAAATTCTGATAAGGTAGCGTACCTATGTGTGCATGTACCGAATGTCCTCCAATGGTATAAGAAGTAAAAAATCATTATTTAACATCTGTTCATACCTTGCATTTGAATAAAATATTGTTTTCTTTTAATATTATGCAATAATTTCTCAGTTCAATGTATGATCTCTGTTGAGGTGCTGCCCATCAGATTATTTTATTTTGTGAAACACAATACATTGTGACTTCAAAGACAAAAATATCATCATTTGTGCAGTGGTGAGGCAGAAGAGGAATCAGTGTTTGTTTATATGACAGGAAACTAATTCTAATCTGTATTTTTTATTAGTGTTTCCTTGAAAATGTGTGTATTATTACTTTGAAGTTGTAGGTAATCGCCAGATGTAAAAATGGTAATGCAAAGAGCAATGGTGTTAATGACTGCAATCTTATCTTACATCATACAGATTGCTTTCTGCAGTCTCCTCAGGTTTTAAGCAGTATTATTACAGGTATGAAATGCATACAGCTGTAAAGTGTCCTAGCTACCTGTTTTTTCACTGAGTTATTCCCCTTCAAGTTAAATATTCACCTGTGTTTCTGAAGGTCAAATTTTAAGTAACGGAATTGTCACACTTCATTCACCATAGTTCAAGATCAAATGAGTCATACTCATCTCCAAAATATAGACTAGGTTATGATGCAGTTGATTTTAAGGAGGGATTGTCATGAGAGCTGAATAATGAAGTGAGTTGAACCAATTGTGATATAATTGATACAGGTGATCATGCAGGCATTGATCTAACAGTGCTGCAGGAACAGGACTGGGATCCTCTATCCATAATGGTTCTGGTGGTGTGCTGGAGCTGAATTTTACAGGATTTTAGCTAAATTAGTCAATTCAGCCATTAGCTGACCTAGGAATTTCAGGTGTTCAGCTTACACGCCTCACCAGTGTGCAACCAAAGACATCCCCTAATCAGACTTTGTAGTTCTACAGCAATTTAATCTTTTTAGTGGTCCCTGACCTGGCAATTTCAGGTGTTCATATTACAAGCTTCTGTGTGGAGTCTGCATGTTCTCCCCGCGGTTGAGTAGCGTTCGAAAGACATGCATGCGTAATTGGGCGTGCCTTCGTTGCAATCATTAGCGGACCTGAGTTCCGCAGTGGCGACCCCTTACCGGGAAAAGCCGAAAGACAAACAATAACATATTACAAGCTTCTCCAGTGTTCAGCTGAAGACTTACTTCACATCCCTTAATCAGAATCTACAGCTCTACAGCAATTTAGTCTTTTTAGTGTATAGTAATACTTAACATATTTCCTGGTAAATATCTGTCAGTGTTAAACTGCTTTCACATGACTGGAGCTGACTTTCTGCTCTATTCCATCCCTTTCCATTCCCTCCCATCTCTGGCTAATGTGCCTACCCACTAGTACCATCTACAACATGCCTGACATTCACTACTGTATTACTTCTGTGTCTATTAACTTCTTCTTATCTGTAGTTGACTTCTAAATCTTATATCCTCATCCCACTCTTACAGTGGTTCCTATCATTGCTGCATTCACTGCCTATCACTAGCTCCATTCTTACCTGCAAGTGTTTTTCACTTCACTGATTGTTTTAAGATGTTTTTTGTGATCTCTGGCTCTAATAACATTTCATTCACATACCATCTCTCACATGCTGTTTTAATGTTTTATGTATATTTCCCCTGGCTCTAATAGAATTTCATTCACATACCATCTCTTGCATTCTGTTTCAATGTTTTATGAATTATTCCCCATCCCACAATGTCTTTCGACACTTAAATCTCCCTTCTGGTGTTCTACGCTTTCTCTTACTTTTGATACTCTACTGCAATGGTTGTGGCGGTATGCTGGAGCTGAATTTTATAGGATTTTAGCTAAATTAGTCAATTCAGCCATTAGGTATTTTTATTGTGTTGCTTATGTTGCCTGTACTATTTCATGTCCTAACTGTCTGCTATGTATTAATGGATTCACTCTGTAATCCTGAAATACTGAAATACTGAATTTCAGTATTTCAAACTTACAAAGCTGAAAACACTAAATCCCAAAACCCCATAACTGCGAAATTTAAAATCCCAAACGTACAATACACATACAGCACACACATACATATACACACAACTTCCCCCACAATCAAACAGATAATCCTTCACTACAGACAAGCAGGGAGGCAAGACACTCTGCACCCCCCATGTGAGGGGCTGTGCCCCCACACCTCCTTACTTAAACATACTAACTCCGAGATCGTGCAGACACAAAAAGGAAACTCACACCCACACATTTCACAGTCCCTCATACACACACATCACAGTCACAACACACACTGACACATACTAAAGCACCTAACCAATACACATGGACATACATACTTACCTAAACTTCTACCCATCCATTCACACACCGCACAACCAGAAGCACTAATTCAACATCTCCGAGCTTCGGGATTTTGAATTTTGCGCTTCTGTGTTTTCGTGATTTTGTGATTCGGGTACATAATTTCGATATACTAAAATTTGGGATTTCAGTATTTCGAAATTATAAAGTGCTCCCGTATTAATAGGCAGTGAAGGTGCACTCAGGGGAGTTAGACCTATCTGTTCTTGGTAGACAAAGTGTTTTAATACTGGAGTTTGCTCTCTGTTTTCATTACCTCACGGGTGTATTGTAGACAGTACAAATTCCACTGAGCTCAGCCAATTGCACTTCTATTTTGTTCTTGCAGCTGATTTTGTCTGCATTTCAGTATAGTAAGACTGGAGTAGTGTCTGCTTTCATAACATATTACATGTTGCTTTTACATGTATTGTCCGTATTAGAGTAGGTCATATGTGTGTTAGAGGACCTACTAGTGAAACTTTGCATTTCATGTTTGCACTTTTTGAACAGTTTTATTCCCAAATGAGGTTATAACTCTTAGTATAGAATAAACTTCTATTATGTTTCATTGTATAATTGTCTAAGAGCATTTCATGTTGCTGCATTATTAGCTTTTGATGTTAATCGTATAATGGTGTTAATTTGTTTATGGTACTGTGCTTGAATATCTTTCACTTTCACACTAACCTCTTACAAAGTATTATTTATCCCATGCTACCCTAAAGTTCTCCCTTTATTCTAATTACACTTAGCTATCACTCTAACCTGTAGTACTTCATTTCTCTCTATTTTCATTCTCCCCACCATTCTAACTCTATATTTCTCAGTTCCTTACTATACATCATTGCCCTAAACCCCTTCTCTATCTCACCTCATTACTCCACCACCACCACTTCTATTCTTACTGAATTTAAGAGCTACACAAGCATATCTGCAAACCTCTATCTAATAAACCGCAGCTTCTATTTTAAACTAAAAATCGTCCCACTCATAAATAAAACTCCAATAAGCAATACTACCATCTCTTCTCAGGTGTGCCATACTAAATCTCCCTCCAAACACAAGCTATTAGCTTATATATGCATATTTGCTACTGTGCCTCTAACTGGAAATATACACTCCAACTCAGGACCAATTTCTAATAATATCACCTCACCTCCTCATGAAGATAATTCTCACAAATTAATTTACATGGTAGCTATAAATATTCAAAGTACTCACAACAACATTTATAATTTTCATGCCTGGATCACCCTTAATCATCAGACATAATTGTCCTCACTAAGACCTGGTTAAAACCCTACATTAAACATTCAGAATTTCTCCCTCCAGGCTTTCAAACAATAAGATCTGATAGGCCAAACAAAAAAGGAGGCAGTGTAGTACTGATTTTTCCTAACTCCCTCAACATAGTTCCATATACAAATCCTGTTCCCCAATTTGCTACTGCTGAGATTTGTATTTCATTCCTAAAAAATAACAACTGCAAAAAACTGTGTATCACAGTTCTCTACTTACTCTTGGAAACAATATCCCCCTAATAGAAGAAATGCTTGCCTGGATGTCTACTAATATCAAAAATGAAACTGTTATCCTAGGTGATGTTATTATCAACTGGCTAAACATCAGCTCCAGTATTAATCTATTCAACTTCACACAGCTCATAAATACTCAAACCAGACCTAATAAGGATACAACCACAGGATCCATCCTAGATTGGAGTCTCATCTCCAACCCCAATAAAATATCTGAAGCAGGTACTCTTCCAGGCACTCTAAGTGATCACCTCTCTGCATTTAGCTGTCACTCCTCCTCCTCCCACCAAAATCAACACCATTATAAACAGATAAGGAACTTAACTGCTTTCACCCCTCTTAACTTTGTCAAAACCCTGAATATGATTGGCACAAGCTAAAAACATTCCCACTTGACAACACTGTTGACTGTTTTAGTACTACATTCCTGAACAAACTAAATAACCTTGTACCCCTTCGCTTGAAAAGAATCAAAACAAACTGTGCCCCATGGCAGACCAAGCCTACAAAAAACCTGATGCACTCCAGAGACAAAATATGGAAACAGTACTAAGCTAATAGAAAACAGCATTACCTGATACATTTTAAACATCTTCTTAATCAGGTAAAAATAGTTCTCAAAGATAAAAAGCATACTATTCAAAACTGCAGTTTAACCATAAACAAAACCCCCCAAAATGTTGGAACTGCATCACTATGCTCCTGAACCCTGACACTAAAAACAACCCATGTCCGCATCCTAACAAATTTCCTCAAGAAATAGCTTCTATTTTTAACTCTTTCTTCATAAATTCTATAGCTGACATTACTGGTAGCCTTCCCCAAGCTAGAGGCAGCATGAACACTGCTACTCCACCAAATGCCTCCACTACCTTCACTATCTCTGCTAGCACCCAACACATCCAGGAGGCAAACACCCCCCCCTTCTCCCAGTTTCACTCATAATCCCATTACTGTCTCAAGTACAAAAAGACTACTCCTGAATCCCCAACCATGCTCTAACTCATCTGACAATATAATCCCCAGATTTCTAAAGCTGCCTGCTGAAATTGTTGCATTACCTATAAATATCCTTATAAACCACTTCATTTAAGAATCCTATTTGGACAAGTTATGGAAGAAAGCATTAATACTCCCACTTCATAAAGGTGGCAAAAATATGGACACCTCCAACTTTCATCCTATTCCCATTCTTTCTCCTATCTCCAAGATCTTGTAAAGGTGCATTCACATTCAGCTGATGCACCACCTGCTTCATAGCCACCTCCTATCTCCAATGCAGCACGGATTTAGACCTGACCACAGTACTACAACTGCCCTCATATCTTGCCTGGAAATTGTTAACATGGTTTGTTATGTTGGGAAGATAGTATCCACCCTCTTCTTAGATATATCAAAGACTTTCAATATTGTTTCCCACTCTTTACTACTGCCTCAACTTTCTAACATTGGACTTTCCCTTGCCACACTCAGTTGTTTCTCAAGCTGTTTAGAAGACAGGCAACAGGCTGTCAAATGGCAAAACTCTATCTCTCCTTACCTTAACACTTCTGGTGTTCCTCAAGGATCCATACTTGGTCCCTTCCTGTTCAACATTTTCATTAATAATTTCCACTCATCAATGACCCATAGATCTGTTATTCAGTATGCAGGTGACTCAACTATTGCTTCTTCAGTTGACTCTATTTCTGAACTCCAATTGAAAATTCAAAAAGTCTTCTTCACCACTAAATCCTGGATGCAGAATAACCATCTAGCCCTTAACATAAATACATCCTAAATCATGCTATTCACCCCTAAGAAATTAACCCTGTTAGATAAAACCATGTTCTATATCGATTCTCTAAGTAAGGCACAAATACAAATTGTCAGCCACACAAAACTTCTAGGAGTCACCACTGATAAATACCTAAAATTTGATATTCACTTATACACAGCATCCAAAAACTCATCAGAAACTCAGAATCCTCTATAGGCACAATCGCTTCTTCAGCCCCTTCATTAAACACACCCTGGCCATCACTTACCTACTTCCATCCCTCATGTACGCTACCCCCCCCCCCCCCACACACATCTTACTAACCTTCAAACTACACAAAAGGACAAACTCGAGATGCTCTTCACTCCTTAAAATTGCTGGAACTACCTAACTCCCTCACCTATCTGCAATGAATTACAGCTCACAAACTGATCTTTAAACCTTCTGATTGTCCTGCCCTTAGCTCAATATTCACTTTCTACTTCACAAAGAGGCCCCTTAGGTCTGAAAATCAGCAATTTCTGCAGGTTTTCAAAGCAAATCTTCCTCCCAGCCAGCTTCTATACTCCTATTCTTTAGCCAAATATCGAAATGTCTACCTTTAACCTTTAGAACAACCCAGAATCCTGCCTGCTTCAAAACTTCTCCACATGAATACATATCTTCCAATTGGAAATGTACTTGCACTAAGCCTCTTTAGAATATCTAGGTGTAATGATTTCTTCCTACTTTTATGCCATGTTTTCCAGTAATTTCCTCTGTGCTCTAATAACCTCAAAAATGTATTAACTGTGGTTGTTATTTATCTTGACACTGGATTGCGAAGTGTGGTATCACTTTGTAAGGCAATTATTTGTTTGTTGTATAATACGTATGTATAAAACTCTCCTTTCATTATTGTATTGAGGAGCTTTTCTCCCCAGGCCTCCACAGGAAATGAGCTCTGAAAGGCCTAATGGAATTTCATGGTTAACAAATTGCAAATGAATAACAAATAAATAAATAGGTTTTGCTAGGTGTAGATGAAAACTGATGTGGCCTGCAAGAAATCTGTTGTAATTGTTCCCCCCAACTAATTACAGCACTTTTTTGAGAAGCACTTGTAGTCTCATGTGCTGTGCCTCCATGTGTTTGAACAGCACCCTGTCCTTTTCCCCTTGCAAGATTGACTCCTGCTTGAGTTTAGTAAGATCTAACTGGTGTATGAATGGAGGTGATTATGAATACTTGGTGAACCACCATACTATGCATTAGTGTGAACATGGCATTATCCCTACTCCGTGTCATATCCATGTAGCGCTGGAAATCCTCACAAATATTCTGTAGGACTCTAATCATTTCTACTGATTCGCTTTGTCAGTGCTCTGAGCCATAATAAATGTCATGGGACATTTGCTGCTGGGCAGCTAGTAGTTTATATGTTTCCTGGGATAGCTGTAATAAATTTCTGCACCTAGCTTCCCTTTCTAAAGGTGTCACTGTGGACACTGTTACCTCTGAAATTCTGCCACCATCCTCAATATGTTTGCCTGGGTTTGGAGGTATTGCCATAGAGGGGAATGGGAGTTCCTCCTGTAAAAGAGAGTATAGTGTCAACATATGATTGACTTTGTGATGCACTGCCTGCTCCTGCAAAGTTACTAACATGTTGTGGGGTATGGTTAAGGTCTTTATCTCAGAGACACAAGGAACAGGGTTTGATTCTGATCTCTGGTCATTGGCTAAGCTTATAACAATACAACCCAAATGTTACCCACAAATTTGATCTATAGGGGGCAATTTACTGATTGTCTCTATCCACCATTGACATAGGAGCCACACCATGGTAAATTTCCAATTACCCATCCATCATTGACATAGGAGCCAAACCATGGTAAATTTCCAATTACCCTTCCATCACTGACATAGGAGCCAAACCATGGTAAATTTCCAATTACCCATCCATCATTGACATAGGAGCCAAACCATGGTAAATTTCCAGTTACCCATCCACCATTGACATAGGAGCCAAACCATGGTAAATTTCCAATTACCCATCCACCATTGACATAGGAGCCAAACCATGGTAAATTTCCAATTACCCATCCACCATTGACATAGGAGCCAAACCATGGTAAATTTCCAGTTACCCATCCACCATTGACATAGGAGCCAAACCATGGTAAATTTCCAATTACCCATCCATCATTGACATAGGAGCCAAACCATGGTACATTTTCAATTACCCATCCATCATTGACATAGGAGCCAAACCATGGTAAATTTCCAATTACCCATCCATCATTGACATAGGAGCCAAACCATGGTATATTTTCAATTACCCATCCATCATTGACATGGGAGCCAAACCATGGTAAATTTCCAATTACCCATCCATATGTCTACGTTGCACTTAAATAAGGATAAGGAGGAGCTCTGCTCACATGGATGGGAAGCCTGTTCCAGTGAATGGAAATTCTCTGAGAAACAGATCTGTCTCTCTAATATGTCTTATTTATGTTGCAAGCAAAATGTTGGTCTTTTAATCCAGTAGCTCTGGCGCTGTTTGTTTTACAAACTTGCAAAGGATTCATTAAAACATGGTCCAAGGATCCCTTGTATTTCAGGCAAAGATCACCTCCCAGAAGTCTGTAGGATACAGAGTAAAGAGGCAGGGCTTTGAGGCAATCAACACAGGATGAGGTGGGAGGTTGGCATAATGGTTAAGGTGTTCACATTGTGTTTATTCCCTGTATAATTTGTGTAGGGAACCTTTGTGGATGTTCTAGTGCTGTATGTGTTTGGTAAGGTACAAACTGAAATGGTCTTTATACTCTATGATGGGCCTGATGAAGGTTGAGTACAGAAGTATGATAACCTCTGTTGACCTAGATGCCTTGCCTTTGCTTATAAGTTGAGCAATATAGAATGATTTCCGTACTACCTTTGACACATGCTGGCTGAAGGCTAGATTATTATCTACATATGTTCCTAGATCCCCTGAATAATGAATCAACTTTTAAGGGTGTTTTAATTGGTGATGTAGTTACCCGGGGGTAGCAGACTTCCCAAAAGGTACAATAATGCATTTCTTAGTACAAAGATTTAAACTTTACCTTTAGCACCAAGCATTTGTCTTATTAGACTTTCCTGAAGGGTGTTCTCATCTTGGGGGGATTCGATGACTGGTACAAGTTTGCGATCATCTGCAAACTTGGTTAGCCAGAGGCCTTTGACATTAGCGTTGACATCTGAGAAGTAGATGCCAAAGAGGAGTGGGTCTAGTGTAGAGCCCTTGGGGACTCCACTGGTGACTTGTCTCTTTGTGTAGATGGCCTCACTGATTCTAACCTCCTGTGTCCTATCAGAGAGCCAGCTAGCTAGCTATCCAATATGTAATAAAGGGGTTTGTACCTAGCTCTGTAAGTTTGTTGACAATGCCAGAGTGGGTTACTGTATCAAATGCCTTAGCCAGATCTAGGTAGACAGTATGCACAGTTTCCCCTTATCCATTGCCTTATTGACCTTTTCAAAGAAGTACACCAGATTCAGTAAGCATGAACTTCCGTTGACAAAGCCAAACTGGGATGGGTCCAGTGTATGGAGGTCTCCTATGTCCTTCTTGATCCTTTCTGTGATAATTCTTTCCATGACTGCACAAATAGCCAAACTAATGGCTCTGTAGTTTCCTGGATCTCTTGAAGGTCCTCCCTTATGAAGTATGACCATCGCAGTTCTAAATTCACATGGCACAAAGCCTGTTTTATGGACTGTAGTTAAATAATGACTCTAGAAGTCCTGATAAGTCATATTTTATACTATTCAGGAGGCATCCTGGGATGTTATTGGGGCACATTAATGCTGTGTTCTTGGCTTAATTTAGTGCAGCCAGTACATGTTCCCTAGTTATAGCTGGAGAGGTTAGGTTTGAGGATACAATTGGGGGAAATGGTTGGGTTGAGAGGGGGTAAAGTTGGAAAAGAATCTGTCTGCTAATAGGTTTGCTATATCATCAGGGTCAGTGAGTGTGGCACCAATAACTGCCAGCTCAACACATTGCTGTGTGATGTCCATGAGGTTTCTGTTATGGCTG
The DNA here is from genome assembly GCF_019279795.1 of Protopterus annectens. Taxonomy (NCBI): domain Eukaryota; kingdom Metazoa; phylum Chordata; order Ceratodontiformes; family Protopteridae; genus Protopterus; species Protopterus annectens. The sequence goes on along the minus strand of NC_056732.1, from coordinate 1,134,713,590 downwards.
TAGAAGGTCTTATGATCATCTTTCATCTGGGAGCATAACTTAACATCAAACCTGTCTTTCTTTGACCTAATTAGCCTGCTTAGTTGCCAATTTCCTCTGATGAGAGAGTTTTTATCTTCCTGATTTTTGCCATATATATTTTTTGTATATCCTGTTTAATTTGGGATGCCACCAGAGTGGCTCATTTCTGGGGCTAGTTCTGGGCTTACATCTGGTAGGTACAGCAGCCTCTATGCAACTTTTGACATGGCTGTAAAGAGTTTCTGAGAGCAATTCAGCATAGTCTGCTGAGTTCTTGGGGTCTTTAGGGGCACTGAAATTTGACAAGCCATCACTTAAGAACAGGTAATTTGCATGTAATAGTTCCTAAATGTTACTGTTTTTAATGGGATTACAGAGATGATTTTGATTTCAAAGGAGACAGCTTTAAGGTCAGATCTTACCAGGGAGGGTGAGACACTGGGGGATGCAGCATTCTCTTATATTTGTCAGTATGCTGGAGACTCTAGTTGGCATATTCACTATTTGGTCAAGGTTGTTCATACTTACAAAGTTCAGGAATCTCTGTGCCTTTAGATTTGAGGCAGTGTAGGATTCACAATCTATAGGGGTAATTACATTCTTCCTTTAGTAGGGTGTTACATTGGATGGTAAGTGTCTTCAGTTGGTCCAAGTATGCATTGCAAGCTTCTTATGCCATGGGCAGGGTGTCCTATATTAGGTGGGCTATAGTATGGAATTTTGCCTGTGGTGATCTGCATGATGAGGAACTCCAGCATGTCAACACGTTTGACCACCCTAGATGTATGCTTGTTACTGATATATATTGAGACAGCTCCACCTTTAGCCCTTGCCTGTGCAGCTACTGGTCTAAAAGTGTGGAAGGTGCTGAAACCTTGCACTGGTGGGGTGCTGTCTGCTGCTTTAAACCATGTCTCGGTCCTTGCAGAGATATCTATATTCTTGAGTGTGAGGAGGGCTTGGAGGGAGTGCAGTTTGTTATTATATTGCTGGCATTGAGCAGTAACACTTTGAGGTTCCATTGAGTTGACTTTGCTATGTCAGTAGGCTTGTCAATTTGGCATTATGTAAAAAAGTCACTATGTGGTCAGACAAAGTCTTGGCTAGTATTCAAAAGCTTGGAGAGGAAAAGTGCAGCCCATCCTTGGCAAAGCAACATGATCTGTTGACCATGTCCTCCCAAGCTGGCAAATATTGAATCCCCTTAGAATGACACTAGAAAGACTGACAGTTTTTGAAATCATTTTTTGCTCATATTGTGGTATCATCCTTGGTGATGGTAATATGGTGCTCAGTGCCTGGCTCTCACCAGGCTGAAGCACATGGTCTGAAAGCTCCATAATGTTTCTATTTATATACTCCAGAGAGGTACATCTCAGGTCATTTACACCTATATGGGCTATGATGAAATCATACTGGTACCTGTGGCATAATGACTTGTGTGCATGTGTGATTTGGCAGATCCTGTCTCCAGATAAGCAACTTACAGATAATTTCTCCATGTTCAGTCTGTTTAAAGGGCCACATCTTACACTGGGGTTCCCTATGATGACTGTCCTGGGAGGTGTGTTTGTTTGCTTTAGGGGCTTAGTGTTCCACTAAGAGTGACAGTATGTGTGGTGTTAGGTGTTGTATTTTCTGAGTACCTTCTGGTTTGTTGAGGCATGGCCTTGACAAAGGATGGCCTTGCTGATCTTTATTATTTAGGAAGATTGCTTTTCAGTGCCTCAACATATGTTAGGCTATGTGTGTATTGTGTGCTATGTTAGGTGAGTATTGCCTGTGTGGTTTCAACAACCTGATGTGCACTCGTATGCGAGAGTTTAGCCTCCAGTGTCATTGTGTATTTACACCTCTAACATACGGTGTCTGATGTTTTAAGGATCAAGTCATTGTCAGTAAACATAAAACAACTGTTACATTGTGTCAAGATGCCCATATTCACCAAGCTGTCTACAGAGAAGTTAGAAAATGTAATACCCATTAGTGTGGTTAAAAGAGTATTCAGTGTGCTTTGTTTGTGCAGACTAATAAGGGTGCTTTATTGGGGCAGATTATGCTAAACAGTACTAAATTCTACTGACTTTGATGTTTACACAATATTGAATTCTGCTAAATCTGTAGGTATTGCCACTCAAGGCCCGACTAGCTGCTCTAAGTTGGTTGGCATGCCAGGTAGTTGCACTATATTACTGCTTTACAGGTTACACTTTTATGCATCATTCTGCTGAGAAAATTTGCCTTCTAGGTGTTGGATCTTTATTAGATCACTGAAATGGCAAAACAGCAAATGACGCTTCAGCAACACATAAAGAGCGATCTACAACTTCTGTGAATGGCTGTTTTGCCATTTTATTGATCTAATATAGACCCCTAGGTGTTTGCTACTGTACAGGACACTGCTAACCTACGCAAACATGCAAGCGTTATAGCAGCAGAGGAAAAAACAGAAAAACAAACAATGAGCCATCAGGCCAATAAAATGACTATACTACACATTTTCAGTTCATCATATTCTAGTGGTTTACATTCTGTCAGCTTCACTTTTTAAGCGATTAATAAATTGTGTTTTAACAGTCTGAAGCCTGAAACTGTGGATGACACCTACGGTCTTTTTCCTTTGTTCATGTGCCTTTAGTAGTGGTGAGGAGAATTTATTTCTTGTTTTGTTGTTTGTTTCTCCCACTCTACACATGGCAGAAGGGCAAATAGGAGCAGCAGTGAAAGCGAAATCGTGCAATTTTCCTGGTTTCTCTAGAGACATTGTGAATCCACTTTTAACTATTAATTTTAGTAGTGACTGTTTAGCACCTAATACTAAAAACCTTGCAGTAGATGCTAGTTTTTCTGACACCCTTCGTGAAGTAGAAAATGCTGCTTATCACCTTAAAAGGCTTCAATGGCAACGCTTCCACTTGGAAGCTTGCCTATTTCATCAGATAGTGCCAAGAGGAATGAGAGTTAAACGCCTTCCCTCTTATGGAAACACCTATCCAGAGCTGTTAGCTCAATGGCAAAGGATCAATTTGGAAACTAGCCAAAAATACATGAGGCTGCTCATCGACTTTTTTAAACCTGAAGAAGAACAAATTTCCTCTTTTATTTCTAAGAAACAAGAAGAACTGGAACGTTGTGATTTGCAGGACCAGCATTTATATCAGATTGAACAGTTACAAGTGAACTTAAACACTTATGACAATAAGCTTAAACTACAAAAAATGGGTAAATTGAATCGAGATCATAGGGATTTCACTAACGGTCATATCTTTGAATGGCCTACAGAGGATATACCAGTCGAGTACGTCCCCATTTTTCAACTACCAAACAAAGGAAAGCCATACAAGGTTTGGCTGTAAAAGAGACTGCTAACACTTTGCATCCTTCTCGAACAACTACTACCTCATCAACTTCTCTTCCCTCTTCAACTTCATCTACAGGAGAGGAGGTTCCTACGGTCAGCATTGATATTGTCACCAGGGATCTGGGAGGTACTGGTGCTAACGATACCAATGATGGTAGTAATTCCAACACCACCATTAATTGTGCTACTAGACCTAAGGAAGCGACGACGCACCTACCAGTAAACTGGCCATTGCCATTTTTTGTGAGGGAGAATTCATACAGGCCACAGAGGACGCAGAGTCAAGAACGCAAACGGAAAAAGTTTGTGGACTAAATATTGGGGGTAATGACTTAGTAGTTAACTTATCCAAAATCACACTGGATCCTAAAGTTATCAGCCTGTTAAATAAGGGGCTGAGTTTTATTCCAGCTGTTTCTTCTGATGTGAATGAATTCATGATGGATGTTAGGTTGTTCTGCAGGAACGTGTCCTTGAAATGTATTTTTGGAGAAGGTTCTATGAAATAACAGCAGACCTATAAGAAATTGAGCTTATTTACTCCAGTTAATCCTCCTCAAGTAGAATTTTTTATGAAATTGTGTGAGGATGAGATAAACAAGGTGAGAGGTACAACAGATAAAGCTAAGAATTGTTTCTATAATTTAAACAGGAAAGAAAAAGAGGCTCTCCAACAGTTGAGAAGGACAGACAGCTTGGTGATCAAACCAGCAGATAAAGGTGGCTGCATAGTAGTGATGGATGCAGATTGGTATCGTAACAAAGTTTCACTGATGTTGGATGACAACATGACTTATCGCAAATTGAGTAAGAAAGAAGTAAATCAGAGAATTGAACGTATCAGAGGGAGCATCTATGATCTATTGATGGAAAGAAGGATCAGTCAAGATTTATATGAATTTTTTGAAACACCTCATCCTATGTTTCCCAGCATTGGTGGATTACCTAAGATACATAAAGACCTTTTGGACCCTCCCTTATGTCCCATTGTCTCTGGGAGAGGATGGATCACTGAATCCATATCCATGTATGTTGAAAATTAACTCAACAAAGCTTTGCCTTATGCTACCACTGTTTTAAAGGATACAGGCAGCTTCTTGAAAGACTTGTTCTCCACTGTTAAGTCTCTGGATGGTTTTGATAACCTTCTGCTTGTAACTATGGACATAACCAGTCTTTTTACTGTGATCCCCCACGAGTATGGCCTGAGGGCCTTACATGATTTTCTGATTAGACATAATTTAACAACGAATCCTCTTTGTTCTCTGCTGGAATTAGTCATTGAGAATAACATCTTTATGTATGGAGATACTTTTTATTTGCAAACCTTGGGTGTGGCCATGGGAACTCCATGTGCCAACAGTTATTCAAACTTAGTCTTGGCTGATTGGGAATTTAGAACAATCTTCAGTGATGGAAATATCTGGAAGAATGAACTTGTCTATTATGGGCGATTTGTGGATGATGTTTTTTGTTTATGGAAAGGAGGCATTGACCAATTGGATCTTTTTCTCAGCTTTATTGACAACAGTACTGACTTCCTTGAGTTCAAAATGAAACACTCATCCTCAGTCATATATTTCTTGGATGTCAAGATACATTTACATCCTATTCAAGGTCTCTCTACTGGGGTGCATAGGAAAGAGGCCTGGCAAAATAATTTCTTACACAGGCAGAGCATGCATCCAAGACATATTTTTGACAACATTTTTGACAACCAAATCTTAAGATTCTCAAGACTATGTACTGATGAGGAGGAATTCTTGGAAGAGCAATCCAATCTATGTAGATATTTGAAGGATAGGGCCTACCAGGAAAATAATTTTCCACCAATATCACAGGTTCAAGCCTATAGAAAGCAAAGAGGTCAACCTTATTACTCAGAGAGGTCTGAACAAGCTTCACGAAGACAGTCTATTGACACAACACCTCAACAACTTAGATGTATGCTAACTTACAGTTTAGACAATCGACAGGTCTGTGAAGTGATCAGGAAATTCTGGCTGATTCTGACAGCGGATGATAAAATAAAGAACATCGTTGGAGAGAGACCCAGGTTTCTCTATAAGAATAAAAAGAATATCAAGAGATTACTATGCCATAAAGATGGCTTTAAACATGATGATCCACTATCAGACTGCAATGGTACTTTTAAATGCTGCAGATGCAAAGCTTGTCCTTACTTAGATACTAGCAACACTTTCCTTCACCCAGTATCTGGACGTAACTTTCATTTCGATGTTTATGCTGATTGTACTACTAGCCGCATTATCTATTTGGCTACCTGTCGCAAGTGCCAAGCTTTTTATCTTGGTAAAACTGACCAACGACTGAAGGATCATATTCTACGACATGTCAGAGACATTGATCAGAAAGTTCCACATAATGCCTTAGCAGCACACGTATTGGTCCATCCTACGCATAATTTCTTGTTTAAAGCTGTGGAAGTGGTCACCCAAAACATCAGGGAAGGAGATGTCCACAACAGGACAGAATTAAGAGAGATCTTTTGGATCAATAATTTTAGAGCCAATCGACCCCCAGGTCTTAATACAATAGTACATCTCAGACCTGTTCTAAAATCTAGAAGAAACCTACCAAATATTAATACATGATTCTAGCATTTTAACATTGGACTACATTACAGGAGACAAATCTCTACTTTGAACATTTATTTTTGTCCTGTGCCTTTAAGAACACTAAAGACAATCAGCTACCAGCTCTTGATTGTGTTTCCTTTATAAACAGGAAGAGCTAACCACACTTCTATACGATCTGAAGAAGGCATCTGCTGAAAGTGCTCATCGTTTGGATAATTTCATCTTTTCAGCTTTTTACGCTCCAGTGAAGTATATGTTTTTGTCAGCTTTGGTTACAAAGCAGCTGTTAACTGTGCTATTAACTGTGCTTTAACAACTTGAAGCCTAAAGTTGTGGATGTTAATCACTAGGCTAATTATTTCAGTGAAGTTTGCATTTTGTCAGCTTCTCTTTTTAAGCTTTCATTAAATTGAGTTTTAACAACCTGAAGTTTGAAGCTGTGGATGACAACTGCTTGGATATTCAACTATTTTGAGTTCATCATATTCTAGTGAAGTTTACATTCTGTCAGCCTCACTTTTTAAGCGATTAATAAATTGTGTTTTAACAGTCTGAAACCTGAAGCTGTGGACGACACCTAAGGTCTTTTTTCTTTCTTCATACTACAAGTCCTTGTGCATATTTTCCAACTCAGATAGACCAGGTAAATGCCTCCTGCCACAAACTGAATAATCAAAGACATCCAGAAGTGCAATGCTAGTACAAGCCACATAAACAACTAGCTGGAAATACCTTGGTGAATGTTATATCAAAACAGTAACAGTGAGAGGAAAAGCAATTTTTTTACAAAAAAAAAATCAGTGAAATTCACACATAAATGTAGGAAAGAAAATCATTCACTGAAAATAACTTAAGTGTGATTTGGCAACTAAAGAACTTAACTTTCCCTGAGTGGCACTAGATACAAGTAAACACTTCTGGAATGCAGACTAGCCCCTGGATTCTCTATAGCTTGCACTGCGTGCAAGATCGGTGCAGGAGCTCCAGCAGGCAATATGTCTGTCATGCGATCCAGGAAAAGCCTGCAGGGGCGTGCACTAGGGCTCCTGCACTAATCCTCCACAGGCTAAGCCCCTGTATGCAAATCACCACATTTGCAGGAGAAATATGTGCAAATGAGGTGATTTAGCAATCCAGGAAGCTTGCAACCGGCTGTGCAGGACTAGTTCCAAAAACTGAGCTGTGACAGCTCCAAATAAAGGCTGCATATCATGTAGTATGCATGCCAAGTATAAGGCCATTGGCATTGCAAACAGTGAAAAAAATAAAATAATCGACTTTGCTAAAACAGCTGAGATTGGCTAAAAAAAAACATAGTGCAGTGGCGCGCAAATGGGATTGAGGGGAAAATAACAAAATAAACCTAAATTAAGCATTCAAACTAAAATCAGCATTCTGTCATGCAAGTGAATGGCAGGCAGAAGACAACATGGCTAGTGTGTAGTGGTTGCTAAGGGAGGAGGCTCAGTGTGAGACATGTAACTATGCATTAGCAGGCAATCCTATGCAAATGAGGGGAAGGATAGTGAATCCTAGTTTTCCCCAGCATGTGAGTCAGGTCCCAACAGTGTAAGAGTAGGAATAGCTTGGAGCAAGCCTAGGAGTTAGATGACATCATGTGGGGGTGTATCAGGCATATTGTAAGCAGACTGGAGCCCTGTGGCTTGAGTTTGCTCCTAGCTTAGCACAGCTAAGCTAGGTGGTGTGTCTAAACCTGCCTAGCACTCTTTACAAAGTGTAAACGGGTGTGCGTGCTATGCACTGGGTTTTAAAGGCAGAAAAAAAAGTTAAGCCAGGAAATAGCAGCAGTGTGCACATTTGTGCACTCTGTTTTTGAGGTGTGCCCCGGGCTTAAACAGGAAGGCAATGGGAAGGGAAAACAGCAGTAAGAAAGTAACCAAAGAGAACTAGCATAGCTGGCAGATGAAATGTATTAGAATCAGCCAGTTACACAGGCAGCAGACCATACCAGCCCAGAACACTACTATAAACTATGCAAACACCTTCCCCTCTGTTTTTTTCCCACACTCTACACCACTGTATGTAAACAAGTGGATAACTTTTAACACTCACAACAGCAAAATGATAGCAATAGCTATCATACAACAACTTGTGGAAGAGGCTGAGGGTGGTGAGGATGTGAATGCTGTCGACCAACCCACAGGGAGGAGATGGAGAAGAGTGTACAGACCCAGGGTAACCTTTCAGGGGCTACATGAGCTGGAGATAATGGAGCACTATAGGGTGGACAGGGACCTCCTACAGCAAATTGTTGAGCTGTGCCGGCCACGCCTCACACACAGAACTAACAGAGGGGAACCCATCCCAGTGGATACCAAGGTATGTGTAGGCCTAAGAATACTAGCTACAGGTACCTTCCAAAGGCCAACTTGGGATATGATGGGGATCTCACCGGCATCAGCATCCAGGATATTCTACCAGTTCATGGATGCCATGTCAGCACATGTCGGTGAGCACATATATTTCCCCAACACCAGTGAGATGTTGGCCAGCAATATGCAACTGTTCCACCAAATAGCAGAATACCCCAAGGTAGTGTTTGCTATAGACTGCATGCACGTATGCATCAAAGCACCACCCGATGAGCAGGGTAGGGTCTACATCAACCGCAAGAGCTTCCTCTCCATCAACTGCCAGGTCGTGTGTGATTCCCAGTGCATAATGATGAATGTGTGTGCTGGCTGCTCTGGAAGCTATCACGATTCCCACATCTGGCATCTGATGCAGCTGTAACAGAGATTTGCCAATGGGGACATCCCTGATGGTAACCTAGTAGGGGATGCTGGATAAGCACTGGAGCAGTGGCTGATGACAACCATCAGAAATGCATACACACCCAAACAAGAACTCCATAATTAGGCACACACACAGACCAGAATTAAAGTAGAGCATGTGTTTGGGATGCTCAAGTCACCTTTCCAGTGCCTGGACACATCCGGTGGAGCCTTGCAGTACTCACCAGCTACATGTACCCAAATTGTCCTCATATGTGCCATGCTACACAATATGATCTGGCGGAAACAGTTTTAGCAGGAACAGCACAGGACAGGGCCACACAGCCCCACACCATTGCCAAGGCCTGCACAGGCACAGAGTGACTCAGGGGAGAAACAATCTGAGCCTGCCCCAGTAGGCAGAAGTAGGTGTGCCCAGTATGCCATGGCCTTGGCAAAGAGGCAACGCATAGCACATACACTGACACAGGAAGGACACAGGGAATTACAACTCTTTTTGTCTCTCACAAACAATAAAAGGGATGCCAAACATTGCACTTCCTGTGCTCAACCATGTGTAGGGAGTGTACTATGTGCATCCAACATAGGCTGCCCTACAGCACCACCCTCAATACTGGGACACCCACAAGGTAAGTGACTCACACATTCCAGTCAGGGAGGTTCACATACCCAACAACAGTCACAGCCAGCAGGACAGGTGTAGACAAACACAAACAAAGGCCATGCTATGGCCTCTGAATTATGCCTATGGGTAACCTCCCCCCCCAGGCCTACACAGACAGACAACAGCAGGTCAGGCAGTGGGATGTCAGTTCTGAAGGGTAGGAAGTCTGAAACTAATATGTAGGTAAATAAAAGCTAAGATCTGTAGTACACTGGTATGCCTCTAGGCAGCATGATAGGTAAGACTACAGAATGAAATGGAGTACCTGACATACCGGTATAGTCATAGCAAATGTGTACAAGTGTCAGGTGTGCTTCCCCATCCTATGTAGACATGTAGTAACAGGCAGGTGTGCCCCCCAACCCTGTGTAGACATGTAGAAATAGTTAAGTGTGCTCCCATCCTACATAGAAATGTAGCAACAGTCAGGTGTGCCCCCAAAGCCTGTGTAGAAATAGTCAGGTGTGCCCCCCATCCTACGTATAAATGTAGTAAATGTTGGGTGTGCCCCCCAATCCTGTGTAGAAATGTAGGAATAGTCATGTGCCCCCCATCCCATGTAGAGATGTAGTAACAGTCAATACCATGTGATCGACAGATACCCTGCAGAGACAGTATGCTATCTGTAGGTGTACAACACATTGGTCAGCACTGCATTACAGACTACCTGGACTTGATCCACACATTCAATACAGACGGGCATACTGGGATGCTCACACACTTAGAGAAATGAAGGCAATGTCAGTCAACAACACACTGAAAGGTCATACTGGGCATGCTCACACACCTAAACACATGAAGGCCCTGTCTGCAAACACCAGTGGACCAGACATAACTGGCAGTCTCAGATGTTAGTGCAGACACTCTTCAGTATGCATCACACATGCTTTGCACAGACAGTGAGCAGGAATACAGACACATATCTAAGGACAACAAACTATAATAAGCCAAAGGTAGACATACATAGCTGTGTGGAAGATGGGTGACTGTGACAAGGAGTCATCCAGGCCTGTCCCACCCATCACAGAGCCAAAGGGCCACAACCACATGAGGTTCAGATGTCACTCACTGTAGATACTAGCCACCGGTATCTGTCAGCAGTACAGACTATGTGGTGCACATGCTAGCTGTACAACATGACTGTACAAGGAATGTGTCATCTAGCATCTGTATACACGTACCTGTGAAATATGACCCTGTGTGTGCCTGCATGTGGTTTGTCAACCTCTAGATGAATGGGTTATGGCCCATGCACACACACTGACCTCCCCATAGCCCTACTATTACAAGCCTGTGGAGGTCATCCACTGTGGAATATACCTTTGGCAGTATTGTAGCCCAGTAATCTCCGTGGCACATCCCATAACTGCATACTGCTGTAGTGTGATAAACTAGTTAGGTAGAAGTTCTAATCCCAGACTTGGCAAGTGTGTGTGTGTGTGTGTGTGTGTGTGTGTGTGTGTGTGTGTGTGTGTGTGTGTGTGTGGATATGTGTGTGTGCGTGTGTGTGCGTGTGTGTGCGTGTGTGCGTGTGTGTGTGCGTGTGTGTGCGTGTGTGCGTGTGTGTGCGTGTGTGTGCGTGTGTGTGTGTGTGTGTGCGTGTGTGTGCGTGTGTGTGCGTGCGTGTGTGTGCGTGTGTGTGTCTGTCTGTCTGTCTGTCGCTGTCTGTGTAGAGAGCAATGCTTTTTAAGGTAGTCACACTCCCTACAATTGAAATGTACTACTTTGGTAAGGCTGCTGGTGTCATCCACCTGGAAATACACCTCTGGGAAGGATGTAGCACAGTAATCTCCATAGCGCATCCTATAACTGCGTACTGCTGTAGTGTGATAAATTAGTTAGGTAAGTGTTCTAATCCCAGACTTGGCAAGTGTGTGTGTGTTTGTGTGTGTCTGTCTGACTCTGTGCAGAGAGCAATGCTTTTTAGGGTAGTCACACTCCCTACAATTCAAATGCTCAACTTTGCCAAGGCTGCTGATGTCATCCACCTAGAAATACACCTCTGTGAAGGTTGTAGCCCAGTAATCTCTGTAGTGCATCCTATAACTGCATACTGCTGTAGTGCAATACATTAGTTAGGTGGGTGTTCTAATCCCAGACTTGGCAAGTGTGTGTGTGTTTGTGTTTGTCTGTCTGACTCTGTCTGTGTAGAGAGCAATGCTTTTTAGGGTAGTCACACTCCCTACAATTCAAATGATCAACTTTGGCAAGGCAGCTGATGTCATCCACCTAGAAATACACCTCTGTGAAAATTGTAGCCCAGTAACCTCCGTAGTGCGTCCTATAACTGCATACTGGTGTAGTGTGATTAGGTAGGTGTTCTAATCCCAGACTTGGCGTGTGTGTGTATGTGTGTCTGTCTGACTCTATCTTTGTAGAGAGCAATTCTTTTTAGGGTAGTCACACTCCCTACAATTCAAATGCTCAACTTTGGCAAGACTGCTGATGTCATCCACCTAGAAATACACCTCTGGGAAGTTTGTAGCCCAGTAATCTCTGTAGCACGTGCCATAACTGTATACTGCTGTAGTGTGATATAGAACTCTGGTAGGGTTCTATTCCCAACCATGGCAATTATGGATGTTTTGTGTGTGTTTCAATGTCTGTGTAGGGAACAATGCATTTTAGGCTAGTCACACTCAGTACATTTCAAATGCCCTACTTTGGCAATCCTGCTGATGTCATTCATTGTGAAATACACCTTTGGGGAAGGAGTTCTCCAGTAATCTCTGTGGCATGTACTATAACTGTGTAGTGCTGTAGTGTAATAAACTAGTTAGGTAGGGGTTCTACTCCCAGACAGGTGTGTGTGTGTGTGTGTGTGTGTGTGTGTGTGTGTGTGTGTGTGTGTGTGTGTGTGTGTGTGTGTGTGTGTGTGTGTGTGTGGGTGTATCACAATGTCCACCATACAGGGATAACAGATGTGAAATAGCCGAGAGCCTGGGATGCACATCCATACGCATACATGTGACATCAAGGCCAGGCAATCACAGTTAGCAACCCCAGTATTACCCAGAGCACACTCTCAACCCATGTCTCATACACACACACACACACACACACACACACACACACACACACACGCACACACACACACACACACACACACACACACACACACACACACACACACACACACACACACACACATGCCTAGGCTACAGCCAATATGTGGGTAGTACACTGCATATTGGCCACTGATAGTAACTATGGAGTGATTGCAGTGGGCTACGGAGGGCATGACACCTTGTCTGTCTGTCCAATAGGCATGTACATGTAGACCGTGCACCTGCCCCATGTTCCCCACTGGACACCTGCAACACCTGTGGTGCCTTCACATGTGACCCACAAAGGACATGCCATGCCTGAAAACATGCCCTGTATGGACAGATGCCACTGACACCAGGAAATGCCATTAGCATGCTGTCAATGCAGGTGCAGGGTAGGCCTGCTGTCCATTACCAGTTCCCACCACAGGTGGCCAAGACTGGCACATCTGATGATAATCTGTGTACACAACATGGGCCAGACACCCCAAGTACAGTTCCAGATGTCACTGTACATACATGTGGGAGGTGTGCATATCCCAGACACTGTCCATGTCATGGACTAAGGAACACATGCATGGCAAGCGATGCATTGAATTGGCCACACACGATAGTCACCCAGGTGACTGGATGGGATACAATACCCACCTGTTTGGGCAAATGCAGAAACTACAGCCCTGAGCCACAATTCAGACTATTGTCATGTGGCTTGATGCCAAGGTATACCCATCACCTAGCCTTGTATAGCCATCTGGCACAGTCGACCACCACACACCTATGCAGAAATGCACCCATGCATGTCAGTACTGGCACCCTGTGTGTTTGTATGTGTGTTGTATGATGCATATGATCACATCCAAACTCACTACAACCCCCATTGGCATAATGAAGCATGCTATATGATGTTAGACACCTCCCCATACCCTTTGCCTATATAACCTCCGTATGACCGGTGTGGTGCATGTGATACCTGCACAGTGATGTCTTGTGGCAATCTCACTAGTGATGAGTTGAAATCCTGGCCCTGTCAAGTGTGTCAATGTGTGTGCATCCCTGTGAGAGTATGACTGTGTTGACGCTGGCACCTGTTTATGCAGACAGGCAGGTGTACTTCAACTACTGTATAGCTACCATATCCCTGTTGCAGATGTCACACACTATCACATATATTTTCTGAGGGCTCCACAACAGATAATCTATGTGGCACATCCAATAACTGCATAGAACTGTGATAGGACTACATAGTCATCAGGGGTTTGATACCCTGTGCAGTTAGGTGTGTGACACAAGCATGCTTAAGTTTTACTCTCCCACCCCTCACCGACTTGTCTTTGCCTCTGTCTGTCTCTCTCACTCCCTCACTGGTGGATGTTGAGACCTACACCTGCTTTGCTTAGGCAGTAGCATGTGTATTTTAAGTAATGCTCATGATCAGCTGATGGCCTCTGCATGAATTACATCTCTCCCTTAGCTGATTGCATGTGGAACAGCTGTGGTAACATTCCAATAGCCAATTGCATGGAAACACACTCCAGTATCTAGGAACATCATGTTGGTGTTGGGCCTTTTCATTCACTGTGAGCAGAAACTCAATCTGTTGTTTGGCAAACAGCATCACAGATGGATTGGGGATTTACATTTGACAGCATACACTGTGGAAACAGGCCAACACGCAGGAGGGGGATGTGCCTGACCTGACTACAGACTGTAAGTGCTGCTATACTGCATTTGGAGTAATGTTGGTTTAACAGGGTGTGTGCGTATATGGCTGTCCTACATGTATTAATACCTGCCATGTGAGTTCTATGTTTATGAGGACTCCCCATCTGTAGGGTCATGTGCAGACTGGGCAGTGTGTGGTGCCTTTGATTTCATGTGTTACCCACAGAGCATGTATCTGTGAATTGCAAAAGGTAGTGGGAGGATTTCAGTCTGTAGATGGTAAAAGCAGTGACAGTTACTGACTTCATATCCCTCATAGGACATATGTTGCAACAAACCCTGTTACAACAATAAATGCATGATGTTATCACAGCAACATGTCAATATTGGCCCTGTATATGTGCTTCCAGCCACAAATCTGTCAACTTTTCTACATATGTCATGCATTGAGGTGCATATGTGCTGTACACCATGATTAGTGTCATAATGTCTGATAACAAGTCAGTAAGATATCAGACTGCTACATATGTTATGTACAGTAGGGGTTATATTTGATGACATAACCTGGACATTCTGTGGTTGTTTGTACACTACTGAGGTTTGTGTACTTATGGTGAATGTTGACATTGTGTGTATTGTTAATACACACCTTGGCCTGTGTACAGACTGTGGTAGATGTCATCATTCTAGGTCCTGTCCTATCTGATGTTACATGCTGGTCCACCGTATGTTACCGTATAGGCTTACATGTTTGTAGGGCCATACACACACACACGCACACACATATCCCATACCACAGACGGGCAATAGGGCCACACTGTGTAGCAGCCCAGTATATGTAGGGTTAGTGTGTGAGTGGCACATATGAGGATGGTGTTGGACAGATAGTCCATATACTGTAATATTATGCTAGCTTACCATATGTGGTTGTGGCTGTGTTCACATTGGTTGTGTTTATGCACTTTCACACAGGTGTATCTTACCCTATGCTGAGACATGCCTGTAGAGCCTGCTATATATACAGGTACATGTGCATTCCCACATAGGAGATGTAGGCCAGTGTTGAGCAAGTCTGCCTGTAGCCTGCACAGTGCTTTGTTACATGCCTAGCAGCTTAGTGTACTTACCCAGTGAGATGTCACATCCAGATACTTGCCAGATGTACTGCTGCCGGGCTTCCCTTAACAGTCATGTATGTCAGACAGAGCGGTGGGATGCTGTACAGATGTACGTCAATATCTAGTGTGTAGTATGTGGCCATGGCACCTCTGTACTAGCAGTTATTATGTGTCAGGACAGACAGGGGTGTGTGAATGCATAACCTATGGGGGCGAATATATACCAGTCCCTATGTGTTATACCCATCTACATGGCTGTTAACATCCATATTGTCAGGCTTAGTCCACATGTTCTACACTAAGGGGTTCTGTGTATACCTCTGGACTATACAGAGCATGTCAGTATGTCCACATCTATTGGCCAATATCTCTGCTGTAGTCCACAGGAGCATTATTTGCTTGCAGAGGTACTGTACTGTGATGTCCTTATGATGTCTGTCAGTAGCCAATGACGCACATGTGAAAAGCAGATGTGACCTACCAGACACATCATGTCTGTGAAGACAATCCCTATTACAGTAGTAATAGTCTACTAATATACCTGCTATACATACCTGACATCCCCTTGCACTACAAAGTTGGGGCTATGGGGGCTGAGGTAAGGCTAGACCCCATGTTCAGGGCATATGGTGAATATATATGTACATATGATTATCCAGATATCTATATAGATAATTACACATGTACATATCGACATATATATAGATGGGCGTGTATATATACGTAGACATGCATACACACACCCAGATATATACATATACAGAGCATTATATGTCTACACATATACAGATAGTGATACATATGCACATATACGTATACCACACTGCCATTCCTGCCAGCAGTCCACTGCTGTTGTATCCCCCCACACATATGGTGGAGCTGGAGCCATATATGCGTGGGCTTCAACTACACAATACATGTGCGCCCATATGCACTCGAGAGGCCAGTGTATGTAACAGTGGTATATGTTCCTGTATTATTGAGTCTAGGGGGGTGCACCATACATAACCTAGGCTGTTACAAAATGTGGGGGTATCAGGGGTGAGCTGCCTTAAGGTATCTGGATGTACAGTACCATACATTTCACCTGTCTTGACATTACTTACATAAAGTGGGTTACTGCAGGCCTACTGCCTCCTGCCATACAGACTGTTCTGTTTGCCAGTATGCCTGTGATGGTGTCAGTTATACCTTGTTATGTAACAGCTGCATCTCATTTGGTCAACTGAAGTCTTTACCACCTAGTGATTGTGTACAGAGTGTAGAAAGAGGCTGCTGGACTATACACCTGCATCACTTACTGTTGATTGTGTGGTATCCTGTGGCTCAGTCTGTCTTCACTATTGTATGATTTGGAGGGCTTGGCCTGCACAGCAACAGTTGTGAACCTTTTCAGACTACTGTATTAGTATAACTGTTTCACAGTTGCATTATTCTGTTTATATGGATGTCAGTGTCTGAACAGCTATATGTCATGGCATATAAAACTGGAATAGTACACAAATAAAGGTTTTCCATTTCTGCAAACCTGTGTGCAGTGTTTTATCCTATAACTTCTCTGTGAGTATATGTTGCAGGCACCAAATGTCATTTATATGGGTGGCTCATCCAGTGTCCAATTGTTACGGTGTTAACTGTAGGCATAGTGGCTGTTCCATATTGTGTGCACCTACTACATACATATCTTACTGTACATATCTCTGCGTGTGTATGTGTAGTCACATATATATGTATATATATATATATATATATATATATATATATATATATATATATATATATATATATGGATCTACCTGACATGGTCGACAGTTCATATAATCGACACTCATTTGGTGGACAGTTCATTTGGTCGACAAGCAGATTTGCCCCCTTCCCCAATGTTGTGCAACCCTGGAGTTGATATATATAGTTGGGGGGGTGTGGGGGCACAGCCCACATTGGGGTGGAAGCCCCATAAAATGCTTGTCGATCAAATGAACTGTCGACCAAATAAACTGTCGACCATATGAACTGTCGACCATGTCAGGTAGATCCATATATATATATATGTCCATATATACCTATATATATATATATATATATATATATATATATATATATATATATATATATATATATATATATATCAAACTATGTCCATATATACCTGCATAGATATATATCTGCTTACATATATGTAACTTGTTGTGTATATGTAGACATATAGGTATAGACATATATATATATATGTTGAAGTAGGTAATCACATGAATATATGTTCATAAATATTTATATATATGTATGTATATATATATATATATATATATATATATATATATATATATATATATATATATACATATATAGATATGTTGTATCTGTTTAGATATTAATATATTTATACACATATACATCTACATGTTGGACTACATTGTCTGTACTGTTTAATGACTGGGCTGGATGATATGTTCTTGAAATCATCAGGGTTATGTATATCTGGCATGGCTTAGTGGTAAATCACTTTGTCTATGGGGTGCAGGGTTCTAGGTTCAAGCTTTGCAGAGGCTGTTTATTTTGTTGCTGGGCAGAACACGGGCCACTGGATACAGAGTGATTAAGGCACTTTAAACAGTTTTAAGTGGGTTTGTGTGGGTTTGCGTGGAGGTAAACACTGCTAACTTCCGGTTACAGTTTCTTATACTCAGCTTCTAAATTGCTTAAACAATGTAGGCATTGCTTACCTCCATGCAAACAGGCTTAGACCCGATTACTGCTGCTTAAAAGTGCTTACTGCTGCTTAAAAGTGCTTACTCCCACTTACCCCCACACTAATTTCTTTAAAAGAAAAGAAAAAAGCATTGATAGGAAAGTGGTGAAAAAGGGGCACAAAGGGGGAAAGACAGTAGGGAAAATAGCTACTGAAATAGCCTGAAAATTCAATCATGACACAGCCAGCCAAGCGGAGGTTAAACTCAAGCCACACAAAGGAAAAGGGGAGAAGAATTAACAAAGGAAGAACGAAGGCCTGTTACAGCCAAGGTCCAAAAACAGGCCATTTCCAGTCGTGACACACTTCCTAGAGTTACCGGATGACATTATCTTCGTGATTTGCTCCTATCTTGATACCAAAGCTTTATGTCGCTTAAGTCAAACCTGCCTCAGACTGCACCATTTAACTAACTACGGTTCCGTATGGAGAAGAATAGCGAAAAAATGTCTTAACACTGGAATTACATGTTGGGAGCAAATCACGAAGATAATGTCATCCGGTAACTCTAGGAAGTGCATCATGACTGGAAACGGCCTGTTTTTTGGACCTTGACTGTAACAGGCCTTCATTCTTCCTTTATTAATTCTTCTCCCCTTTTCCTTTGTGCGGGTTGAGTTTAACCTCCGCTTGGCTGGCTGTGTCATGATTGAATTTTCAGGCTGTGAAAGTTTTGAAAGCCATGCGTTGCTTGGAGTTTTCTGAGGAAGTTGGTGTATTGTAACCAACGAAAAGCTTGGGAGAAGCTTAAACCTAATACATTTTGTTTGTTTTACATTTTGGCAACTTGAAGATTTATTTTGGTGTTCTCAAGGGACGGAGGAGTTTTGTGCATTTCATCTCATTCACAGTGTGTCTACATTTCCTTGGCTTGTCGACGTGTTATTATTCATTACACCTTATATGTATGCCTGGTATCCCTGATTGATGTGTATGTACACTCTGTGGGGTCCTTGTGTTTTATTGGGGACTTCAACACTCTATTACAATTACACCTCACTTCTGGGCTTACTGCTGTACTCCAGTTCACATATTTATGTTATGTAGTGGATTATGGCACATATGATTGTATACTGAAGCCTTTCACAGGTTCAATTTGGTTATACTATGGTGAGGACTTTTTTGCTACTACCTCATCCTGCTGTACTTCTGTGATGGCTTGGTGGAAAACTAGTGGGACTATGGTGTATAGGATCCTGGGTTCAAGACCTGCATGGCTGTTTTTTTTTGTTGATGGGCAGAACAAGGGCCATTGGATACAGAATGAATAAGGCACTTTTGAGCAGTTGTAAGTGGGTTTGGACGACAGTAAGCACGGCTGACCTGCCATTACATCTGCTTACAGAGAGTTAGCTTTAGAATTGATTAGTCAGTGTAGGCATTGCTTACTGCCACACAAATGGTTTAGGCCACTTACTAGTGCTTAAATATTCTTACTACTGCTTATTTGTGCTTACACCTGCTTACTAGTGCCTTATTCATTATGACACTGACACCTCACATGTGCATTTACTGCAGTACTCCAGTTCATAAATATATGTTATTTAGTGGGGTATGCAACAACAATATTGGTCATAATGTGCTTTGCCATGTAAAATGGAATGTGCTGCAGTGGGACTTGAACCGGGAATGCCTGTGTGTAAAGCGAATGCTCTGTCCACTACACTATTTCTATACTGCTTCATTTGCATATATCTTCCTTGTTATCCTCTTCAGCCTTTTAAGCTGCTATAAACTGTAGATAAGCGATGGGCACAGCTGCACACCTATGGTTAGTTGTAATCGGATTTTTAAAGAAAATAACTGTTTTTTCATTTTATTTCTACATTCTTTTGCTGTTATACATAAGGGGGACTGTTGGTGGGGATATGCGGTCACCTGTAAGCGGTCTCACTCATTGCATACCCCTTTCTTCTGTTCTGCATTGCAGGGGCATGTTTATTCTGAGAGCTCTGCTCTCAGACACATCCCCTGCACTCTTACACACTCCGTGTAAGCCTAGGAACTCGGGCAGCACGCATCATTAATATGCATGGCATGCTGCCATCTTGCTTCTAAATGGTTGCTTTCATGCAGGACTAAGCTAGTCCTGCATGGAAGATTAGTAAATCTGGGGGTAAGACTACAAGCTTTGATGAGGTCAAGGAAAATGAGCAGGAGACAGTATAAAGTAAAGGAGGTTTGCACAAGACTAATACTGATTTACTGGGTGGGCCTATGGGAAATAATGGGTGAGAAGAGGACATAAATAGCTTATACAACAGTCAATAGCAATGAAAGAAAATAGGAAGAGACTTTGGAAATCAGATAACCATAAAGGGTGGAGGAGAGAGACACAGCCTTATAAACCAACAACAGCAAGAGCAGAGAAGCACAAACTGTATCAGAGATAATTCTATCACCTTTGAATTTCTTCTACAGTTTAAGACACCAGACTGTGCAGAAAATTAACAGTAGCACTGTTTATGGAGCATAATGTAATAGTAAATGATTAAGGCACAAACTTGGTAGTAGGAGTACACAGTTCTGTCACAATTGTGAATTAAACTACAAGGCATTGGCCCATCGGGGTGTAAAATACAAACAGCTTTTCTTCTGCTGACCCTGTAAAAATTATTTGAAAAAATTACTAATAAAAGAAATAGCACAGGCTATTGTATTCTTATTGAGGAGTTATGCGAGTACACTTACCAAGCACACTGCCTTTATTGTCATTCTGTGCAGATGTGAAAGGTTCACCTGTTAAGTGTTTAATGTAATCATTCCATGACAGCATTCAATTCTGTATATAAATATAGGTCACTGTTTTTAAACCAGCCTTCCTGAGGAGACAAGTGTTGCTGATGCAGAGGTGGTAGCCAGTGTCCATACCATCTCTGATTATTCCAGTGACATCATCTTCGTGTCATAGTCATCCTCATTGATGGAGTGGAGATATTCCTCATCTGGTGTTAACAGCATAATTTTTGCAGTACCCCCAATACTGATACAGAGAATTGCGTTCTGTCTTATCTTACTTCTAGCATGTCCCACCATATCATTTGCCCTCTTCTTGCACTGTATTAATGGGTGGTTTCTGCCACCCACTGCATTAATGTCTGGGACAACTTATTTCCAGACTCTTCTCCTCTCGGCTAGTTTGGGCCTCACTTAAAAAAAAATATGTTTCCCATGTGTCCTAGGGGCTGCCATAAACATGGGATTTTTCTCATGGCTGATATTGTCATTTTTTCTGTCTTGATCCCTTTCTTTGTATCATTACTATAAGTAGAAAAACCACAGTCAAATGTAAAAATCGTTTCATATAATCATCAGTCAAACAATACCACAATGACCATGTATGCCTGCCATCATTGTATAAAAAATGTTAACACAAACCACATAATTATATACACATGCAAAATCTTACTCTATCAAAATAAAGCTGTGCTATACTGCATTATTCACAGCAGCAAAGTAGCCCCTGCTACTGTAAAGTATTCATAATACTCTTGTTTTGTCATTCATTGTTGACCCTCAGAAATCAAGTAAGGAGACATGTACGTTCAGCCGGCAACACAAGCTTGCTACTTAAGTACTTCACTATTAAAACACATATGTATGATAATGACTACATAACACCAAGGTAAATGATTTTATCAGTGATGAATAATCATTTCTCATGGTTGTTATAATAACTTTCAACTTACAAATGACAACTTTATACTGTACATTAAAGCTATGATACTATCTCCATCATATCATCAGAATAAACATTTCTTCAAGATTATTCTCAATGTTATATCAATTGAAGTGATATATAATAAATTGAAATATTTGTATTATTTTCCTTACTTTCTGAAGTTTGTGTTTGCCTAAGAAATGTGTTACCTAGCTCTAATAATCACAAGTTAATACAGTGGCATTGAACATTTCACATCCATTTACATGTTTTTTTTTTTTTTTTTTTTTGTGCAAATTAGGCCTTTTTCCATTTATCCACTCCTTTAGAAAAGCATGTATATGATTAAGCATTTTTGATTAAACCAAACTTGCCAGTAATAACACTACCTTCTCTAATGCTCCTGCTGGTTAACTGGGTTTGGCTAAGATGGTCTCAGACTCCACAGGGGGTGATTCTAAACTTGTAAACCACAGTTTTGCTCATGCTTTCTTCATTCTTCTTCTGGCACTTCTAATGATGGCTGCACATGTAAAGGCACAAGGTCATACTCCAAGCTGGTGAGATAAGGAGACCAAAAGTATGTTCTAACTTCTCAGGGAGTCTTATCTGGAAAAAATCAAGGCTTGCACAAGAGGTTCCAAATGGAAATAATAGGTATCTGGAAGGAGTTGGTTCAGCACCTGTTATCCCTGACAGGGGTTACTGGCTCCAGCCAATAGTACCATCACAGTATGTTGACCAACAGAAGTGTAGGGCTGACCAGCTGAATTGAGTGAGTTGACCAGGTGGATGTGCAAAGGCCAGAGTTGTATAGCTAGTATTACATTTTTTGAGGGTCATATCAAACATGTTTTTTAATATAAAATGTTTGCATAATTGAAGATATTTGTTAAAATAAATATATGTACCTGCAAAAATATTGCAAAAGGAAGCATAAACATACCCATACAAAAACTGCATCTGTATAGAAATATATGGCATGTTTATTTGCTAACATAATTGTCTGTATAAATACAAATATAATGTATATGAAGAAAAAAATCTATACACACACACACACACACACACATATATATATATATATATATATATATATATATATATATATATATATATGTCTGTAAATCACAAATATGTATATATATATATATCTATATATATATATATATAGATATATATATATATATATATAGATAGATATATACATATAAATATATATATATATATATATATATATATATATATATATATATATACACACACATATGTATATATGTATATATATATATATATATATATATATATATATATATATATATATCTGCATAAGTATACTTACAATTACTGGTTCATGTATTTATATAGAAAGCAAAAAAAAAAAAAAAAGAAGAAAGTTTGCATTTCCATATTTCATTCACTATTGCATTGACTTAAGTATTTTATTTATTTATGTATTTACATTTGTTTGCCAGGTAGTGTCCAGCAGCACTGGTGGCCTATTTTTAGTGGGGAGAAAAGCTCCAAAAAATACAAGACAGATAAAGATATACAAAAAAAACAAAGTCCACAAACGAAGTAATGAATGCTCCACCCATGAACTAGTCAGTAAAAAGAAAAAAAATATGAGCAGACTTCCACAGATGATGCAGAAATTCCACACACTTTAATATCACATAAAAGAAAAAACACCAAAGAGAGACCAAGTAAAAAGGTGAACACTTTCACTCTTGTATACAGTTGGGTGGAGACAGGTTTCCTGGGTTGAATGATTGGGTTTCTATAAAACCACTGTTGAAGGCATAGCAACTTAAGCAGTGAACCTTAGAGTTTTATATAATATTAGGTATATTTATTTGGAGTTATTGCTGCTATTTCTACATATGACTTGTTTTTATATGATATTTTATACTTGATGTTTTTTTATATGTGATGTTTTTGATAT
Source organism: Protopterus annectens (assembly GCF_019279795.1). NCBI lineage: Eukaryota > Metazoa > Chordata > Ceratodontiformes > Protopteridae > Protopterus > Protopterus annectens. The sequence continues at coordinate 1,134,690,006 of NC_056732.1, read as the reverse complement.
ATATATATATATATATATATATATATATATATATATATATATATATATATGTTTGTCTTTCAGCTTTTCCCGGTTAGGGGTCACCACAGCAGAACTCTGGTCCACTAATGATTGGTAGTTGATTTTTACGTGCCAAGTTACCAGCCCTGACACACAACCTTCAACAAAGGTACACCCATTCACGCATGTCTCCACGCAGAAGAGTCTCTAGCTGTGAATCGAACCGGACAGCGTCTTACTGTGAGGTGACAACGCTACTGCAGCACCACTGCCTCGGAGATATATATCTATATATATATATATATATATATATATATATATATATATATATTTATTTATTTATATATATATATATATATATATATATATATATATATATATATATATATATATATATATATTGTCATAGGAAAAATAAACTTTAAAAATGATCAATACATGGTAGGTTCAGGTAAAGGCACTTTAATCTTGCAGCAAGGAGATAAAAATGTGCTAATACAGAGTTTGTCTAACTAAACTCAGGAAGTAAGTCTATCTTTATACACTTTCTAACAAGACATTGCCTACCAAGCTGATGTAACAGATCACAAGTTTTAACATCATCATTACATAGCAGCTGTTTATCCATAATTTTCTGCTTGCACTATCAATTTTATGAAAAACTTCCTAAGAAAAACAATGTGGCCTTGGTGACCACCGGTTAGATACAGTTTCCCACTATGTTATGTTTCCATTCAAGGTACTATTGCTAATTCGAGCACAAAGCAAGTAGAGATTCTTCAAGCAGTCCTTTGTCTTATGTATCTCTTCTTTTCCGCATCTGTGCATGTTCTCATAACACGAACGGAGCTAATTGTTCAAAATCATAACATTATAGAATATGGTATTGTTTCATTTATTACTTCCTGACCTAGCAGATAATCACCTGCTTCTTAGTACATTTCCAAATGACATAAACATGAATATTGCTGTGCTAGCAATTACTGGGTCAGGGGGCATCTTGTAAGTTTCAGAAAGCATACTGCAGTTTCAAAAAGAATCGTATAATTTCATACAGAATTAAACTGTATAAAAAATAGAATGAAAACGTGTTAACTCTTTTAGCCTCTAATAAGCATTAGACATATATATAAATATAAATGCATATTTCTCTGACATTTCCCCCTGTTAATACTTTTTATTCTATTTTCAAAAGCATAAACAGTTTACTTCTTCTCCCAACCTCTTCCATTCCAGATTTGCAGTTAAGAGAGTCATGTAGTTTAGACTTATGAAAGCATTTCAGTTTTTAACAACTCTTCAGTTTCAGTACTTTGATACAAAGTCTCAGAAACTGACATGTCTATAAAATCTTTGATTAACTTTTTCATGCAGGGAGTACCACAACAAATGCATGCTCCTAATAGGAGTAATCCCACACAAATGGCAATCAGGATGTTTATTAGGATGGAACCCCACCCCCCAAACAAATTCTGGAAAAAGTCTGTCAGAGGGTTTGGGCCTGATTTGGTCATGGTCGACACTTGCTGGATCACCTCAAGATGGTCGTTTATCTTGTGCTGGTTGTCAGGAATATACGAACAGCATTCTTCTTTGATTAAAGCACATGTACCACCTCTCGCCGCTAGGGTGAAGTCAAGAACCATGCGGTTTTGAAGTACCACAGTTCTCATAGCATTTAGTTCATCAGTCACTAATTCGAGAGCAGAAAAAGATTGCTCATAACTTCGAGAAGTTTGGACAGTTTTCTCAGCTCCCAAATTGATTTCACTGCGCCATATGCAGGGGCTATGACTGCCCATGATATAATAGTGTCACTCAAGTCCATATGTGTCAGTTTATCTTTGTTTTTCACGGAGTTATGGTTTCTCCACCCTGCTTCGATTCGTCCCACTGGATTCTTGGGTCTCTTGATTGGACTTCTAGGTTTACTGCTAACCTCTCTGACATTTCGAATTTTCCCCTGAGGTAAAGCTGCAGTGTGTCATATGGCCGGAACCACATAACCCAAAAAACAACTGCCGGACCAATTCTCAGGTAGCCATTTATATGCTTTTTTCCCCACAAACAAAATAACAATTCTTTACTTTAGTATTGATATATGCTCGCCCTTCATGAAATATTTTTTTGTCAATAATAGAAAGTTGCTTCAAAAGAACAGGATTATGCTGTATTTCACTAACAGTTCTCTTCATTTTTTCAAAATATGAGTCATAGTTCGTATCACAGATAGTTTCTGCCTTATTAGCCTTAATATAACATTTATAAGAAACAGTCACATTGCAATTGCTTCAACCCACCTGAATAGTGTAATTTTTATAAAAACATACAATCCCTTTTTGTGTAACAGGTAGGTACAATGCTATTTTGTCTTGTGATTTTACGGGTGTAGTATCAAAAATCAAGTTTTCCCAGGTCTCATTGACCCCTAGGGGGACAGCAGTCATCAATAATCCCCCGTATGCTGTTGGTATAGCTGTGCAAATCCAGCAGTTCGAAACATTAAAAGTCTCAGCATACACATATTTAATTGCTTGGTAAGTGTTAAAGTTTGGATGCCAGTCTATGAGTAATGCATCACGTTTGTTCAGTTCAACTCGTGTGGCTGGAAAAAGGAAAGGCCACAGCAAAATGATCATTGTTATCAGTATAGCTATCAGGATAATCATGCAATTTTTCTGAGGTTGTTCTGCATCCCTGTTTACTCTATACCTGGTCATTTTGTTCTTGTTGTACAACAGTAACAAGGTTTTTGTCCAGTTCAAAGTTCTTAACCAATTTACAGTGTGTCAGATGAATCCAGGATGCCTTGACTGCAGTGGGTGTTGACAGTAGCACTTGGTATGGTCCTTACCATTTCGGAGAACTCCAATTATTTTTCTTCACGACTTTCACCCAGACCCACATGCCTGGGACTATTGCTGCTTCCGATGGTCTGGCTTGTTCTTTATCTGAAACAGAATTTAACTGCAAACGTTTGTTATTCAAAAATCACCTCATATACTCTGCAAGTGAACTGTCAGCCTCCTGGTCTGCAGGCATGAGAGGTTTCCACTGAAGTGTATAATATGCCCTCCCAAACAAAATTTCAAAAGGAGTTAACCCTTTTACATTTGGAACAGTTCTCATACTCAACAGTGCCAGAGGCAGACAATGCACCCAGTTCTTTTGTGTCTCACTAATCAATTTCCTAAGCTTATTTTTCAAAACTCCATTATGCCTCTCTACTAATCCTGCAGATTGGGGGTGGTATGCACAATGTTTTTTTCAGAGAAATCCTAAAATAATGGCTCAATTGTTGTATAGTTTGATTTACAAAGTGTGTGCCATTGTCACTATAAATCTTTTCTGGTATGCCACATCTAGGAATAATTTCTTTAACGAGGACTTTTGCAACAGTAGCTGCATCTGGATTTTTAGTTGGAAAAGCTTCCACCCATTTGGAAAACATATCTATAATGACAAGGCAGTACTTTTTATTTTCACATTTGTTTAGCTCTATAAAATCCATACAGATAGTATGGAATGGATACGGTGGTGTAGGGAAACTCCCTTGCTTAGGCTTCAGTGCCCCCTGCGCATGATGCTTGTTACAAACATGGCATGCTGCACAAAAAGTTTTTGTGTAGTTTGTAAATCCATACGTTGTAAACACTTGATTCACTAACTGTACCATCCCCCCTGTTGAGACATGGGACTGCCCATGGCTCAACAAAGCTGCATATCTAAACAAGTTAGATGGTAAAATTGGTTTTCTTTCTTTGGAGATGTACAGTCCTTTCTCAAGAATTGCTCCTCGTTTTATCCATTTTTGTTTTTCTACATTTGTAGTAAGTGTCTGCATTGTTTTTAATATTTCTAAATCTAAAATCTCAGATGGTTGTAGTTCCTCACTCAAAAGAAATACTTCTGAAGCTGAAGCTGCTTACTTTGCAGCTGTATCAGCTCTCGCATTACCTTTTGAAATCTTATCCTGTTGTTTGGTATGAGCTACGCATTTACAAATAGCTACTTTCTGAGGTAACTGAATAGAATCTAACAAATCTAAAATAAATTGCGCAGATTAATTGGTTTACCAGTAGATGTTATCATTCCTCTATTTTTCCACTGCTGCGCAAAAACATGTACAGTAGAAAAAGCGTACTGGCTGTCAGTAAAAATGTTCACTCGTTTATCCTTTGCCAAGGTATATGCCCTTGTTAAAGCAATCAATTCTGCTGCTTGTGCAGATAAGTTGTGTGGTAAAGACTTTGCTTCTAAAATCTCAGTATCAGAAACTACTGCATACCCCACTAGATTCTGTCCTGTAGAACCCCTCCTACACGAGCCGTCCACGTAGTATGTCACCTCGGCATCATCCAAGGGAACATCCATGAGATCTTTTCTAGGTAGTGTCTTTTGCTCAATCTCCTGCAGGCAGCAGTGTGGTTCGCCATCTGCAGGGGTTGGGAACAAGGTTGACGGATTCAAAGTTGTGCATCGTTCAATTGTCATATGAGGTTGGCTCAACAGTATAGTCATACAGGAAAGATGTCTAGCAGGAGAAAGATATGCTACTTTTTCTTGCAGTAAAATAATTGCAACTGCATGAGGCACTCTCAACGTGAGAGGGTGGAATAACACTACTGAGGCTGAAGCCTGCACTGCCATTGCAGCTGCGACTACTGCTTGTACACAGTGGGGCAGGGATCACACCACTGGGTCTAGCTGTGATGAATAGTAAGCTATGGGGCACAGTTTGTCCCCATGCTGCTGTGTTAACACTGATGTCATATAACCCTGCTTACAATCTACAATTTGGAAAAATCGTTTATGATAGTTCGGTAATCCTAAAACTAATGAGGATGCTATCAGTTGTTTCAATTTGCAGAAAGCTGATTCTGCTTCTGGTGTCCACTGTAATAAATCTTGTGCTGCCATAGGCTTCTTGAATATCAAGTTGGTCAGTGGAGCAGATTCCAAGGCATAGTTTGGAATCCAACTCCGACAAAAATTAGTCGTACCTAGGAAGGACATAATTTCCTTCTTGGTAGTTGGTTTGGGTGCTTGTAATATTGCAGTTTTTCTGTCTTCATCTAATATTCTGCCCTCTTTGGATATTACATATCCCAGGTATTTAACCTGTTTTTTTCCAAAGTTGCAGTTTGTTTTTGTTTACTTTGTGTCCTTGAGTAGCTAAAAATTGTAGTAATGCTATGGTATATTCTCTGCATTCTTGCTGGGTGGAGGCTGCCAGCAGAATGTCATCTATATAAAGTAAAATCTGGCTGCCTTTCGGTGGGATAAATCCCGCCAGGTTACTTGCCATTTCCTGTGCGAATATTGTTGGACTCTCACAATATCCCTGTGGTAGTCACGTATATGTATACCTTTTCCCCTGAAATGTGAATGCATACCAATGTTGGCTGTCAGGGTGTATCGGTATTGAAAAAAATGCATTGCTAATATCTACCACAGAAAAATACTTTTGTTGAGGTTTCAAATCATTTAATAAAGTGTGTGCATCTGGCACCGTAGGTGCTCTAGGTATAACTGTGTCATTTACAGCTTGTAAATCTTGGACCATACGCCATTCTCCATTTGCTTTCCTAACAGGAAATAAGGGTGTATTACATGGTGAATCGGGGGATTCTATCAATACTCCTTCCTTAAGTAAGGCTGCTATTATAGGTTTGATTCCTACTTCTGCATCCTTTCTCAAGGGATACTGTCTCTTCTGAGGTCTAAATGCTGACTTTGGCATGATAGTGACTGGTCCTGCTGTGCGAATGAGTCCTACATCTGATTTTCCTGTTGACCAGAGAGTCTCTGGTATGTCCTGTAAGGCTTTTTCCTCTTCTTCTTTTAAGAGTGCTACTCAGCTGTCTTCACTTGCCTGCAAGTGCACAGCTGGGTGTGTCTGTGTTATCCAATTCAACTTCTGCTTTTGTACTCCCTGTTCTGAAAGTTCTAATTCTGTCTGTTTTTCCCACCTTGTGACTTTTTCTCCTAGGTCTGCCCACTTCACATTTTTATCTTTAGTCAAACTCACATGTGGTAATCGATTAGATTTGTAAAGTGCTAGGAATTCCTGGGGTAATGAACAGCTTACTACACTGTTTCCTTCTGGGTCCCAGTACAGATTTTGTAATACTAATCTGTTAGCATGGTTTCTAAACAGTTCTTGCTCATATTCTTTATCAGGTCCTGGTTTGCTACAGTAATATAGAGTGCAATGCAATAAATGCTGTTTATCAGTGTCAAGGGAGGGGGATTTACTGATGGCTACATTCATCAGTACTTCGGTTACTGCCCCTGGACCAGTCGTAACCAAGTCCTGGCTGTACCAATAAAATGTTTCACCTTCCGGTCGCACTACAAAAGTATCCATTTGTCGCTGTGCTTCCATAACCTGCATAGGTGGAACTACTGCTATGCCAAATATCTGCATTAGGTCTCTGCTCAAAAGATTTACTGGGCTTTTTGCAGAAAAAACAATTTTGCTTTTCTGGGTCATCCCTGAAACAGGCTCAGTTATTGCTATGTTGTGGGAGAGTGGCTCCCGATACAGCTGTCGATTAGCTGCTTTCACTAATATGCAATCAAGTGATTCTGAATTTTCTGGTAGTTTGGAAGGATGTATCAGGGTCCGTGAAGCCCCTGAGTCACACAGGAATTTAACTTCCCTCCCCTCTACCAGAAGTGTAACTTCCGGTTTTGTGTCTGCTAAGTAGTGCTCTAGGCTCAATAATGCCAAGTCTAAAATTTCATTTTCTTCATTACCTGTGATTTCATGCACATCCTCTATTTCTTCTATCACATTCTCTACTCCTTCTATCACATTTGCACTTGTCTTTTCTTGATTATTCCTTTCTAGTGATTCTTGACTATCATATAGTCAGTCCTCACCCTCCTTGTCTTCTGTGGTTATCTTTTTATTTTGCCTACAATCCCTTGCTAAATGTCCCTTTTTCCGCATTTAAAACATTCTCCCCTTTTCTTTCTCTCTTCAAACTCCTCTGATCGTTTATCAGATTGTTTGTTTCCCTGGGCATTTTTCTTACCCTTCTTCCCGGTCTGTACTACAAAGACTTCTGATCCCTCTTCTACTGCAAATACTTGAGTTTTCTTTTTCTTTTTGCTATTAAAATGCCCTTTTTTTTCATGTCTTGCATATTCAAGTAATGACTGTAATCTACTAGTATGATGATCTACCATGTGCTTTGTAATAAAGCTGCTAATGGGTGCAATACTGCCTTTCAAAAATGCATTCTTTAGCTGCTGCTCATATGGGGAATCATGTGTTTGGTCCTCAAGTACCTGCATTCCACAATGGTTATTAAAACACTCTAATAATCTGGCATAATATTTATCAACAGTTTCACCTTCTTGTTGTATGCATTGATTAATGCAAGTCCAGTCAGCCCTAGGCTTCCATTTCTCAGAGATTCGGTCTGTCAGACCTTTCACTCTGTTATCCAGTTTTGCGTTACTATGTGGGAGTGGCCTATGTTCTGCATCACGGGGATTCCAGTTGCCACTGATCATGTGCCAATCTGGACCTATGATTTGTCTGACTATTTTCTCTACTTCCTCTCCATTTAAATGGTAACTTAACCTCATGCCCTGTAAGTCTTCTAAGAATTTTCTAAAATTAACTTTCGGATGGGGAATTCCCTCTGTGGCTTTCCGGATGTCTTCCAGTGTCCACGGTCTATATACTAGAAAAGTTGGGTCCTGTCCTGCCTGTGGATTTGGTACTTCTGTGAGTGGACATATCTCTTCTTCACTCATAGCTTGTGAATTTTTATTTATTTCATACAATTCAATATCCCCTCTTAAGTTGCGTGTTCGAGACCTAGTCTCGATAGGATCTCTGACAAACAGTTTTGGTTTTGCAGGGACAGCTGGATATAGCGGAGGTGGATCAGCTTGTCCACTCGCTTCATATTTTGGTAAGGGAAGTGGAGGGGGCAGAGGGGCTGTTGCTATTACTAAGTTATTGTCTTCTTTATCTAAAAACATTGCTTTTGAATTTTTATTCTTTTGTTCCCTGCGGTTTGCTTCCTCAAGCCACCTGTGTGCCTGAGGAACTCCTAATCGACGTTGCTTTTTTATCTGACCTTTTGCGTCTGTTTTAAGTTGTTTGACAAGTTTGATAAGTGATGGTTTATCTAATTTACCATCAAATTTGTATTTATTAACCCATTTTTTTAGTACCTAACATTGTCGGCACGCTGTAATTGCATATATTTCGCGTCTTCGGTTAAAGGCGGATCTCGGGAACTTTTTGTGCACTTATTTCCCATGTTGTCTTAACTTAGTTAGAAATTGTTACGTAACTCTTTTAATCACGTGGTACCACGATTTTCACTTCTTCACAGTTTATCTAGAATAACTGCCTACCTATCCTGTTTCCCTGATCTATGACAAGACAGCAATCTTTTTTGTCCCTGATTTACAAAAAAATCTCCCTGACAAAAACAAATACTGTAACAAGTCCCTGATCTGAAACAAAGAAAAGATAAATTCCTCCTTACCTGATCCTCCATGATTGATCGTTTCACCGGAACTGTTAACTCGTCCTCCAATCGCAGATCAGAAACAGTGGCTGGCCTCTTTTGAATGACAATTCAGTCGGAGGTCTTTTCAAAGCAGAAGAACTGATGTGGCTTCTTCCCCGTATGGTTTCATGCCACCAGGCCCATCTGACCTGAGCTAGAGTGAGAGATTTCCGGTCCGAAGGACCAATCTGTCATAGGAAAAATAAACTTTAAAAATGATCAATACACGGTAGGTTCAGGTTAAGGCACTTTAATCTTGCAGCAAGGAGACAAAAATGTTTATTTTATTTTATTTTTATTTTATTTTACATTTGTTAACCGGGAAGATCCGACTGGATAAATATCCATTTTCAGCGGAGGCCTGGGGAGAAAAGCTCCAGCCATGACAAAAACTTTTAAAAGACACATAATCAAATACAATTCAAACCAGAACCAAATAAGTTATAATAAGGTGCTAATACAGAGTTTGTCTAACTAAAATCAGGAAGTAAGTTTATCTTTATACACTTTCTAACAAGACATTGCCTACCAAGCTGACGTAACAGATCACAAGTTTTAACATCATCATTACATAGCAGCTGTTTAGCCATAATTTTCTGCTTGCACTATCAATTTTATGAAAAACTTCCTAAGAAAAACAACGTGGCCTTGATGACCACTGGTTAGATACAGCTTCCCACTATGTTATGTTTCCATTCAAGGTACTATAGCTAATTCGAGCACAAAGCAAGTACAGATTACAGTTTATTTCTTCAAGCAGTCCTTTGTCTTATGTATCTCTTCTTTTCTGCAGCTGTGCATGTTCTCATAACACGAACAGAGCTAATTGTTCAAAATCATAACATTATAGAATATGGTATTGTTTCATTTATTACTTCCTGACCTAGCAGATAATCACCTGCTTCTCAGTACATTTCCAAAAGGCATAAACATGAATATTGCTGTGCTAGCAATTACTAGGTCAGGGGCATTTTGCAAGTTTCAGAAAGCATGCTGCAGTTTCAAAAGCATCTTATAATTTCATACAGAATTAAGCTGTATAAAAAATAGAATGAAAACATGTTAACTCTTTTAGCTTCTAATAAGCATTAGACATATACATAAATGCATATTTCTCTGATATATATATATATATATATATATATATATATATATATATATATATATATATTTATAAGTAAGTTTATTTTTGAATTGTTCTTATCCTCACAAAAGCAGTATTAAGCAGGTTGCATTATGCTTTTAGGTGTGTACTTAATTAGTTCATTGGTATTTGATTGGTATATATAGAGTAGGAAAGCTGTTTTTATTAGGTCTAAAGAAGCAGTCGTATTACTGACTGTGAAAGCGCTCATCTTTTTACTTGGTTTCTGTTTGTTGTTTTTTCTTTTATGTGACATTAAAGTGTGTGGAGTTGCTGCATCAGCCGTGGAAGTCTGCTCATATTTTTTTTTCTTTTTACAGATAAAGATATACACAAATACATTAGTAAGAATCAAAATAATCACCATACGAAGTTTTGAAAACAAAAAGATTAGACAATATTCTTAATTGTAGCTACAACATTATAAACGTAAATCACAGGGATCTGGGTAACTAAGTAAAAACTGATAACAGGCAGAGAGCAGACCTAACTGAAAAGACATGTCAGTGTTATAGAAAGTAATCACTGAGATTTTGGATTATTGAAATATTTACAGACCAAAAAGGCAGCGATGAAGATATTTGATTGTAACATATGAGGACTACTAGGCATTGAGCTGTAATAAAGGAAGAGAGTATAGGTGAGATAAAAATAAGCATAGAAGAGGAAGAGTAGGAGAGAAGCATTATCCAGGGGGACTACAGGGGCAACCCAGTTGCTTTTTTAAGATGTTCTTTTATTTTTGTTTTAAATGAAGAGTAGCAGGGGGTGCATTGTACGCTTAGGGGCAGAGCATTCCAAGACTTAGCCACTTTGTTTGAGTAGAAGGAGTCATCATGGTAGTTATGTGACTGTGTTATTCTGGGCAGTGGCCTATTGGAAGACCTAAGGGCCCTGCTGTTTACCTGTAGTTGGAGTAGGGTAGTAAATGTGGGGCAGCTATGAGGATTGTGTATGATTTTGTGGGTAAGGTTATGTTGGTTTAAAGTTAAAAGGTTTGGAAGTTCCAGCCAGTTAAGTTGAATAAGAGCAGAACAATGATGGGTTTTATGGGGATCGTTTGTGGCAAATTTTGTAATTTTGTTGTAGCAGGATTCAAGGTTGTGCAGGCCAGCCTTGCATAAGTTGGTAAAAGATATGAGAGCAGTAGAGAAGTGTAGAGAGTAGTTGAGATCTAGCTGTAGCTAGTCTGACTTGGGGTATTAGGTAAGGTTTCGCTCTGTAGAGAGCACCGAACTTGGAATTTACTTTTTTCATTGTTTGGGAAAAGTGAATATCAAATCTGAGATGGTCATAGGTTCATAGGTTCATAGGTTCATACTAGGCTATCTGCCCTAGAGCATTTATAAGCCTAGCCAGAGTGTGTGTGGCTTTCACCACCCCTTAGGATGAGAATACTATACCCATTAGTTTGCTGTGCCTCTGTCCAGCAGTGATACAGAGATGATTCCCGGGGTAAACCTACGATCTCCCATCCACTCGTCAAGATTTCTCTTGAACAGAGTCAGTGAAGGGCTCTGCCTCACATGGACTGGGATTCTGTTCCATAGTGTAGGGAGTCTCTGGGTGATGAATCTGTCCCTCCAGCACGTCCTATTTATATCCGTGTTGAGGTTTAAGTCTCTTGCTCTCGTGGCTCTGGTGGATTTGGATTTTTTGAGGTGGAGCATGTCCATTAATTCCGGGTTGGACATGGCCTTGTATGTCAGGCACAGATCACCTCTGAGCAGACAGTATGCGACTGAATAGAGCTGGAGTTTCTTCAGTCGGGCATCGTATGACATATGTTTGAGCCCCTTTATCCTTTTGGTGAGGAACTTTTGGGGTCTTTCCAACTGCTGCAGGTATCGGGTAAGGTACATTCCGAATGGGGCATTGTACTCAATCATTGGTCTGATAAGTGAAGAGTACAGGGGTACAATGACCTTTCCTGATCTGGATGTGAATCCGTTCATGATCAGGTGGGCAATGTAGAAGGTCTTCCTAACCACGTTGGCAATGTGAGTGTCAAAAGAGAGGTTACTGTCAACTTGGGTCCCCAGGTCCCTGATAACTTCTTCCGTGTTTAATGGATTACCACCTATGTGGTAATTAGGGGTTACCTTGTTTTTCCCAAAGGGTATGACTATACATTTTTTGGCATTTAGCTTAAGGCCATGGCTCTGGCACCAGTTATCCATTTCTATGAGACCTCTCTGGAGGATGTCTGTGTCTGATGGAGTGTCAATTATGGTGCCCAGTTTGCAGTCATCTGCAAATTTTGTCAGCCACAATCCCCTATGTTTGCCTGCACTTCAGAAAAATAAATTCCGAACAAGAGGGGCCCAGGACTGAGCCCTGTGGGCACCACTCGTGACCGGCTTAGAGTCTGACATGGCACCAGCAACTCTAACCCTGTGTGTTCTGTCCTTGAGCCAGTTTGCAACCCATCTTGTGACATATGGGTTTACATCTAAGCTGGTGAGCTTTTCTATGATGCCCGAGTGGGGTATTGTGTCGAACGCTTTTGCTAGGTCAAGGTAGGCTGTGTGAACTGCCTTACCCTCATCAATGGCCTTAGTGACTGTTTTGAAAAAGTCGACCAAGTTCAAGAGGCAGGATCTGCCCTTGACAAAGTCAAATTGGGTAGGATCCAGTGTCTGTAGGTCCCCAATGTCTTTATTTATGAGTTCCATTATGATCCTCTCCATAGCTTTGCAGACAAGGCTCGTCAAGCTTATGGGGCGGTAATTTCATCTACTGTAATAACTATGAGTGTGGCCTGGTTTGCTGGCTCAATTATGGTACCATTTGTGGAGTGACTAGAGAGGGGTAGGTAGTTGGACTTGGTAGTTTTGTTTGTGAGAATTATTAATTTTGTCTTATTTGGGTTTAGAATGAGTTGGTGGTTTGATAAGAATATTTCAACTTCTTGGAAAGCTTTCTGCATCTTTTGTTTTAGTTCTTGTGGGGAAGGGGTAGAGCAGATAAGAGAGGTATCATCTTTGTATTATATGAATGAGGCAAGTTGGGTTGCTGTATTAAGGTTATTAGTAAATATGATAAAGGGGGGGCAAGTATTGAACCTTAGGGTACACCAGTGGCTACTAGTTGTAGTGGGGAGAGTTTGTTTCCCATTTAGTAGGCTGTTGACAGTTTGATAGATAACTGAGAAACCATGACAAGGATGCTGGACTGAGATTGTATGTAGCAAGTTTGTTTAGTAGTAGTTGGTGGAAAATGGTGTCAAAGGCTTTTGACATGTCCAGGAAAATTGCAGAGACTAGTTGTCCTTTGTTCATAAGGTGGTGAATAGTATTGGTGAAGGATAACAATGCTGTGTTTGTACTATACTGGGGTCTAAAGCCATGCTGAGAATCTGATAGATGGTTGTTAGTGGTAAGGTGGTTTAGGAGATGTAGCTGAATACATTTCTCTAGGATTTTGGCTAAGGGTGGAAGGATAGCTATGGGGTGGTAGTTTGTGATTTCCCTGGAGGGGCCAACCTTGGGGAGTGGGATGATGTGAGTGACTTTCCAGAAGAGGGGCATATATTGTTCAGAGATAGAATGATTGATTAATATAGAGAAAGGATAGGCAATAGATGGAGGAGCAATTTTTAGGAATTCATTTGGTAGTTGATTGGCAGTCAGTCAGCAAGGTTTTAGTTTGCTTAGGAGCTTTTTAATGTAGGATGTTTGAATTGGTTTAAAGGATAAGACGTTAGTGGAAATAGAGCCTAAGTAGGGGAGTGTGAGGGGAAGTTGATTGTGGTCGGCAAGGAGGGAGGAGGTCAACTTAATGAAATGTGAGTTAAACTGCAAGGCTAAGGGTTTGGAGGTATTGACTGTGGAGGGAGTGGGGGTGGTGGATTTACCAGGGTTGAGGAGGAAGTTGTCTGTTTGCCAGAATTATTTGTGGGTTGTGAAGGAACATTTGTTGAGAGGTTTGGAAGTAGTGATTTGTATCACATTTAATTTGTTCTTATTCTCGTTTCTTAGTTGCTGATAAGTGGTGAGGTCTGATTTTTCTTTGGTGGATAGGTATAGAACCCTGGCTCTGTCTCTTTGTTTAATTAGTTGTTTACCCTCATGGAAAAGCCATGGTAGTCGTTTGGATTTGGAGCGTATTTTTCTCTGGGGGCTAGACTATTTAGTATTTCAAGAAATTTGTTGTTAAAAAATTCAACTGCAAGGTCCAGGTTTAGGTTATTATGTTTAGGTAGCAGATAAATTACATTCAGACAGCTTATGTAAGCCAAAACATATTTATTAACATAATAATTGTAAAAGACAGTCATTTTATACCATTTTATATACGCATACAAGATGGCTGAATTCAGTCATGTACCATGCCTTAATCAGAGTGGAGGTTGGGGAGAGGAGTGGGTTTTGCAGTGTCAAGATAATGTCCAGCTCATGCTTTACTGAGAAATGACCATTATAATTACTTCTGTATTACTTTTGCATACATTTTTAAATTATCCTGTTATATGCTTAGAATTCTGAAGAAGGAAAACTGTCAAATCACACATTTTTCTACAGCCAAGGAAAGGAAAGCTTCATTGGATTATGACATGTTTCTGTGAATGTGCATCTTCTGGCTGAACACAGCTCACAGACTGTTACATGCAAAGCATAATTAGAAAAATTCAACAAAAATGTATCTGTGCTTATAGTTTACAGTAAAGGGAACATTTTCAAAGTATGAGAATTCAGATAGTAATACATATTTTGAAAAATGCATACCAAGCAAATATTGCAGTGAAAAGCGTCTTCTGTGTGGAGACATGCGTGAATGGGCGTACCTTTGTTGAAGGTTGTGTGTCAGGGCTGGCAACTCGGTATGTAAAAATCTACTGCCAATCATTAGCGGACCGGCATTCCACTGTGGCGACCCCTAACCGGGAAAAGCCGAAAGATACAACAAGTAACTGGAGCAATTGACTGCATCCAGTATATCACTGCATGCAAGAGTGAGATATGTCAGTGTACAAGTGCATTATTTCTGTCTTTAACTCATTTTATAACTGAACATAAACATATAAATAATTTATATAAATATATAATTAATGCAGAATAATAACTGAAGTACTAGAGTGCATTAGTACATTACTGCAAGTAACAGTGAGAGATATGGCAGTGTATAAATACAGTATTTCAATCTTTACTGATATTATAGATTTTAAGTATTTATAAAGGGTGTTTTCAAGTCAGTATTGCAAACAAATGTATATCAAACACAGATATGACCATTATTTTCATGTAGTAGACTGCAGCATGTAAACCCCAACATAAATTGAATGCCCTACCAAGTAAGTATAAGCACTCCCCAGACAGTTTCATCCAAATGTCTGCATAAGCACATCCTTTACAATTTCATACAAAAGTCTGCACAGTATTTCCCATACATTCTGTTTACTTCAATGAGGATTTCTTAAATAAAAATACTTTAAAGTAAGAAATTGAATGTTGTGTAACAGATTGTAAGAATTTATTGTGTGTACTTTCTCTTTTGTCTCTTCATCTATCTTATTTCACTGTTTTTATTTTAATTATGCATTCCCTTGTCTTTCATTATTTAATTTCTCTCCCATTTATGCTCATCTTTACAGATTTAAAATCCTCTGCAGAGGCCCAGGCAGATGTCTCCTAGCTAGGGAGTGCTCACGCTCTGCAAATCCGAGGATGTCCTCATAGGGTCTTGGCAGTGCCACCAGTCCTGCAGGCACCCCGGGATGTGGCAACATGGCAAGCTTCACTGAATGTATGTTTCATGACTTGGTTGAGGACATACTGGTGGAGGTTGCAGACACATGGATACAGGCCACTGAAGCCTCAGTTCAGTGTGTTGAAGATGCATTTTCCCAGCTGGTGGCAACTACTGCACCACCATAGGCCCATACTCCCTTATCTTTAGGGTCTTCCACTGAAACCAATTTGGCAGTAGAAACATTTGAGGGTCTGTGGGCTGGGAGTCTTGCTGGCACTTTATTAGCCCTTCTTCCCTTATCCTTTCTCCTGCACCCTGTTATCTAATTCCCACTCAAACTACCCTTATAAAAATTGAAAAAAGGGGGGTTGATCAGTTGGTATAATAAAGGATTTTTAATCTAAAATTAGGTTGCAATTCTCATTTTATTTATTTATTTATTTTGCTTGACTCGTGTTTTGTTTTTCAAAAATGAATTTCCTCAGTTAATGCTTTTAACTATGTACTGCTAATTTAAGCAAATATATTTCTTCAGTTGTGCAGATTTATTTATTCAGTTATTTATTAGTAAATAAAACAGAAACAATGGATGTCATCCTCCATGAGATCTTTACAAACACTGAACTCTGTAGAAAAGAAATGTACAACACAACACACCTTCCTGTAACTAGACCTTTAGCACATAAATATATATGCATAGTATTCTGTTATTTACTTACATTAAAAGGGCCCTTCTACAAACTTATGACAGCAGAATGTAGTCAAGGACCCATCTGAGTTGGGGATTGTTGGAACAAGGCTCAGTCTTGGTCTTTCCTATTGGTTGGATAGTTTGAAAACTATTTTACTTTACTGATGTTTAAGCACAGTGTTTGCTGGGGTTTGCCCTCAGTTTACCAGAGCTGCTCAGAGTTTGGTGTCCTTAGCCAGAGATCTGAAGTCAGTCTGAATGAAATCCAAAGCATCCTGTGAATCTTACTGAAAAATATGTATTTTTATAACATTCTTTGCATTTTTAAACTATATGTAACCGTTTTGCCACCTACTTTACATTTTTTATAGTTTGTGACTGTGTTTTCTGCACTGCCTATTTACAGTACTTGAACAATTTATCACAGAGGCTTGATTCAGACTTGCTGAATCTAGACGGTTTGGCATTTTCTGAGGACTAAATCCAGCCATTTTACATTAAGAGGGTCCTCCTGTACCCTTGTGGCAGAATAGTGTAGTCAGGGACCTATCTGTGTTGGGGATTATTTGAGAAGGCTCTGTTTCCCACACATACCAAGCACACAACAGATAAACCCACATACATGGAGGTGCTCACTAGAAATATACCAAAAAAGCAAAGACGTCCTAAGCACAAACCTTCTGCAAACAATACGGTCTCATCAGCTCCCGCTACACATAATAACACATGCATCAGTGTCTCACCCAATAAGCCCCTAAGGCAGAACATATCTAAACTAAATGTTTGGTAATAGGCGACTCCACAGTGAGACACACAGATCTCCCCCTCAATAGGCTGAACAAGGATAAGGTCGTGGTCAGCTGCCTGTTTGGTGCTAGGATCCACCAAATCATGCATGCACTCAAGTCTCTCAACAACACATACTGTTATGATTCTGTCATAATCCATGCTGGAGTGAATGGCTTGAGACGTACCTCACTGGACTGGATTATATCTCCCAGGCAGGTATGTCTCTAATCCTAAGCATAATTATTTCCTCAACCAGGTGATTCCACAATACAAATAAAAAATGATTGTCTTCAACAATTGGCTTAATGTCTGGTGTCATTCCAGGTGGATCCAGTGTCTGTCAGCCTGGAAAAATATGGTGGACAGACCACACTGCTTTGCTAGGGGTGGTCTTCACCTGTACCTCTATGGTTTAGGTTGCTGGTGAAGGTACTTGCCTCCCCCATAGTGCCTTTTTTAGGCCATGTCATAAGAACAAAATTCCCAATGTAAAAATATCCTCCAGAAACAAACAGAGTTACGGTGCTAAATACTAGGAATCTAAATCAGAAACTGTACTCCTTTGAAGCACTTATCACCTTGGAAAATGCTGATGCCTGAGCACTCAAACAGACATGGTTCAAGGCCTCAGGGAATGCCACAGCCATTCCTGACTCTAATGCCTTCCACATGTTCAGACTACACAACAAACGTGAAAAAAACAAGAGAGGAGGAGTATCCATCTTCATTAAACACAAATACACCTCTAGACTGTTTAAACAGTATAACTCCCTAGAGTTACTCCAAGTCCAATAATCTGTGAGAAAGACTCCCCCCCCCTCCACATCACTGTTAGCTATAGGTCTCTGACCATGAACCACAAAAGCTACACAACCTACCTGGACCTATTTGAGTCACTCTCAGAACAGCCAAATACCCTGGTCATGGGTGACTTTAACTATCCTTCCATCGATTGGGTAACATATATGAGCATAAACACACTTGCACAAAGGTTCCTGGACTTTGTTAACACAAATGCTTTGAAGCAGATAATCAGCAACCCCACAAGGGACTCTAACATCCTTGCATAGTGCTCACCAACATGGGGGATTGCTGCACCACCCCATGTGTGGGGTCCTCCCTGGTATAGTCTGATCATAAATTAGTCTCGTTCCAAGTAACAGTCCTATCTGACCCACCCTCTGGAGGAAAAAGGTAAACAAATTTCTCCAAAGCAAGCTATAGTAGTTTCAGACCCCTTACCAACACTGACAGCAATGACCCCTATAGTGAGGTGTACACAAATTCCTGTATAAACATCTATATAAATGTATAGACTCAGCCACAACAGAATGGATCAAATCAAGATCCTCACAAAAATAAGCTACCCTGCATAAATATGTTATACAATAAGAGATAGAATCTGCTGTCAAAAAACAAGAGGGAATGGTTCCAGCAAAGGAAGAACTCCTTCCAAAGCATAAACAAGCAGATTAGACATCTTGTGAAGTCCTCTAAAGCTAATTATGAAGCTAAATTGGCAACCCTAGCAAAGGAAAATCACAAATCATTCTTTAGCTACCTCCAAAATATAAAAGGGAAGGCCCAGCTCTGTGGCAAACTAGCTGTAAACAGTAACACTTATACTGAGGACATCACCAACCTGCTGGTGGGACAATTTTTACAAAAACTTCACACCTCTGTCCCCACCAATCATACCCCATAACATACCTGTCACCAGTCCTCTGTCTAGTACCTCCAGAGAGCAGGTCATATCATAGCCACACTCTCCAAGCCCAAAATCACAGCCTCTATGGGACCAGACAGCCTCCCAGGATGCTTATTAAACGGTCTAAAACAGGAATTAGTGGAACTGCTGAGCATGCTCTCCAGTCTCATTCTAAGCATTGGCTTTGTCCCAGCTGAGTGGAAACAGCAACCATAATCCCCTTGTACAAAGAGGGTTCCTCAACTGACCCCAGGAACTATAGACCCATAAGTCTAACCAGCCTTATAGGTGACCTTCAAACTCTTGACCAGACCAAGTATGGCTTTGTTAAGGGCAGATCTTGCCTGCTAAACCTGGTGGACCTCTTTGAGAGTGTCACCAAGGCCCTGGATGAAGGCAAAACAGTTCACACTGCATATCTCAACCTGTCCAGGGCCTTTGACAGAATCCTTCACTAAGGCATCATTAAAAAACTCACCAAGCTGGGAATGGGTTGCCAGCTGTCTCACAAACAGTACACATACAGTCAAAATTGGGTATGCCAACTCTACTAGCAGACCTGTTACCAGTTGTGTTCCACAGGCATCTGTGTTAGGCCCCCCACTGTTTGGGATGTATTTTTCAGAAGTCCAGGCAAAAATAGATGGCCTATGGCTTACCAAGTTTGCTGATGACTGCAAACTGGGTGCAATCATTGAATCCCCCAAAAATGTCAACATACTACAAAATTGGCTTACACAGACAAATGACTGGTGTCAAAGCCACAGACTTAAACTAAAGGCAAAAAAAATATCATTCCCTTCAGCAAAGAAGAACACCCTACTAATTACAATATTAATAATACCCGCCCCCCCAAGTTCAAACCCAGTGGTGAGAGATTTAAGAATGCAAATTGATAGCAGCCTTAATTTTGATCATCAGAGGTTCACAGTAGTAAGGTAGACCTTCTGCACTGCACACCTGATAAGCAAGGGTATAGCATCCAAAGGTAAGGAGGTTATAACTCCTCTGTACTCAGCTCTCATCAGACCAATAATAGAGTACAGTGCTTCCTTTTGTATGTACCTCACCAGACATCTGCAGCAACAGGCGAGACCTCACCAAGAAAAGCAAGATAATTCAGGGCCTACAACACATGACTTAAATGGACAGATTGGAGGCCCTATCATTTTACTCAATATTGTATAGACTGCTTAGAGATGTTTTGTGCCTGTCCTACACAGCAGACACAGAGCCTGACTTGATGAAGCTGCTGCACACCTGCAAATCCAATGGGACAAGATTCACTCTCTCTAGGGATCTTAACATAGCCTGCGATATTAGCAGGACATGGTGGAGAGACAGATATGTGTCCCAGAGGTTGCCACTCCTCTGTAATAAACTCCAAATTCATGCAAAGCAGAGCTCCTCAATGACCCTATTTAAGTGTAATCTTTATAATTGGATGGAACACCATAAATTTACACTGAGGGATTCACCTGTGTCTCTCTTAGACAGGAGCAGCCGGTGCTGGTCTAAGATTCATGTGCAAACATAGACTATATATCTTGGTCCATAAGTGAACAAGGGTATAACGTGGCTAGGCTTGTAGAGGCCTTAGGGACAATAACCTAGTAATGTCCTATGATCCTATGATTTAGTGGGAAAGGCACCTTCTTTTTTTTAAACACCTTTATTAAACTATCACTTAAGACATAGCCACATATACATTAATAGAACAGAAAACAAGTCATATTAACATTTTCACTTTGTACACATTATTCATTAATTTTTTTCTTTCTTTCTTTATAACAACTCTTTTTCAATCCAACATTACATAAATTGCTCAGTTACTACCCTCACTTAAACCTTGCTACTCCTCTTCCTAAACATTTTGCATTTATTGTTCCCACAAATTCCATTTTTTATGTAATTTACTCCTACGTTTTTAAAGATCCTTGTTCCAGAATATTTATCCCTTTCACAATAGTCAGTATACTTCAGATGCAGTTGATTTAGATTTTAATCTCTATGTAAAAAAGAATAATTTCCTTAGTTACAGCCATTTGGCTCTCTCAATATTTCTGACATAGTACTCTGTAGGGGAATTTTTTTTAATCTGCTAACAGATTACACTCCCAAAAAACATGTTTTCATTTACCTCTTTCTTCCCCATCACACCTGCAACATTTGTTATCTGCTTGAGGAAAATTTCTTTGAAGTCTGGTTGGGGTATAACAATACCTATGTAAATATTTCTAAGCAAAAGTCCTAAACCTTCAGGACTTTGTTGCATACTTGAGAGGTTTACATATTTCCTCACACTCTTCACTTGCAGATTGCTTTTCCCGTCCCTCTCCCCAATCTTTTCTAACATCCTCTGATTGATTCTTGTACTTATCATGCAATATTTTGTATACCCTACTAATTATCCCCTTTTAACAGCAGGTTCTGTTTTAGATTTGATTAAAAAACTACAACAGAGAAGGTCTTTCAGTTAGGACTCCCCTATCCCTTTATCTATGCCTAACCTCTGATATCAATCCCTGTTATGGAATACAGTCTCTAACCTGCAGTCTGAACTTTTTCTTGGTCTCATCCCACTCTATTATATTTCCCTCGTTATTTATTTGCTCCCAATTCTTTGGTTCTTTTTCCAGTTTTCTACAGTAAATTCCACCCCTCCCTTACATATTTTCTGCACCACCTACTTGAATTCATCCCAATGGGCAACATCTCCTTTCTCCATTCTCCTCTTGGCTTAGTTCTCAGAATATTTTCTCCTAATTTATACATATAATATTCTGCATGATGGTTATTATTCACCTTAAGGATCTGCATCCAAAGTTCCACTCTGTTTTTATTTCTTGACACCCCCCAACTTCATCATCATCATCATCATCATCATCATCATCATCCCTTTGCTTGTGTTATGTATATGAGCCTTGTGTAGCTCAAAAATATCCCTTCCAATCAGGTAATCCTTAACTACCTTGTTCTACTGGGAGGATCAATTTATCCCACATAAGTCTAGTCGTCTTTTCCTTCCAAATTAATTCCTTCAACTCTTTATTAATTATTGTCCAAAACTTCTCCTCTCATCAATAACAAATATGCCTGACGTATATATAAAACTAAAGGGACTAAAACATTTTCACTGTTTGTATATTACAATTAAAATCCATAAACAACAGCATTCAGTTTCTCACTTTTTGTATTATCTTTAATTTAGTCTCTTCCCATATATTCTTAGGTCCCATAACAGAAGTCCTTTTAATCCATACTCCTAAGTACTTCATTTTATCATGTCTCCATAAATATAGGTTTTGCTGAACCAAGTCATGAGTTCGTACATAATTTATGGCTTTAGCCTTCCTTTTATCTTCATTAATTATATATCCCCAAAAGACTTGAAACTGTCACAAAATGTTTCACAACACCAGATTCAGGTTTTAGATACTAAATCATATTGTTTCACTGAAACTGTTGAATAGAACAATAATTTCAGCATGGGGTAGGTGCTCCCTATCTATAGTGCATCATTTAGGGGGTGCTATTGACTGGGAATAATACTACAGCATTTGACAAGATGGACAGTTATACCTTGATTCATGTCCATTTTTTAGGTAAAAGCAAAAAATATGTTGATATTATATTTACAGTGCATGACAGCTTTTGCATGTCTTTAACTGCCATACAGTGTTTCTAATTGGTGGGTAGTGGTGTGTGTGTGTGTGTGTGTGTGTGTGTGTGTGTGTGTGTGTGTGTGTGTGTGTGTGTGTGTGTTTGTGTGTGTGCATATATGTGTGTGGGTGTGTGTGGGTGTGTGTTTGTGTGTGTGTGTGTGCGTGTGTGCGTGTGTGTTTGTGTGTGAGGGAGGAAGACAGAGGCTTCATCTCTATGTATCATTGTTATGCTGTTTAGCTATGCTAAACTATGATGTTGCCTCACATAATACAGCAACCGAATCAGACATACTACTTAAACTAAATTAGACTTTTTAAAGTTCTGACTACATATTCATTTAAGAAGGATGTAACATATTTAGGCCTGGACTGCATGTCATAATATGAATTTGTTGTACAGTGCTTAGCATCTGTAGTTATTGGTAGATTATAAATTTAAGGATATCATTTTACAGTAGTCACGGATTTGGTCATATGGTTACACTAGTAACTTAGAAGGTTAGTAACTTTGTACAGTCTGGCTTAGATCTTATTTTTTCTTTAGATAGTTCCTGGTAATGCAAGTGTATTGTTTGCGCTGTCAAGCTGTCACACCTTCACACCATTGTAATAGCAATAACTTCATCAAACTACAAAACAACACATGTCTTACTCTGTTTACACTTGCAACTTTGGAATATACAAGAGCTTGCATATATGACTACCTACCTACTCTTAAACGCAAATGATAATTGTAGCATGTTGCTTATCATGCAACAATTTCAGATAAGCTAGAAATTTTGTTTACATCCCCCATGTATCTCTGGTCCTTAGTTAGTAATATTACTGCATTTCATTTCTTCTTTTCCCGTTGAAAGTTGCTTTAGCTGATATATTTTTTTTTCAGAGATTTGGGTAATAGCATTATTGCATCCAGTAATCTAAATTATTTCCTTTAGGTATGATTATTATTATTATTATTATTATTATTATTATTATTATTATTACTATTATCAGTGTTATTATTATGCTGTTTTTGAAGATGCATTACAAACTAACATAATAAAAATGCCCTTCATGAAAAGGAAAGAAAAGCTGAACAAGAGTGCATCTATACTTAGTAAATGTGCAACATATCCACTGTTTTGAAAGACACTGCATTAATGAAGTGCTGCCTGCCTGTTTTGTACCCAGACATTTATAACACCTTCACAATATTTCATTAAAGTCATATTAAGCCCCAATCTGCTGTCATAAAAGTAAGATGCATTTTCACATGCCATCATTTTTCTGACAGATGGATATGTTTAAGCTTCAAGGCTTTTAATGGCTCAACAATATTTCTTTGTCTATATAACCCCCCAAGAAATTATTATATACCTGTCTTCACCTGTCATAATATACACATTTCCTGCCTACCTTCTAATTCTAAATGATGGTTACAGATTCAGGCAAAAATGAAGTTCCTGTTTCAATAAAGAGAGAGGTGTAGTAATTATAGTTTTACTTTTATTAGAAAGTAAATGCTAGAAAGCCTGTTGATTCAAGTAATGTTTTCATAAAATAGAAAAACAATGATAGTGTGGCAATTTAAAGAAATACATTATCTGCAGTCATTACTTTCACCTTATTACAGTTGGAAAGAAAGACACTTTAGGTTTTCCTAGAGGCATAATAGGATAGTTATAAAATCATTTTTATATAAATAGTTTAAATGATGTCCAGATATCAAATACGTTTTCAAACTGATATTTCATAATTACAGACACTGCTAAAGATAAACTATTTTGACACTCTTTGCTGGCTAACCTCATGACCCCCCCCACCCCCCACCCCCACGAACAGTAGGTCCCAGACAGCCTTCCAAAGTGCACTTATTGCAATTTACAATGGAGGAGTTTATAGTAAGCAATAATTTTACTGTTCTGGTCATTTAATCTATCCATACAAACTCCCTTTTTCCACCTGGGGTCAGGGTATCAGTTTAACTGTGACAATCGTCAACAGCCAAGGGTCTTACCACTAGGTTGTTAGCCCTGCTATGGCTCTTCTTCTGTACCACTCACACACATGCACACTCATACCTACAGCCAATTTAGAGTGTCAAATGTTCCTAATGCATGTTTTTGGAGTGTGGGAGAAAACCACAGCACTCGGAGAAAACCCACATCATACAGAAGTATCCCAGCTGAGAAGTGAACTGAGGAATGTTTGCTGTGAGGTGACAACACTATTCGCTGTGCCACTGTGCAACTGTGCTGCTCTTGTTCTGGTCATTTAATACTCAGGTTCTATGATCTGTCTTCATATTAAGAGTTTTTTGGAATGTCATGTTTATTGACTTTTCATCATAAAATATGTTTTCAGGATTTTCTCTAATTTTTATCAATTTAACTTTGTGAAAACGATAAATGATTTCATTGCACCATTATTTTCAATATGACTTTTCATTTTATGCTGTATTTTGAAAATATTATAGCTGAAGTACTCTTGCAGAGCAATTTTTAATTCAACTTTTCTCTGGTAATATACATCTCTGGATATTGTCATTTCTCTGTCCTTTTGAAATGCCATTTCATTTCTTCTTTTCCCGTTGAAAGTTGCTTTGTTTTTTCTTCATTTGGGGGCATAATTATATCTCGTATGGTAATTTTTGTTGCCTTTATTGCAAATGATTTCATATTTAAGTAAACTGTTCTGCTACTTCATCTATATAATCGATGCCTGACTCCATACAGTTGCATTTTATTTGTTCTGGTTATAATACCACTTCAAGCCCATCTTCTCATGTATCATTAGCTAGGATAGGACTTTTTTATCAATTTATAGTAAGACATTCTTGTACTATACTGATAATGGATAAAAAACGTTTCCATTGTTTTAGTGAGGTACAATGTGCTATAGTTTTCCTAGAATCCTGATGTAGGATTTAATATAAATGACGCCACATCTGTACTATTGAAATTATACTAGCACCCCAACTGTGTAATCCTTACAAAGTGCTAAAATATAGCACCCTGACTGTGTAATCCTGAGAAACAGCTAAAATGTAGCACTAGTCTACTTAATTCTATATACCATTGTCATTTTTAATGGCATGATGACAATGTTTAATATACTGTTGCAGGAATTCAAAAGATGTTGACAAAATGTCAAGAAAATTAGTCTAGCTGAAGAATTATCTATGTGTCTATCTAGTTTAACAAGACCTTCATGTTTTGAGGAATGGATGAATAACTAGAAAATAGCTATACGTAATAACCATAACCCTGCACATCCTTAGTTTCCTAAAGAAAATAGATGAATTTAGCCTTCTATTTCCAGAGGTTTTACTGCTCAGTCTGTTTCTATACTGGAAAGCACTGATTGTCTGATTTTTGTCTTTCTACTATCAGTAATTGCAAGTATTTGGAATTGTTTCTCCATGTTTGAGTAGCTATGAAGGTAGTGTATATATATATATATATACATATATATATATATATATATATATATATATAGATATATATATATATATATATATATATATATATATATATATATATATATAGGAGGTAGGGGCTGAAACCTCCAGAAGGGGTTTGCAGATGGCCTTGCACCTCCAAAAAATGGAAGTGAAACCTTGAGCAGTTTCTTTCATGCAGTGGAAGTGTCTCTAAAACAAAATGCAGCTTTACTACCATAAAGTAGTATAGATGGAATTAATGACTTACGTTGTTATGAAGCACGTTATATCTTTGTATAAGGTTTTAAGAATTGATTGATTTTATGTTAATTGTTGAAATCTTTCATGTGACTTTTTAAGTGGGTTATTTAAACATTTTGTGTATGATGCGATTCTGATGAAGTCTATAGCTACATTCAAGATGAAAGCGCTAAATTGTATAAGAAGAAACTTTACTGATTATCACCACATTTCTTTGTTGCTTTCCAGCCTCTGGTTTATATCCTCATTTACAGTATTTTGGACATCTGTATAGTGGCAACAGCAAAACTGCGTTTCTTTCTAAGGTTTTCCTTAAATTACTCAGTAACTTTCTTGGCAATCACAGTTTCAAATCTGCCACAGTAGAATGCATAAACCCATACTATATATTTTTTTCTATACAATTATATTCATTTATTTGAGAAAACCCTCTTGCTGTAATTTGAATATGTTTGAGTCATAATTTGTATTAATATGTTATGGAGTTATAATTGGTTATGGTACTTTCTATGTTTTGTTACCTATGTTATCCTAATTGTTTTTATAATTGGAGCTTTTCTCCTCAGATCTCCACTGAAAACGGGCTCATGCCCAGTTGGACCAACCCGGTTAACAAATGTCAAATAAATAAAATAAATATTGCATAACCATTAATCTTTTCTTTGAATTATCCGCTGCAGTTTACCCTTGATGTGGCCTGTTCATAACATCAATTTAATAAGCAGGGATTGTTTAGTATAATAAAGAGTACTTATAATGTCGGGCTTTGTTGCAAAGATTGATTTGTACTCAAGCAAAATGAAAGAGGACAGACGCTCTGAGGTATACTCTGAAGTGTACTACATAAAGAGAGGATACATCCTCCATGCTTCTTCATTTTAGAAAGTGTTCAAGGGTTCATCATTATTGTAGTTCAATTTAGTTCAATTTCATTTACTACTGGTGCTGTTTTGTGCATGTTGCAGTTAACAGAGATGAGGGATAAAAATGATTTTACCAAATGCATCTCAGAAATTTTGCTAAACATTTTATGATCACTAGAAGGCAACATATAGCATTCAAAATGGTCGCTAGAAAGCATTATATGTCTCTGTACTGTTGAAAAAAAGAAAGGATAGATTAAGAAAATGGCAGTGTATTTTTTTTCACGTTCATGCTGCAAGACATGCCTCCTCATTAATATGAGCAGTGAAATGCTTGTGCTGTTATCAACAGCACAATTTTACTTTCATGTTTGCTGATTTGCATATAGAGAAAAAAATGTATTGTCTTATGCCCACAGTTTATCATAAAGTGCAGATCTAGAAACAAAGCAGAAAAGATATCAAAGAAAAGTCAGTCATATTCCAAAAAAATATAATTTACTTCCATGGTAGTATAATGAATATCTTTCCTACTAAAACTGGTAAGTGGGATCGAACTGTATGAAACTGGTAATCACAATCAGGACTGCTGCACATAGCCAGTACAACTGTGTATGGTCAGTACAGATCTACACAGTCAGTACAGGTGCATACAGTCAGCAAAGCTCCACACAGTCAGTGCAAATGCATACAGTCAGCACAGCTCCACACAGTCAGTACAGATGCATACAGTACGCACAGCTCCACACAGTCAGTACTGGTGCATACAGTCTGCACAGCTCCACACGGTCAGTACAGATGCATACAGTACGCACAGCTCCACACAGTCAGTACTGGTGCATACAGTCTGCACAGCTCCACACGGTCAGTACAGATGCATACAGTACGCACAGCTCCACACAGTCAGTACTGGTGCATACAGTCTGCACAGCTCCACACAGTCAGTACAGATGCATACAGTACGCACAGCTCCACACAGTCACTACAGGTGCATACAGTCAGCAAAGCTCCACACAGTCAGTACAAATGCATACAGTATGCACAGCTCCACACAGTCAGTACTGGTGCATACAGTCTGCACAGCTCCACACAGTCAGTACAGGTGGATACAGTACACACAGCTCTACATAGTCAGTGCAGGCGCATACAGTCAGCACAGCTCCACACAGTCAAACAAGATACATACAATCGGCACAGCCCCGCACAGTCAGTGCTGGTGCATAGAGTCAGCAGGGCTTTACGCAATCAGTGCAGGTGCATAGTGTCAGCACAGTTCCATACAGTCACTGCTGGTACATAGAGTCAACAGAACTCTACACAGTCAGTGCAGGTGCATAGTGTCAGCACAGCTCCATACAGTAAGTGCTGGTTCATAGATTCAGCAGAGTTCTATGCTGTCAGTGCAGTACAGTGTGAGCATAGCTCACACAGTTAGTGCAGGTACATAGAGTCAACACAGCTCCACACTTCAATGCAGGTGCATAGAGTCAGCAGGGCTTCACACAGTCAGCGCATGTTCATAGATTCAGCAAAACTACACACAGTTAGTGCTGACGCATAGCGTCAGCACAGCTGCTTACAACAATAAAAGGCAGTGGTCAGATTTATAAAACAAAGGCATGAGAAGCTTTTAGATCAGTATACCAATTATTCACTAAAGTAACTTTATTCAAGAGACTCAGAGAATCAGATTTCCTTGCTTGCAAGTTTTATTTCAAAGAAACATGACAGCTACATGTATTTAAAATTTTGAGTAGTAAGTAAAGTTACAAACCACTATCAACTAACTCTGTAGTATTGTATGTAAAAAGTTATATGTATATGCAATATTGTTTATGTAGTCATTACGTGTGATAAAACAGAAGAGACACTGCTTTTCAAATCCCTATCTTCCCCCCAAATCCCATAAATCAGATAAAATATGATGCAGTGTATTGTGTTGCATTATATGAAGTATAACGTAGCCCTATAGCATGATGGAGTTAAATAATTGTGTACTGTTTGAGCTATACAAAGGAATGTCATGTAGAAGCACCTACATATAAAAATGAAGGTGTCACTGCTTCTGTATCACACTTCATTTAAATCAACCCATCGATATTTTTTCCTATATGACTAATGTTATTAGTGCAAATGAAATGAGACAGCAGAATACACAGATCTAAGGATTTTTTCACAAAATATATGCAGATATTCCCCTTTTATCTTACTTCTTCACTAAATGCAACTTTAAGTTTAGTGTAACAATGCTAACTTATACTAATTCCTATTTATGCTGGAAATTCAACTGTGCTGAGTATCTTACAATGCTTTGAAACCACTTGCCTCAAAGAAAAAGAGTAAAGTTATGTGAAATTTCCATTCCTGTGTCTAGGCTATTTGTAGCATTGATGAAACACCCCAAATGTTTTCAAATGATTTCACTTTCTTTGAAGGATGCAGATAGTATATGGGTGTCTATTCTTTCTTTGGTCGACAGATTAGTCTTTGGTGGTGCAGGTGTTTGCATTGCCTCCCACTGTGTCTTTGTAAGTGAGTTTTCATTCATCCTACTGATTAAATTTTAGGAAAGAGTTTATATCTGGATCTTACAGTATTTTCACTGAGGGGAGTAAATACAGGAAGAGGAAGTGACAGATGAGTAGTGATGTCAAGTTGAAGGATGTGAGGTAGAAGAAGGAAATGCAGATGGCATTTAACTCATTGCTTCCTATATGGGGATAGTTGTCAGAGATCCTGTGTATCCTGTAAGAGTATACTTTTCTTTATTGGAGACTTCCCTTTACTCCTGAAATGAGCATACTTGTCACTATTTTCAAAGTCTAATTTCTGAAGTCCTGGTAAAGATACATACATAAAACTTAAGCAGCAAGATGCCATCCACAAGCTGACATGATTTGATAAGCATGGCAACGGAATTATCAGCATGGGATGTGCACAGTTGGAATTATTGAGGAGTTTTCACAAAACGTTATGAAAAAAATAGGACATTTCACTGTTTACATAAATACGCAAAAAGCAGTGCATTATAATGTTATGTTGGGGTGGTGTATTTATGTAATGGGTGTTAGCAAAAATGCCATTAAAACATAGTGGGTAATGTGATTGCATTCTGATATATATATATATATATATATATATATATATATATATATATATATGTGTGTGTGTGTGTGTGTGTGTGTGTGTGTGTGTGTGTGTGTGTATGTGTGTGTATAGGTTCATAGGTGTGTACTAGGCTAATAGCCCTGGAGCCTTTACAAGCGTAGCCCATAGAAATGTCCTGGCATTGTCGCCAACGTTAGTTCCCAGTGCCTCTATCAAGTAGATCCACTGGAGTGATCCCCAGGGTAAACTTTATATATAAATTTATATATATTTTTTACATATTTTTACATATTTATTAGTTTTATATACATTATACTTTGCAATTTTATGGTTAATACTACACACACATATATATACATTTTTAACTATATACATATTTGTTTATATTTATATATTTTTTATATATTTATATTTATATTTATACTTATATATTTATATCTATATTTATATTTACTTTTATATTAATAACGAGGTTATGTAGTTATGGCATTTATATATTTATTTATATTGACATATAATTTTAACATTGTACAATAATATAGATCAATTGGCATATCAATATATTCTACTTGAACAACTTTGGAATTATAATAGGTCTATTATTACAATATTATATATATATTTTTAGTTTACTCATAATATTAAAACAACATTAAATAATATTCATTTAATTTAATATGCGTACATTTACAATTGAGGGGTAGAATGAACACATACACACACAACACAGGTATGTGTAACAGTAATATACAGATATACATTTTTAAGTGGTCTACACTACAAAAGGTAGTATTTGTTAAACTGCATATAGCTTTAAAACCAATTACAATTACAATCAATTTTGTTAATTGAACAAATGGCACTTTTAGATACGTATTTAAGAGCTCATCTGAATGGAATATGTAGATTCTGAAGAAGTCCAGTAACCTATGGACGAAAGCGCGCTCAATCGTACAGTTTATATGTAAGAAGGGCTGGTGGTGTTGGTTGTATGCTGTATTTTAAGCCAAACCAAGAAACGGATTACCGTGTTGGACTATGGTTCAAGGTGGACTATTTTTGTTTTAACTGTTTTACCATTTAAATAAATCTATTTACAACATTATCGGTGGAAGAAATATTCTTTGATTGTTTGGAGGAAATCCCTTTATTGTGCGGGAAAGCGGACAGGTTTTGCTTGTGAACTTTGTGTTCGGAGGAGGTCTGTGCTTCTCTAAACTTTCTATTTCCCATCCACTCATTAAGATTTCTCTTGAAGAGGCACACTGGTTATGAAGAAAAAATGACAACTCAAGTTATACAAGGTATTTTAATAACAGTGAGACTCCAAAGTCTCAGTACAAAACTCCAGATTAAGAGCTTTCATTCCACAATGGAGCTTCATCAGAATAACACTATCCCAAATTCAAAGCGCTTAAAAAGTGTCATCAATTAACATACACTTCCAGCAATAGGTTGATTGAATAATTACAAATAATTGCATATTAAAATGTGGTCTAAGGTATCTTAAAATCCAACTCAGTAGAATAATAGAAACATAAATGAAAAATATAACTGAAAAATAAAACTGGGCATAAAACTAAACATAAAACTTATGTCTATAAACAACAATACATCTTCCACCATGTACCCAAGTATTCCAGGAAAAACAAATTATCAGCCAAAGTTTTATTTAAGGCTCTCTTCCTTAAAGCAGGGAGAATGGAACAGTGTTAATTTAACCCTGGGGGTGAGCAACCATCCAGCCTAAGCTGCTACCTAAGTTCACAAAAACTCAAGGCTGTTTTCCCAGTCACCATCTTTCTGAAATTGTTTATCTTGTTCCAACACCCAAAATTTGAAACAGTGATCTATACATACCAAAGTCTGTTTAAAAAGAGCATTGGTGTTTTTCTTTCTACTGATTTCATAAAAATGCTCATAGATTCTCTGTTTCAGCTTACTTTCTGTTTTGCCAATGTAATATGCAAAACAGATTGAGCAAAATGCCAAATAAACAACCCCCCTTGTCTGGCAGTTGAAATAGCCTTTGGCTTTCAAAATCCCACCAGGCTGATGAAAATCAAGTCCATCCATATCAGCAATGAAAGAACATTGGGGGCACATACCACACTTGTGTGTGCCTCTCCTCCCTACTTTAATACCATAATGTTTACAAAATCCTCAGTGCAACAGTCTTGCCACATTATTATGCCTTTCAATATACAATCCTCCTGCCATTAGTATGTCACAACTAACAATGACGTGTGTGACTTTTTCCAATTCTGTTTTACAAAACCTACATTTGTCTGTTTCTCCCACCTGTTCAGTGGACTTTGTAAACCAACGTTTGTATTAACCTTTCACCTTTTGGTTTGAAATCACCTCTCCATAACCATTCCTGCATTCAGTCTTGATCAACATGAGTTTTTTTGTGAAGTTTTCTATACTTGCAACAATATTTATGCAGTTTCCACATTTCTTGCCATCCCATCTGATCCTTCACCTTATATTCTTTCTTATTTTTTTTGGCACATTCAGTTGCCGCCTGATTGTTATCTACTTCTGGTTTGATTTCCATTCCTGCTTGAAGTTGATATGCTTCTGCTAGACTAAGCAGATAAATCATCTTAGATTTATTCTCCTCATGTTTCAAAACTTTTACTACATTTGGGACCTCTGAGGCCAGCAGATATGAGTGCAGTCCCGTGATTGCAGATCTATACATATAATCAATTTCAAGGAGGCCCATACCTCCTTCGGAACGGGGAATATATAATTTTGGTATGCATTATTTTTATAAATCATTTGGTGAGCATGAAGAATCCTTCCTGTTTTCTTATCTAATCTATCCAGAATATTTTGGGGCTAGTCAGTCACTTCAAAACTGTAAGTTAGGACAGGAAGAGCAAATTGGTTTATAGCTTGAATTTTTTCCTAGATATCAACACTGTTTTCAGGATTAATTTAAGTCTTTTAAAATATTCCTTACTAAGTTTTATTTGTATTTGTTCATGTTTTGTTGTTGATTCTTCATCAATTCCCAAATATTTATATACTCCCTCTTGCTCAAGTTCTTTCATATCACATTCTCGTCCCAAACTGATGTTTTCTTGGTGCTGCAGTTTTCCTCCTTTAAAGGTTGCTTTTCCACACTTATCAAAATCAAATGACATTCTTATATCATCTGAAAAAGTTTTGGCTACTTGCAGTTGTTCTTTTAGTTCCTCATCTGATGAGCTATACAGTTTTAAATCATCAACAAAGAGAAGATGAGAAGTCTTTACACCTTGTTGTTTTCTAGGAGCCAAATTATAGCCATCGTCTAATCTAGTAAGAAAATAGCTGAAAGGATTAAGGGCAAGACAGAATAGTAGAGGTGACAGGGAGTCACTATTGAATATCTCCCTATGGATTTTTATCCTTGGAATAGTAATTTGTCCTTTAAAGTGGTCTGCCAGTGTTTCGTCATCACTGTAATGTAGTTGATCAGTGTAGGGTTTAGCTTATACATTTTTAAGCACTATCCGTGAATGTGGGATACTATCAAATGCTTTTTAGTAGTAAATCCATGCTATACTTAGATTCTTCCCCTTTTTAAAGTTCTCCATTATGACTTTATTTAGCAACAGATGATCCTTTGTTCTATATGACGTTTTTTGTTGCCCTTTTATTTTATTGCCATGATTGAGTTTTCTTCTAAATTACTACAAACTCTGTCGGCATCAATTCCAGTGTATAGTTTATATAGTTGGAAGACAAGTTATTGGTCTGTAATTTTTAGGGTAGTTTGCATGTTCACTTTTAAATAGGAGCATGTTTTTTCCTGTTGTTAGCCAGGTTGGTGCCTGTTCAAGGTGCGCATATAAATAGTTCTTACTCATAGCTATATCTTCATGCAAAGATGTAAATACTTTTAATCAGAAGTTAGGTACTGAATCTGGGCCTGGTGTTTTCAAATTAGAGGCTTTTCTTAACTTTGTTTCAATCTCTCTGGCTGTTATTCATCCCATTTCATATCCTGTACATTTGAACTTCTTATACTTTCTTTTATGTCTTCTATCCATTTAGCATCTTTATTATGTTCCACAGGATCTTCACAAATACTTCACCAAAATGCATCTATTTCTTCTTTTTTTGGGTGGTCTTTCAATTCCTTTTACCTTATTTCCCAATTCTCTATAAAACTTTTTGGGGTCATCAATAAATTGCTTATTTTGTACTTTTCCTTTATATTTATCTGTGTATCCTCTACATTTTTCTGCCTGTGCTGATATTTTTAGTTTATTATTTGTGAAAGTGCATGATAGATATTGATCTGTTATAATATTGTGCATTGCTTTTATTACATCTGTCTGCATGATAGATATTGATCTGTTATAATATTGTGCATTGCTTTTATCACATCTATTGTTCTGAGTATTTTTGTTGATCTGTTCCCTCTTCTATACTCCTCTAACAGTGACGCTTCTTGTCTTAACTGCTTTATAGTTTTCTCTGTTTGATACTTCCATGATGGCATTCAATTTCTCCCTTCCTTTCCCTTACTACCCTGTGTTCTTGTAGTAGAGTTTTATCTGTTAATAATTTCACTGCACAGTAATATCTCCTGTTTACTTCTGTTATAACGCATGGATCTCTATTGGTAGTCCTAATTACTGTGTTCATTTGTTTTATCAAACTTCTGTCTTTTTGGGTTTTATTGACCTTCTGCAGTCTATTTCTTTCACTGATCTTAGTATATCGACCTATCTCTATTAAATCAAGCAACTCTTCTCTTAGCTCATTTTCTTCTAAACTGAAGGCACATTTTTTGTTCTCCAGTTGCTGCAAGCATTCTGTAGAAAGTTCTATGGCATCTTCCTGTGGCACATTCTCTTCAAATTCATCCTGAGTTGTTGGTTGCTCTGTCATATGGGGGCACCCTGGCCTATCACTCCTCAACATTGACTGCTCCAGAGTTTCCACAGTTTCCTGTTCCTTCCCTTGCTGTCCAACTTAAAGTGAGAATTTATACTGGTTTTCTGTGGAAGGCTCCAAAATATCTTCATATGGCAACTGACCAGTTGCTTCCCATTTCCCTGATTTCTCTATAATTTGGATGTCTATTGCTCTGTCCTGCTGTGGTGCTTTCTAAATTAGATTTTCTACACTGAATGCTTTACTTTGCAGGTACTCCATAAACTCAGTGTTTCTCTTTCTTTAACTTCTCCATTATTTTATTTATTTATTTAACATTTGCTAACAAGGAAAGTCGACTTGGAATGAAGCCAATTCTCAGTGGAGGGCCACAGTGAAACATTGCAGATGCATGTTTTTGTAACTTGGGAGGAAACAAGAACAAACAGAGTAAACCCATACAAATGCAGGGAGGACATGCAGACTCCACACAGAAGGCAGTCCAGTCGAGAATCAAACCAGAGAACTTCTGCTGTGAGGTGACAATCACATATTTTCAACTTTTCCTCTTTGACTTCTTATTTTTTGTATTGTAAAGTTTTCCTTGTCTGGATTCCTTTGACTGGATTTCTCTTCAAATATCTTTGGTACTGCTCTTTTTGTATTGATTAGTTTTGCTTTCTCCTTTGCATAAATATTACACCATATTAAATCACTTTTTCTTTGCCATGTCCATATTTCTTCTTCAGATGTCTCCTGATCTTCCTGTTTCTCCTTACCTTGGGGACTCATTTCATCATGTTGAGATGTAACTTGTGTTAGACCTTCTACATCAAATCTTTCACTTTGGAGGTGTTCCATAACTTCAGATTCTAAGTGTTGGTCTCCATTAGGGGTTTTATGATGATAAAGCTATTGGAGGGAATAATAATGAATGTTATTCTCTGAAGGATATATTGTTTCATTTGAATGAAATTAAATTTTTGTCAAGGGTACATTGCATAGACAAGCATGTAGTGCACACAGTAGGAGTGTGGAGGTTAACCCTTTGCTTTCTAGATGAATGGCTCGAGAAGAACAGTCATTTCAGGTCATAGTGGATTATTCTGGTACTCTGTACACCACCAAACAGGACATATTGACTTTGGTAGAACAATATTTATCAAGCATGTATTGTCAGGCTGGGATGAAGGTCTCCTGTAAATGGGAGGTACCCTGCCTTGGTGTATCAGACAGACATAAACTGCAGCAATCATTTACTATTGTACAGCTAGTTATCATTATTAAGTCTATTGGGACATCAGCAGTTCCAGGGCCAGATGGTGCGAGCTATGATTTCTATAAAACTATGACATATTTTGAAAGGATTGTTTTTTGTTTTGCTTATGTTAAATGATTCAGGGGAAAATGGGTTACATTCTATTGAAGTTTGACAGGGATTAGTAAAACATTTGTGAAAAAAATACAACAGACAAATGTTACATGCCTGGAGACCACTGGTTATGTGTAATGATGATTACAAACATATTAATGGGCATGATTTGTGCTAGGCTTATGTGGATTATATTACCTTTCCTGGCAGATGGAATGTATGGCCTAAGAGCTTACAGAATTAAGATTATGTTACATATAACTATGATCATGATAACTGGGATTAGGGGTGCTACTTTACAGGGTGAGGTACTAGATCCAAACAATAAGTAAGCTTTTGATTCCATTGGTCATGCTTATTTTTGAGATATTCTTAGAGAGATGGTTTCCCTTAAAAGTTATTTCTGCTTGTAAAGTGCATGTATGAGGTTTCCTGGGTTAGAGCTGTTATACATGGATGGATAGCAAAATATTAAAATTATTCAAAGGGGTAAAGCAAGGCTGTTCTCTTAGCTCACTGCTATTTCGTTTATTGATGAATGGTTACTAACACATATAAAGAAGCATTTTAGATAAGAAAGAATACAAATCATAGCAACTTATTCTTTTCCACTATTATTAAGCTATGCAGATGATATCATATAGTGATCAATGATTTTGCAAAACTCTCGGTTTTTAGCTAATCATACAGAGAAAATGTTAAATGGCATTGGTTTATATATTACCAGAGTCATATGTTATGATCTTGGACATACTCTAAGCAAATTGGTTTAAGCTACACGGATGATATTATTATGGTGATGAATGACTCTGCAAAACTTGTAGTTTTAGCTAATCACATGGAGGAAATACTAAGTGACATTGGTTTATAAATTAACAGGGAATAAATGTTATGGTTTTGGGCATGACCCAATTAAACTACAAATACTGTATAGTGACATTAATACAGAAGGTTTGGACATAACCTTTGTTTCGGATGACATTATAGAAAGACAGTGGACAGAGTTGTTAGACTCCTTACAAGTTATTTTTTGGACATGGAAGTATTTTCATATATCTTTCAGGAAAAAGGCTTCATTATGATATTCATTCTTTTTTAGGGGAATTACTTTACCTGGCCAATGTTTATCCAATACGCTTTCACTACAAGTCTGGTTTATTGACATATATTTCTTGGTTTTAGGTTCATAGGTTTATAGGTAGGTTCATATGTAAGTATTAGGCTAACTGTCTTTGTAGGGCATTTTAATCCTAGCCCATTTCAACTTGAAAGGTGAGAATTAAACACTGTACCTCTTGACTGTGAGGTAAACACCTTGATCGGTTTGCCTACACCCATAAAGGGTTCTTGATTAAATCTTGTTAAAAGGGAAATGCTATATTCAAAGTAATCAAAGGATGGGTTGGTGTTTATTAATCTGAGATGGTGTTCTTACTTGTTATACATATTTCTGGATTTCATTGATCTTCAGGAGGGACCAAGCAGACTTCAGCATGTAACATTTTGGGCATGGCTCATGGGGATATCCTACAAACATACAGTAAAAGGAAACTGGGGGATTATTCATATGAACAGAAATAATTACATAGGAAGTTAAGGGACTGGAAATTTATATTACCTGATTTTCCATAATTACAAAGCAGCTGATATGCAAAGATAATGGCCAGTTTTTACACCATTGCACCATATTATGCCATGGCCTCATTTAAGTGCGGATGTAAAAAGCAGCATAGGTTACATAGTGCCATGGTTTTACAGGTAAAGGAATGAGAAGATTTTCTGTGGTGCTTACAGTTAGGAAAATTAACAGTAAAGGGGGATATCAGTATGAATGGCAGCAAAATAGACTTTGTCATTACTGAGTAGAAGAAGAAATGTGCTTAGGTATATTGATGGATTGTTCAAGAGTGCAAAGGTTTTGGAGATTGTGTTCTTCACTTATAAGACCTCTTGATTTTTTCTAATATAAATCTTACTATCATGTTGTACGGTAGAACACTGGAAACATGAGCCACACAGCATCATAGAAAATGATTTAAGTCTACATCACACGAGATCACTAGTTACCAACAATTCAAAAGACAGAAACGAAAAAAACAGATAATGTGATCCATGAAAAGAAGACAAAAGTAGCACTGATCATTGAAACTGCTACACCCAGAGACTACAGTGTCTTACATACAGACAGGCGCAAGGTCATAAAATATCATGATTTGCAGGCAGAAACAAGAGCAATGTGGAAGAAAGAAACCCAGACAGTTCCAATAGTAGTAGGAATAATGGGTCTTATATCTACAGTCATATTTAGATATGTTACCAATACATGTAACTCCATACAAATTGCAGAAAGAGTCATTACTGTTCACATTATGGGTGCTGCAAAGAACACTTCTGGCTGACATCAAAGAATGAAATGATACTAATTTCATGAACTTTAATCGTTCTTTGACTTAGGAATGGGGTCCATTCCTGTCATGGTAATAGAAACCCAGAAGACTTGGTGAAATTAAAAGAACAAGACCATATGGTGATGTGGTAATGATGAGTTTTGAATGGAGAGATGATATGGGGTCTGACTGGAGTGATGATAAGGAGTCCAAAAGGAGAGATGATAAGTCAGCAAGTAAAGTAGAGTAGTATTGCTGGAAATGAATTTATCCTGAAGTCTTGGTGAGTACATTCATGAGGTGGACCCTGTTTTTCAGAAAATTTCACCAATATTATACTGATATATAGACTGTATTTTATATAGCATATATCATGGACAGAAACAGGTCAAAAATTAAAAAAAGATAGCTAGGTGCACAAGAACTATGATAAAAAAGTGCCCAATCCTGGTAGCCACACTGGTGCTAGGACTTGAAAAAAATGACAGTCTAAAATCCTTAAAATATGAAAACATTTCTACAATGGGGCCAAGCCAGGCTCAGTGGGAGGACGTCAGCCCTGTTGTAGAAGAAAGAAGCAGTCCACAAAAATTAATAAATGATGATAAACTGACTTTATACTACATGGAAAGGTTCAGGATAACATAATTAGGCTTAATACATTCATAGAACTGGCTAATAAAACAAACAAAAAGAGAATTAACTATAATAAGACTAGATATAAATAAGGATTTTGATTCTATTAGTTGGAATTATTTGTTAAAAGCACTTAAGCAATATGAATTTTCCCTAGATTTTATAAATCTTATAACTAATATATGTAGTAACTTATTCTCTTTTATTAAAATTGATTCTTTTCTTTCTAGTTCTTTCAAAATATTAAAAGGTACAATACAAGGTTGTCCCTCGCTAGATAAAATGTATTCCTGTTAAATTCAGTTATTTGCAGATGACATTTTAATAAGTGGTGATGTTGACGCTTCAATAGAAAGCTTAAGTTTAATGTTTAACCTTGATAAAACAGATACTTTACTTATTAATATTTATTTTTAATTTATTTTATTTTATTTATTTTACATTTGTTTACTGGAATAGTCTGACTGGACACAGGTCCATTTACAGTGGAGGCCCAGGGAGAAAAGCTCCAGATGCCAAAGATCCATTGTGGAGAATACCCAATTTTGTGTCCTGCTAAAAGATTTCAACTTAGTCCTGAATGAGGAAGAGTGTATATTATTCCATATGCAAGAAGGGCATAGAAAAGCACAAGCATTTTTCACTGGAGAGTCTGCCATGACTGGATAGATATATGGTGAGAACAGCACCCGACTGATGCCCCTCAACCGTCTCGAGGTACTTAACCAAGCAAAGTAGTAGGATAGATCTATTCTCATATTGACTAGGTTATGGGATAGAACATATAGCCTTCTTATAGATGAGATAGCATTATCAACCCATGCTCAGGTCGATCTAATTGTTAACTTGGAACAAAATGTTCAAAAGATAAAACCTGATGATGGGAGCACTAACAGTGGATGTATCCAGACAAAATGAGGGACCAAAATGTATAATGTTTGATATATTCCACAGAATTGACCTAGTAGGGAACACATTACAAGATAACTGATGGGAAGGCTGTAAGGTGGTCATACGTGTCAACATACTGGAATATATACATTGGGTAAAAAGCCAAAAGAGATATTACAGAGGACACAGTACAGGAATTGTAACTGGTATATGGCTACATAATGAGAACAGCAAATGCTACCTCCCTCAAATATAACAAAACCAGTCTGATAACAGAAAACTATATATTATAAACTTCTAGGGCAGAGTCAGCACTTATGAGGATGGGACACTTTTGGTAGCTTAAAAGGGAAGGTGACCCAAAATGTATGACATGCCTTTTTTACCAGTGGCTTTCCAAATGATCTGTAGTATTGGTGCAAACCAATATGGGTTTGATGACAGAGATGGAGGCAGCTGTTAGAGAAACCTTCAGGATACATTATAATAAGCTACAGAGTACAGACCTATCAATATCCCTGGCATGGACTTTTTTAGCTACTAGTATGCATTCCTTAAACCAGCATTGGATGGATTGGCTGGAAAAAACTAACTCTTATCAGGAGGATTTCAAAGCAGTAAATAAACTGTGACAAAACAAAGCCCCTAGCTCTGATGGGATACCATCCTAGTTTTATGGATTGGGAGGATAGAGCTTTGGATCACCATTGTAGGCCTATATAATTCACCAGAATGTTTGGCTAATTGGTTTTTGCAACGTAATCAAATGATAATAAGATTGACCCCAAAAGCTAAGGTAGGGGTACCTTGTTTAGAAGATTTCAGGCTAATCTATCTTATAAATCTGCTAATCTTGTTTTAGCAGGGACAGAATGTTTTTTTTTTTATTATGGGCAGGTTAATAATGGATAATTGGTGAGATCTGACACGGTTTCTTTACAGTTATTGACATCAACTTAAAAGGATATGACTGGTACTACTGGATATAAATAAAGCCTTTGAGACGGTCAGTTGGGAATTCCTATTTAGGATTCTAGAACTGAGAAATATGGGGAGCGTATTCATTGACAGGGTGAAACAGTTATACACAGAGTCATCTTTTAGGGTTATGCTTAATGGGTGTACTCTCCAAGGTAGGGAAGATCTCAAGGGACATGAGGCAAAGAAGCCCCCCCTTCACAGGTCCTGTTCATTTTGTTCATGGAGGAACTGGCATTGAGGGTTATGACCTTTCTAGGAGACGTGATGATGACAAAAGGTATAGTGAATACCTTCCACCTGTTGCCTGATGATTATTTATTGATGAGTTCCAAGATTCCAGATATCCTTGAAGAGGTAGCAGAAATCTTCAAGTCCCTTGGTGAAGTCTCATGTCTGGTGTATAATATATGAAAACAGCAGTATTTAAGTGCAGCTCAGACCCAGATGACCTGAGCTATTTAGGTTTACGTTAGGAGCATTTGGGAAACTACAATTGACTCCAGAGCTGGATCATGGTCAAATGGGGCCTTAGGCCAGGTAATAGTTTGGGGCCTCCCAGACAGCACCTTCTGCAGTAGGCCCTCTCCCCAGCCATTACAGTGTTCCACTACTTGGCTATTTCTCCCCAGTTACCATAAACACTGTTCAAAAGTGTCAGTGTGTGTACTGTTTTCTTATTTACATCTACAATGATTACAGATACTAAAATAAAATAGCACAAACGCTGACAGCCATTTGCTAAACAAAGAATGCAGTGTCACAATGAAAACAGACTTATCATGAGCAGTAAACTTCTCTGCTCTTGACACTGACATTCATTGAAACGGTATTAAAACCCACATTCAAAAAATGCATCTGGCCAGTGGAGGATTAAGTTTAAATTTATGCTGTTTTCAAACCCTAGGCTCTTTAAACACATTTTTAGGGCCATGCATATATGCATGTGTTTTTTTATTCATCTTCCTGATTGCATTAAATTATATTCCTTGTATAATACAACACCACATGTTAGAGTGTGTTTTAAATTTGTAGTTTTGAGCATTCTTCCAGTAAGCAATGAAACAAAATGCATGAACCAATAATGCTACCTGTTTCAGAAAGTTTCAACCATAAAAGGCCACTCAAACTTTTATCATTACAATCCACCAATATCAGTCAATAAAGCACAGTCTCTGCAGAAGTAAAAGTCATCTGAATAATTCCACATTAAAGAGGTCTATAACTAACAAAGAGATTGCTACTGGCAAACAGCTTTATATTTCAATGTTTCATCTACAAATTCAGTGTCTGTTGCCCCCAAAGAATTAATTGCCTATGTTACATTAAAAAACAATTTGGTAAGCTGGTAATATTGCAATAGGGAATGTCTGACAAACTGACAAGTTCATAGTTACCAGGCATCTCACAAAAGGGAGCACACACTCAGGAGTGCAGAACCCCTCTCCCCCATTAAAATGCACCAGATAATCAACAATCAAAAGAGCACTGCAATATCAGCACTTCATCTACATGGTGATGACCCCTGAGCAGGATCATGGTCAAATGGGGCCCTACATATGCATAGGTCCTGCACATAAACATACCAAAACAAAGGAGACCTCTGAGGCAAAAACACACGCAATCTCCACAGCCCTCCATACCACATACCATGCATAGTCCACACACCTGTGCCTCACAGCCACTAAGGCTTCACCATAAACCCAACATATTAGTCATAGGAGACATCATTTTGAGACACACAGTTGTGCCTCTCACCAGGCTGGATAAGGAGAAAGTCATGGTTAGTTGTCTGTCAGGTGCCAGAATCTGCTGTATCACATAAGTACTCAAGTCTCTCAACAACAGGTACTGTTATGACTCTGTTATAGTCCATGTTGGTTTGAATGACTTGAGATGTACCTCTCTGGACTATATAAAGAGAGACATGATTGAGCTCACTGATTATGTGTCCCAGGCAGGTGTTCCCCTAGCCTTATGCAGCATTCTGCCATCACCAAGAATGATGCCTCAATACAAACAGAAAATGATTGACTTTAACAATTGGCTTAGTTTTGGGTGTCATTCCCTGGAGATCCAGTACCTGACAGCCTGAGAAGGTATAATTGACAGACTACGATGCTTTGCCATGATGGCCTGCTTCTGTCTCACCTGGGCTTCAGGCTGCTGACAAAGGCTCTTGCCTCCCCATAGTGCCTTTATTAGGAAAAGTGATGAGGTTAAAACTGCCATCATAAAAAGTTCAACAAAACACGAATTAAACATCATGCTGCTAAATGCTAGGAGTGTAAACAGGAAACTGCACTTATTGCAAGCATTTCTAACCTGGGAAAATGCTGACATCTATGCACTCACAGAAACCTGGTTCAAAGCTGTGGAGAACACTTCAGCCTTACCTGGTTACTCATCCTATCATACATTCAGACCCTGAACTGTGGGCAGTAAAGCCAAAGGAGGTGGAGTTTCAATATACATTAAAGACATACATACCTCCAGGCTGGTCAAGACAGTAGGATTCACAGCAGACACTCCAGGTGCAGACAACCATTGACAAGACCCCTATTCAAATCATAGCTAGCTACCGGCACTCAAATCTGACTCAAAATGCCCAATCCGCCTATTTGGATCTGATTGAATCTAT
Organism: Protopterus annectens; assembly: GCF_019279795.1. Classification (NCBI taxonomy): domain Eukaryota; kingdom Metazoa; phylum Chordata; order Ceratodontiformes; family Protopteridae; genus Protopterus; species Protopterus annectens. Next base: position 1,134,646,336 of record NC_056732.1, on the reverse strand, counting down.
CAGGATTCAAACCTTTACCCAGATCCTGGGTGACTTTAACTTCCCAAACATAGATTGGAAGAACTACACATGCCAGAACACAAATGCACAGAGATTCATTGATTTTGTCAATGCAAATGCCTTGGAACAGTTAGTCAGTACCCCCAAAAAAGGTTATAATATCATGGACTTGTTATTAACCAACATGAGTAACCACTGCAGCATCCCTATAGTATCATTCTTCTTGATAATATTCCACCACAAAGTGGTCACTTTTGAAGTCACCATCTCTCCAACCCCCCTCTAGCTAGGATCAGACATAAAAACTTCTCCAAAGCTGATTACAGCCTCCTGAGGGATGGTATAAACAGATTCACAGCCCCTTCCCTCTCTGTTGGAAATGGCACCAATATCCAAAACTACACCAAAACACTATATTTTTATAGATGCATGGAGTCAGGAATACCCAACAGAACTAAAATCATCCTTCTCAAGGAAGAGTAAACCTGTCTAGTGGAAATCTGCAATAAATAAACTCTATAACAAAAGGAAAATTTGCTGTCCAAGACCAAGAAGCAACAGGTGCCCTGTTGGAAGCAATTTCTCCTTAGCCTAAATAAGCAAATAAGAGCACTAATGAAATCTTCCAAAGCAAACTTCAAGCCCAAATTGGCCACATCTACTAGAGACAATTATAATGCCTTCTTCACATATTCAACAACCTCAAAGGAAGCACCCAGATCTGTTCAAAACTGGTGGTCAAGGACACCACATATACAAATGCCATAGGTTCATAGGTTCATAGGTTCATAGGTTAGTACTAGGCTAACTGCTGCGCGAGCCCATTTTCTAGCCAATTATACCCTGTGAGAGATTCACCCTGTACCTTTGTTGTTGTAAAAAAAAAAAACCAACAGGCCCCACCTTCCCTTCCTTTAGATATAGCAAACTTGCTGGTTGACAGATTCAGTGAAAACTTTACCCCTCTGTCCCTCCCATCAGTAAATCAGGACATCCCCAGTACCTGCCCCCTTCCCCTTATATCTAGGGAACAAGTCATCATTGTTCTCTCAAAGGCAAAAAAATACAGCCTCCATGGGACCCGATAACATCCCAGGCTGCATTCTATGTGAACTCAGGCAGGAACTTGCAGTACCATTAGGTAGCCTATTCAACCAAAGCCTGAGTACTGGCTTCATCCCAGCTGAGTGGAGGACAGCCATCATCATCTTATTACACAAAGGAGGAGCATCCACCGATCCGGGAAATTATAGACCTATCAGCCTAACTATCCTGATCTGCAAGGCCATAGAATGGATTATCATGGACCTCATTAACAAGAACATTGGCAACCTCCAAACTCTTGATCCCACACAGTTTGGCTTTGTCAAAGAAAGGTCATGTCTGCTAGATTTGGTCAACTTCTTTGAGACAGTCAACAAAGCCATGGATGAGGAGAAGGCAATGCACACCACCTACCTTGACCTGGCCAAAGCCTTTGACACTATTCCCCACTCGGGCATAATATATAAACTCTCTCAACTAGGCGTGAATCCATATGTTACCAGATGGGTAGTAAACTTGCTCACTGATAGAACCCACCTAGTCAAAATAGGGGAATCCACCTCAAACAGTAGACTCATAGCAAGCAGTGTACCCTGGGGTTCAGTCTTGGGGCCTCTGTTATTTGGGATACACTTTTCTGAGGTGCAAATAAAACCCAGTGGGCTATGCCTGACCAAGTTTGCAGATGACTGCAAGCTAGGTGCTGTCATCAATTCCCCTAGTGATGTAAACATCCTCCAAGAGGGTCTCACTCAGACAAATGACTGGTGCCAGAAACATGGTCTCAAGCTGAATACCAAAACATGCATCATCATCCCCATTGGGAAGAATGATGTCAACACAAATTATCACATTAATAACAATGTCCTTAGCAAGCAATCAGTTGTGAGGAATTTGGGCACCCAGGTTGATAGCAACTTGACTTTTGACCACCATGTTGCTTCCATTGTACTGAAAGTCTTCTACATGACCCACCTCATATGTAAGGGTATCTCATCCAGGGACAAGGAGGTCATAACATAAATGTAGTCTTCCCTTATAAGGCCCATTATTGAGTACAATGCCCCTTTCGGCATGTACCTCACAAAGAACATGCAACAGCTTGAGGGACCATAGAGGTTCCTAACCAGGAAAATCCAGGGCCTCAAATATCTACCATGCACAGATAGGCTAAAAGCTATGTTTGGTATACAAGGCTATCACGGACCCCACCTTGATGGGACTGCTGCATATACGCAAGTCAAGCTCCACTCAAGTAGCCCATGCATGTGGCCTCATCCTGGTCTGTGACATAAACAAGACTTGTTGGCAGGACAGATTTGTGTCCCAGAGACTCCCCCATCAATGGAATAGACTTCCTCTCCACATCAAGCAGAGTACCTCTTTATCCCTTTTTAAGTGCAACCTGGATAACTGGATGGGAAACAGAAAATATACCCCTGGGATTCCACCTGTATCCCTGCTGGACAGGGGCATTGGGTACTGATTTGTCTAAACATGGGCTAAACTCTTGATTAGGCTTGTAAGGCCCTTAGGGCCAATAGCCTAGTTACCTCCTATGAACCTCCTATGATCCTATGTGTAGGGGTCTGAGTGGAGAGATGATAAGTCAGCAAGCAATTGAGAGTAATATTGCTAAAATTGAATTCATCCTCAAGTCTTGGTGAGTACATTCATGAGGTGGACCCTGTTTTTTCACAAAATCTCACCAAGATGACAATGATATATACACTGTATTTATATAGCATATATCATGGACAGAAGTATGCTGCAGTGGTACAGCAGTAGCATTGTTGCCTCACAGCAAGAGGTTCTCCTGTTCGATTCTCGGCTGGAGTGCCTTCTGTGTGGAGTCTGCATGTCCTCCCTGCAGTCGAGTGGCCTCCAAAAGACATGCGTGAATGGGTGTGCCTTCGTTGAAGGTATGGCTTCGGGCTGGCAACTTGGCACCATTATAAAATCTACTGCCAATCATTACCAGATCGGAGTTCCACTGTGGCGACCCCTAACCAGGAAAAGCCGAAAAGACAAACAACATATCATAGACAGAAGTAGGTCAAAAATTTTAAATAAAATATAGCTGGGTGCACAAGACCCAGGATAAAAAACTGTCCAATCCTAGTAAGCACACTGGTGCTGGGACTGGAAAAAATGACAGTGCAGATTCCTCAAAATATGGAAACATTCCAACAGTGGGGCCAGGCCATTCCCAGAGGGAGGATGACTCCCTTGTTGTAGAAGGAAGTAGCAGTCCATAAAAATCACAAAACTGATAGCCCATAGAAGAGACATAAAGATGATAGAATGGACTACTGATGATAAGAAAGAAATTAAGTATTGTTACTATTATGCAAAAAGCCCGGAATTTCCAGACACAAAATATACAAAAAGATAGGGAAATTAGAGGAAAGAAAAATAAGTCCACAAGAAAAACTGTCAGAAGCCTCAAATAAAAATGTGTGTTAATTAATACAACACATTTGTGAAAAACAGTGTATAGACCAAGAAACTTTGATCTGTTTGAAAAAAGAAGTATGTCAGGAAGTGCAAAAATATAAACAACAAAACCTAGAGATTTTTGAAAAGTATAAAAAAGAAATATGGACATGGGAAAGAAATAGAGATTTGATATGGTGCAATATTTAAGCAAATGCAAAAGCCAAATTAATGAATATAAAGAAGGCAGCCCCAAAGATATTTGAAGAGAAATACAGGGAAAGGCATCCAGATATGGAAAATGTCACAATAAAAAAATATCACAAAGAGGGAATGTAGAAAACAAGATTAGTAAAGTAGAAGTTAAAGTTATGGAGTGCCTGCAAAGTAAATGATTTGATGTAGAAGGTCTAACACAGGATACATGATAGCATGATGGAACAAGTCCCCAAAGTAAGGAGAAACAGGAAGATCATGATCATCTGAAGAAGAAATATGGACATGGGAAATAAAAAGAGATTTAATATGGTGTAATATCTATGTAATGGAGGAAGCAAAACTAATCAATATAAAAAGAGCAGCACCAAAGATATTTGAAGAGAAATACAGGCAAAGGAATCCTGACATGAAAAACTTTACAATACAAAAAATAAGATGACAGAGGAAAAGTAGAAAAGGAGATTAGTAATGGAGAAGTTAAAGAAATAGAACCAGGTTATGGAGTACCTGCAAAGTGAAGGATTCAGTGTAAATAATCTAATTCAGAAAGCACCACAATGGAATAGAGCAATAAACATCTAAATTAAAGGGAAACCAGTGGAATGGGAAGCAATTGGTCAGGAGCCATATGAAGATATTTTCGAGCCTTCCAGAGGAAACCAGTATAAATGTTCACTTGAAGCTGGACATCAAGGGAAGGAACAGGAAGCTATGGAAATTCTGATCCAGTCAATGTTGAAGAGTGATAAGCCAGTGACTTCCCATATGACAGAGCAACGGATGGCACAGGGTGAAATTGAAGAGAATGTGCCACAGAAAGATGCTATAGAACTTTCTGTAGAATGCTGGCAGGAAATGGAAAACAAAAAATGTGTCCTCAGTTTAGAAGAAAATGAGCTAAGAGAAGAGTTGCTTGATTTAATAGAGATAGATATATTAAGATCAATGAAAGAAATAGACTGCATAAGGTCAATAAAACCAAAAAAGTCAGAAGTTTGATTAAAACAAATGAACACAGTAATTAGAACTGTCCATAGAGATTCATGCAAAACAACAGAAGGAAACATGTTATATTACTGTGCAGCTAAATTAATAACAGATCAAGTTCTACTACAAGAACAGAGGGTAGTGAGGGAAAGAAAGGGGAGATATCGAATACCATCATGGAAGTATCGAATAGAGAAAACTATTAAGCAATTAAGACAATAAGTGTCATTGTTAAAAGAGTATAGAAAAGGGAACAGATCAACAAAACTACTTAGAAAGATAGATGTGATAAAAGCAATGTGCATTATTAGAACAGATCAGGATCTGTCATGCACTATCACAAATAACAAACTAAAAATCTCAGCACGGGTGGAAAAACTTAGAAGATACACAGATAAATATAAAGAAAAAGTACAAAATAAGCAATTTATTGATGACTCAAAAAGTTTTATAGAGAATTGGGAAACAAGGTGAAAGGAATTGAAAGACTACCAAAAAAAGAAGAAATAGATACATTTTGGAGAAGTATTTGTGAAGATCCTGTGGAGTATAACAAAGATGCTAAATGGATAGAAGATGTAAAAGAAAGAATAAGAAGTTTAAAGGTACAGAATATAAAATGGGATGAAGTAACAGCCAGAGAGACCGAAACAAAGTTAAGAAAAGTCTCTAATTGGAAAACCCCAGATGCAATGCCTAACTTCTGGTTAAAAGTATTAACATCTTTACACAAAGATTTAGCCATGAGTAAGACCTATTTATATCCCACCCCGAACAGACACCAACTTGTCTAACAACAAGAAAAACAATGCTTCTACTTAAGAGTGAACCTGCAAGCTACCTTAAAAATTAAAGACCAGTAACATGCCGTCTGATGATATTTAAACTAGACACTTGAATTGATGCCAACAGAGTTTATAGTTATTTAGAAGAAAACTCTATTATGGCAATAGAACAAAAGCACAATAAAAGAAAGTTATATGGAACAAAGGATAATTTGTTGTTAAATAAATTCATAGTGGAGAACTGTAAAAAGAGGAAGAATCTAAGTATGGCATGGACTGACAACAAAAAATCATTTGATAATATGTAACATTCATGAATAAAAGAGTGCTTAAAACTGTATAAGATACACCCTACACTGACTACATTACAGTGACCATGAAACAGTGGCAGACCACTTTCCAATTAAGCCACGATAAAGGACAAATTATTATCCCAGGAATAAAAATTCAAAGGGGGATATTCCAGGATGACTCCCTGTCATTGCTGCTATTATGTGTTACCCATAACACATTAAGTTGTCTACTTAACAGCTTAGGCCATGGCTATAATTTGGCTCCTAGAAAACAAGGTGTAAAGACTTCTTATCTTATTTTGTCAATGATTTAAAACTGTATAGCTCATCAGATGAGGAATTGAAAGTACAAATACAAGTTGTCACAACATTTTCAGATGATATAAGAATATCATTTGATTTTGATAAATGTGCAAAAGCAACCTTTAAAGCAGGAAAACTGCAGCACCAAGAAAACATCAGTTTGGGACAAGAATGTGATATAAAAGAATTTGAGCAAGAGGGAGTATATAAATATTTGGGATTTGATGAAGGATCAACAAAAAAAAAGGACAAATGTGAATAAAACTAAGTAGGGAATACTTTGGAATACTTAAATTAATCCTGAAAACAGCACTGACATCTAGGAACAAAATTCAAGCTATAAACTAATTTACATTTCCTGTCCTAACTTATAGTTATGGAGTGAGTGAATGGCCCCAAAATGTGTTAGATAGATTGGACAAGAAAACAAGAAAGATGCTTCATGCTCATCAAATGATTTCCAAAAATCAGTGCATACCAATATTATATAGCTCACGTTCTGAAGGAGGTATGGGCCTCCTTGAAATTGATTACATGTTTAGAACTGCAGTCTTGGAACTGCACACATATCTGCTGACCTCACAGGACCCAAACAAAGTGAAAGTTTTGAAACACATGAGAATAAATGTAAGATGACTTCTCTGCTTAGTCTAGCAGAAGCATATTGGTGTCAAGCAGGAGTGGAAATTAAACCAGAAGTAGATACAAATCAGAGAGCAACTGAATGTGCCAAGAAACAAAATACTATAAGGTGAAGGACCAGATGAGATGACAAGAAATGTGAAAAATGCATAAATGTAGTTGCAAGTATGGAAAACTTCTGGAAGAACCTCATGTTTATCAGGATCGAATGCAGGAATGGTTAAGGAGAGGCAAATTAAAACCAAGAAATGAAAGGTTAATATCGGCGGCAAAAGATGGTGGACTACATACAGGTTGGTTTACAAAGTCCATTGAACATGTGAGAGAAACAGATAAATGTAGGTTTTGTAAAACAGAATTGGAAACAGTGGGTCACCTCATTGCTGGTTGTGACATAGTAATGGCAGAAGGACTATATACTGAAAGGCATAGTAATGTGGCAAGACGGTTGCACAGGGGATTGTGCAAACATTATGGTATTGAAGTGGCTGGAAAACACTGGAAACATGAGCCACAAAGCATCATAGAAGATAATGACATCTACATCACATGGGATTATCCATTACCAACAGTTCAAAAGATAGAGGCTAGAAAACCAGATATAGTGGTCCATGAAAAGAAGACAAAAGTAGTATTGATCACCAAAATTGCTACAAGCAGTGACTACAGTGTCTTGCATACAAAGAGACACAAAGTTATAAAATATCAGGGTTTGCAGGCAGAAACGAGAACAATTTGGAAAAAAAGATGCCCAGACAGTTCCAATAGTAGTAGGAGCAACGGGGCTTATAAAAACTAATCTAGAATCATATTTAGATATGTTACCAATACATGTAATGCAGTATGAATTGCAGAAGAAGTCATTACTGGGTGTATTGGGAGTGCTGCAAAGAGTACTTCTGGCTGACATCAAAGATTAAAACAATACTAATTCATGAACATTAATAGTACTTTGACTTAGGAATGTAGTCTATTCCCATCGTGGTAAACGAAACCCAAAAGGCTTGGAGAAATTAAAAAAAAAAAAAAAAAAAACGTGAGAGTAGAATCTGCAGTCTTCTGCTCCCAATGAAATTATGCTGCTAACACTGCTTTCAAATTCTACAGCACAGTGACTGCCATTTGATAAACAAAACAATTAGTTGCACATTGAAAAGACACTTAGCATGAGCAACAGTAAAATTCTCTTTGTTTGAAACTCACAATTCCATGAAAATGCACTGAAATGGATAATTCTCTGAAAAAATACTGAAACTCAATCTCACAATTCCATCAGAAGTCTTTTAGTTGCTGTTAAAGATTCAGGCTTTTGTCTCCACTGAAACTCACAATTCTTTCTGCAGTTTGATAGCTGGAGTAGAGGATACAGGCTCTTGTCTCCGCTGAAGCTCACAATTCCTTCAGTAGTCTGGTAGCTGGTCCAGGGGATTCAGGCTCTTGTCTTATGTAAACAGATTACAGGGTCAAGCCTGATCAAGTTAATTGACTAATCTGACCCCCCACTAATTAGGGCATTAAAAACCACACCTCCATTCCTCTTAACCTCATAGCACATGAAATATGGGCAAAGCCTAAAATAATGGAGATACAATATCCCAAAAGTAAACAAAGATTCTAAATATTGGTATTTTATAACTCAGAAAGTTGCTAGAATAGTAGCATTTGTGTTAGCATGCATTTTCTGAATGATATGAAGTCTAAAGCTCATATATGTCATTATTTACTGACTTCAATGATTCATGATTTTCCACAAAACCACAAATTGTATGAGAGATAGGCATAATCTATGAAGCTAAATGTGAGTGGTTGATAGGTATGTTAAACCCGGGTGTGCGTGCACACACACACACACGCACACACACACACACACACACACACACACACACACACACACACACACACACACACACACACACACATACATACACTCACACAAACACACACACACCCACAAGTTTCAATAGCAGCTACCTTCCCTCTGCTCTCACACAGCAACACACACACACACACACACACACACACACACACACACACACACACACTTACTCTCTCACACACACACACACACACACACACACACACACACACACACACACACACAGACACACACACACACACACACACACACACACACACACACACACACACACACACACACACACACACACACACACACACACACACACACACACACACACACAAGTTTCAATAGCAGCTATCTACTGATGATGTCATAGTAAGAATAGGTATACCCAATCTTTGGGTACGGAGTGGCATTGGGCTTTCCTATGTCACTATCAGAGGATGGGAGGTAAGATTAGTGGGTAGTCAGGGTCAGGTGTTCTGCTCACCAGGTTATGGGTGTTTTACCCTTCATTGGCTCATGTATAGATGCATGCATGTGCACTCAAATGCATAATGGCCATCACAGTGAAACAAATATTTTAAATGAAGAAGAGGGAGGTATTGCCTTAAACTGAAACCCCCTTCTTGGCTGCATGTGTAACAGACAAACAAAAACATACTCTCTCTCTCGCTCTCTCTTTGCCTGTATTTCTCTTCAAGTATCTTTGGTGCTGCTCTTTTTATATTGATTAGTTTTGCTTTCTCCATTTCATAGATATTACACTATAATAAATCTCTTTTTCTTTCCCATGTCCATATTTCTTCTTCAGATGTCTCTTGATCTTCCTGTTTCTCCTTACTTTGGGGAATTGTTCCATCATACTATGATGTATCCTGTGTTGGACCTTCTACATCAAATCCTTTACTTTGCAGGCACTCCATAACTTCAACTTCTATTTTTTTAACTTCTACTTTACTAATCTTATTTTCTACATTCCCTCTTTGTGATATTTTTTTTATTGTGAAATTTTCCATATCTGGATGCCTTTCCCTGTATTTCTCTTCAAATATCTTTGGGGCTGCCTTCTTTATATTCATTAATTTGGCTTTTGCATTTGCTTAAATATTGTACCATATCAAATCTCTATTTCTTTCCCACATCCATATTTCTTTTTTATACTTTTCAAAAATCTCTTGGTTTTGTTGTTTATATTTTTCACTAACTGAGATGCTTCTTTTTTCAAACAGATCAAACTTTCTTGGTCTATATACCTTTTTCACAAATGTGTTGTATTAATGAACACAGTTTTTTATTTGAGGCTTCTGACAGTTTTTCTTGTGGAATTATTTTTCTTTCCTCTAATTTCCCTATCTTTTTGTGTATTTTGTGTCTGGAAATTCTGGGCTTTTTGCATAATAATAATAATACATAATTTCTTTTTTATCATCAGTAGTCAACTCTATCATCTTTATGTATCTTCTTTGGGCTATCAGTTTTGTGATTTTTATGGACTACTACTTCCTTCTACAACAAGGGGGTCATCCTCCCTCTGGGCCTGCCCTGGCTTGACCCCACTGTTGGAATATAAACAACAAAACCAAGCCAAGTTGTCCTGGGACATCTTGAAGGAGGTGTTAGGTTGATATTAATGGGAGTTCAATGGGTTGGGGAGGTGAAAGGGTTAAACGGTGGAAGGGTTGATTGAAAGGAAATGAGATAAGGGTGGGAGGAGCTTAAGGGATTTAGATGAGTGCAGCTGGGTAAGTAATCACATTTTGGCGTGAACTTTCTATTGCAGGTTTTATGTCACAGAAGACCTGTAGGTATCTTGGAGAACAGGTAGGCCTTGAGGAATGTTGGAGCATGTTTGTGCTGGATGAGGTTTGGGTTCATTGGTACTTGGTGAGTTTTTTTTTGGGGGGGGGGTTGGTGGTGTAATGGTTTTGAGTGAGGAGCGGTGATTGTGCTTTTTTTGTGGCAGACTAGCTGTCGATGGCTTTGTTCTGCATATTGAAGTAATGAAGGTGCTGTGTCGCTTTGATTGGTCTTCCTGCCTGCCTTTCTAGTGGTTTATTGAGTTTTAAGTAGTAATACTAGCATCAGTTGCCTGCATGCTTTGGATAGAGATGGTGAGCGGGATACAGAATAGATAAATAGGATGCATTCCATTTCATGAGGAGTTTGTTGGCCACTTGAGGGTAGATAGAACAACAGAAAAGCTATTGTCATGGCTGACGGGGCTCCTGGGTTGTTCTGATGTGCTTGCATGGGGAGGATTGCTGTTGATGATGGCAGTAAGTCATGCATGCATGTGGTGAGAATAATGGCTTGGAGTTCCCTTTCCATGGAGGAGGCATGCTGCTCGCATGTCCAGAGTGGGCCAGCATTCTGGTTTGTCAGATAGAGGCGGATTGCCGAGGATTTTATTCAGCATAACTAGTTTTGAGGTTGTTCCCCATTTGCCTTGTTGCTGATGAACGCAAGTGTGGCTGGCTGTCGAGGGTATGGGGGGGGGGAGTTTATGCCTGTCGGCTGTACAGATCTTCGCAGTGTTTTCCGAGTTTGCTTCAGATGGTGTCCTATTGCTCATGGAAGCTGTGGTTTTCTGATGATTATAATGGTCTGCAGGCACTGAATGATGAACTTTCCCTTGTAAGGGACGGGATGGCCTGGCTCTTTATTCGACAGTGCTTCGTTTTGCAGGGAAATGCATTTTGCGGTTAGCAGTTGTAATTGCGCATGCGCATGACACAAACAGTTTTAGGCCCTTCATATAAAAAAAGAAAAAAGACATGTAAGAGATTAGATGGCCTCTGGGTTCACGCATTCCATAATAGTTAAATAAAAAAAAAATAGGGATCTTTTGAATGTCCTGCTTAAGTATTGATGTTTGGCAAGTGCAGTGTGGCTGGATGCTGCATTTCTTTTGGCAATCTTCCTCTTTTTTGTGAGTTTCCTTGAAGTTTTTGATGGTGATCCAGGAGATGTCATTGTTTGATTTCTTTGGGGGGATTTGGCTAAATTATTAAAGGTAAGAGATCCGGCTACACAATATTAAAATAAAAAAAAAAAAAAAAGCCAATCGCACATAAGGAAGGTTTTGTTTCTGCTTTGTTTGGTGGATGGTTGGAGCAGACAGTTTGAATTGATAGTACCCATCCTGGTTCCCATATGTAGGTCTGCAGCTGAACTGCAGTATATTTCCCATTGTAAAGTCATTATATGAATTATATGTACATCATTACCATGCACCAGGAATATAGGGGAGCAAACAGTATTCAGTATTCTTAACTATGAATAAAATGTCATCAGCTGACTTGCTATGTTAACCACAGAGTGTGTCTAAGCAACATAGCATTTAGGAACATTACTTATATTTTCAGAAACAACTGTGGTGATGGTGCTGCGGTAGCATTGTCGCCTCACAGTAAGATGGTGTCCTGCTCGATTCTCAGCTAAAGCGTCTTCTGTGTGGAGACATGTATGAATGGGCATACCTTCGTTGAAGGTTGTGTGTCAGGGCTGGCAACTCGGTATGTAAAAATCTACTGCCAATCATTAGCGGAACGGAGTTCCGCTGTGGCGACCTCTAACCAGGAAAAGCCAAAAGATACAACAACTTATATTTTCAGAAAAGTGAAATATGTTGCATCAAATGGCCTGTATCAGAAAGTAGAATCTCCTTGTCCATACAGGGATGGCTAACTACTACCAAGCTAGGTGGGCTGCAGGGAGCAAATGAGTAGGGGGGATTAACTTGAATGAGGCTGATCTACTTTATGAAAAGCACAAAACTGAGTGGTCATTTGTTAAATAAGTTAGTGGTCATGTTGCAGTGTATGTAATAAGTAGCTATCCTACCTCTAGGAATGAGAGACAGAGGCATAACAAATTTGTGGGCTGAGGGATGTTAGGCTTGGATGCCCCTGTGCATGCATGGGATGGGGGAGGGGAATGGCATGTGGATGTTGCTGTTGACCTGTAACAGACTTCATTTGGCTATTTGATGCCTGCTTGGTCAGAGTCTGAGGGTGAGGAATGCGAGCTTGGTGGGCTGAGTGGTTGGCTTGGTGGAGGGGACCCTGGTTTCCTTGGCAGTGGTGGAGCGTTGGCCATGGTGTCTCCCATTCAGTCTCTTGGCAACATTACTGTGGCTCGGTGTTGCAGTGCAGAGGTGTGGTATCTGTTCACAAGCTTGGGAATGGCAGTTCAGGGCTGCGCATGCACAGCCAGGTTTCGTATTGGCTCATGGTTCTTTGTCCGCAGATGATTAAGGAGTATTTAAAAAAAAATAATAATAATAATTAATTAATTAAATAAATGGTGCCTCTTGTGATAGACATGTACTGGTGAAGAACATCTGCTTCTGCACAGGTGCGATGATTAGGGTAGCCATTGGGGGAGGGTGAGAGTGATTACTTCTCAACTGTACAGACTTTGCAGTATGTACAAATTTTGTCTTATGTGTGGATCCGTTTTATAAATGGTGGTTTTATGGCAAATCGGTGGTGGTTTGTTAAGGGTTGGAGTTGGATAGTGGGGACGGTCATTTGAGTTTTAGACTTCATGCCCTTCAGATTCAGGCTAGTGTGGAACGTGTTATTTTGTCAACTACTAAGTTTGTAAGAACAATATTTAAATTTGTCCCTAGTTGGCTTTGTTCGATGAAGGTTTAGTGGTGCTAGGCTCGTGCTCATGCATGCGTGGTGCGATTGGTAAGCTTGCTTCTAAGAACCAAGGAATGCACATATATCTGGCTTGTTGAATGAAATCATAGCACAGTTGTGCTTTAGCTAAGTCTGACTTCAGTATTTCTTTAAAATGTTCACTAATAAATACAAATGAATGATTTGTGACCCAGCTTATAATCATCTTATCTTAATTGGCTAAGATATATATGTGCAAAGCGTATGTTTTACTGTTAGGATTCCCAAAGAAACATCAGGAAATAAACTTGTCATTTCATAGAGCATAATGCCTGCAAAGTAAGCTCTGCACATAACTGGTTATAAAGAAAATAATCTTTCTTTGATATACTTTATTACATTTTGCAATTAAACTAAACTGAAACCCTCTGGCATAAGAGCAGCATCCAAATGAACAGAAAGAAACTGAATGTCACAAAACATATATTGTATGCAGTCCTAACCACAAGCCTTAAAATGCAGAGCTAATGTGACTCTTTGTAAAGAGACTGAAATTCATAGATTACAGCCCAGCAGCCCTCATAAGCCCTGCAAATAAATAATAATGTGCCAAGACATAGCATTGATCAGAAAGCATGTGATAGGGGACTCTGCGTTGGTGGTTTGGTTATTCAGTATTGTGGTGGTTGGCTGGGTTATTTTTGGGGGATGATCGGTAACTAGGAATAACAATGGCTTTTGCACATGGGTGTACTGTTTGGGCATACCTCTCGGCTGTTACTGGAACTGTTACACCTCATGTTGCTGAGCAGATAGTTTTTCGGGCATGAGGTTATGGAGTACCTCCAAAGTGAAGGATTCAGTGTAGATAATCTAATTCAGAAAGCACCACAACAGAATAGAGCAATAGACATCTAAATTAAGGGGAAACCAGTGGAATTGGAAGCAATTGGTCAGGAGCCATATGAATATATTTTCAAGCCTTCCAGCGGAAACCAGTATAAATGTTCACTTGGAGCTGGACATTAAGGGAAGGAACAGGAAGCTATGGAAATTCTGATCCAGTCAATGTTGAAGAGTGATAAGCCAGTGACTTCCCATATGACAGAGCAACAGATGGCACAGGATGAAATTGAAGAGAATGTGCCACAGAAATATGCTATAGAACTTTCTGTAGAATGCTGGCAGGAAATGGAAAACAAAAAATGTGCCCTCAGTTTAGAAGAAAATGAGCTAAGAGAAGAGTTGCTTGATTTAATAGAGATAGATATATTAAGATCAATGAACGAAACAGACTGCATAAGGTCAATAAAACCAAAAAAGTCAGAAGTTTGATAAAACAAATGAACACAGTAATTAGAACTGTCCATAGAGATTCATGCAAAACAACAGAAGGAAACATGTTATATTACTGTGCATCTAAATTAATAACTGATCAAGTTCTACTACAAGAACAGAGGGTAGTGAGGGAAAGGAAGGGGAGAAATCGAATACCATCATGGAAGTATCGAATAGAGAAAACTATTAAGCAATTAAGACAAGAAGTGTCATTGTTAAAAGAGTATAGAAAAGGGAACAGATTAACAAAACTACTTAGAAAGATAGACGTGATAAAAGCTATGTGTATTATTAGAACAGATCAGGAACTATCATCCGCTATCACAAATAAACTAAAAATCTCAGCACGGGTGGAAAAACGTAGAGGATGCACAGATAAATATAAAGAAAAAGTACAAAATAAGCAATTTATTGATGACCCAAAAAGTTTTATAGAGAATTGGGAAACAAGGTGAGAGGAATTGAAAGACTGCCAAAAAAAGAAGAAATAGATACATTTTGGAGAAGTATTTGTGAAGATCCTGTGGAATATACCAAAGATGCTAAATGAATAGAAGATGTAAAAGAAAGAGTAACAAGTTTAAACGTGCAGAATATGAAATGGGATGAAGTAACAGCCAGAGAGACTGAAACAAAGTTAAGAAAAGCTTCTAATTGAAAAACCCCAGATGCAATAACTAACTTCTGGTTAAAAGTATTAACATATTTGCACAAAGATTTAGCCATGAGTAAGACCTATTTATATCCCACCCCGAACAGACACCAACTTGCCTAACAACAAGAAAAACAATGCTTTTACTTGAGTGAACCAGCAAGCTACCTTAAAAATTAAAGACCAATAACTTGCCTTCTGGTGATATATAAACTATACACTGGAATTGATGCCAACAGTTTATAGTTATTTAGAAGAAAACTCAATTATGGCAATAGAACAAAAGCGCAATAAAAGAAAGTCCTATGGAACAAAGGATTATTTGTTTTTAAGTAAAAAGGGTAAGAATCTAAGTATGGCGTGGATTGACAACAAAAAAGCATTTGATAATATGCCACATTCATGATTAAAAGAGTGCTTAAAACTGTATAAGCTACACCCTACACTGACTACATTACAGTGACCTTGAAACAGTGGCAGACCACTTTGCAATTAAGCCACAATAAAGGACAAATTATTATCCCAGGAATAAAAATTCAAAGGGGGATATTCCAGGATGACACCCTGTCACCACTGCTATTATGTATTACCCTTAACCCATTAAGTTGTCTACTTAGCTTAGGCCATGGCTATAATTTGGCTCCTAGAAAACAACCAAGTGTAAAGAGTTCTATTCTTATTTTGTCAATGATTTAAAACTGTATAGCTCATCAGATGAGGAATTGAAAGTACAAATACAAGTTGTCAAAACATTTTCAGATGATATAAGAATGTCATTTGATCTTGATAAATGTGCAA
This sequence comes from Protopterus annectens, assembly GCF_019279795.1. NCBI lineage: Eukaryota > Metazoa > Chordata > Ceratodontiformes > Protopteridae > Protopterus > Protopterus annectens. The sequence continues at coordinate 1,134,630,347 of NC_056732.1, read as the reverse complement.
AAGCAACCTTTAAAGCAGGAAAACTGCAGCACCAAGAAAACATCAGTTTGGGTCAAGAATGTGATATAAAAGAATTTGAGCAAGAGTGAGTGTATAAATATTTGGGATTTGATGAAGGATCAACAAAAAAAACATGGACAAATGTGAATAAAACTTAGTAGGGAATACTTTAGAAGACTTAAATTAATCAAGAAAACAGCACTGACATCTAGGAACAACATTCAAGCTATAAACCAATTTGCATTTCCTGTCCTAACTTACAATTATGGAGTGATTGACTGGCCCCAAAATGTGTTAGATAGACTGGACAAGAAAACAAGAAGGATGCTTCATGCTCATCAAATGATTTCCAAAAATCAGTGCATACCAATATTATATAGCCCAGGTTCTGAAGGAGGTATGGGCCTCCTTGAAATTGATTGCATTTATAGAGCTGCAGTCTTAGAACTGCACATATATCTGCTGACCTCACAGGACTCAAACATAGTGAAAGTTTTGAAACACAGGAGAATAAATGTAAGATGACTTCTCTGTTTAGTCTAGCAGAAGCATATTGGCATCAAGCAGGAGTGGAAATCAAACCAGAAATTAATACAAATCAGGGAGCAACTGAATGTGCCAAGAAACAAAATACTATAAGGTGAAGGACCAGATGAGATGACAAGAAATGTGGAAAATGCATAAATGTAGTTGCAAGTATAGAAAATTCTGGAAGAACCCCATGTTTTTCAGGATTGAACACAGGAATGGTTAAGGAGAGGCAAATTCAAACCAAGAAATGAAAGGTTAATATTGGTGGCACAAGATGGTGGACTACATACAGGTTGGTTTACAAAGTCCATTGAACATGTGAGAGAAATAGATAAATGTACGTTTTGTAAAACAGAATTGGAAACAGTGGGTCACCTCATTGCTGGTGTGACATAGTAATGGCAGAAGGACTATATACTGAAAGGAATAGTAATGTGGCAAGACTATTGCAATGAGGATTGTGCAAACACAGTATTGAAGTAGCTGGAAAACACTGGAAACATGAACCACAAAGCATCATAAAAAATGATGACGTCTACATCACATGGGCTCACCCATTACCAACAGTTCAAAAGACAGAGGCTAGAAAACCAGATATAGTGGTCCATGAAAAGAAGACAAAAGTAGCTCTGATCACCAAAATTGCTACAAGCAGTGACTACAGTGTCTTGCATACAGAGAGACACAAAGTCCTAAAATATCAGGGTTTGCAGGCAGAAACGAGAACAATATGGAAAAAAGATGCCCAGACAGTTCCAATAGTAGTAGGAGCCACGGGGCTTATAAAAACAAATCTAGAATCATATTTAAATATGTTACCAATACATGTAACGCAGTATGAATTGCAGAAGGAGTCATTACTGGGTGCATTGGGGTGCTGCAAAGAGTACTTCTGGCTGACATCAAAGATTGAAACAGTACTCATTCATGAACATTAATAGCACTTTGACTTAGGATTGTGGTCCATTCCCATCGTGGTATTAGAAACCCAAAAGGCTTGCAGAAATTTAAAAAAAAAAAAAAAAAACGTGAGAGTGGAATCCACAGTCTTCTGCACCCAAGGCAATTATGCTGCTAACACTGCTTTCAAATTCTACAGCACAATGACTGCCATTTGCAATTAGTTGCACATTGAAAAGAGACTTAGCATGAGCAACAGTAAACTTTTCTTTGCTTGAAACTCACAATTCCATGAAAATGCACTGAAACAGATAATTCTCAGAAAAAGTACTGTAACTCAATCTTACAATTCCATCAGAAGTCTTGTAGTTATTGTTAAAGATTCAGGCTTTTGTCTCCAATGAAACTCACAATTTTTACTGCAGTTTAGTAGTTGAAGTAGAGGATTCAGGCTCTTGTCTCCACTGAAGCTCACAATTCCTTCAGCAGTCTGGTAGCTGGTGCAGAGGATTCAGGCTAGTGTCTTATGTAACCAAGTTACAGGGTCAAGCCTGATCAAGTTAATTGACTAACCTGACCCCTCACCATTAGAACATTACATACCATACCTCTCAACCTCAAGCCTAAAATAATGGAGATACAATGTCCCAAAAGTAGATAAAAATTCTAAATATTGCTATTTTTAACTCAGAAAGTTGCTAGAATAGCAGCATTTGTGTTAGCATGCATTTTCTGAAGGATATGAAGTCTGAAACTCAGATATGTCATTATTTACCAACTTCAGTGAATCATGATTTCCCACAAAACCACAAATTGTATGAGAGATAGGCAAAATCTAAGAGGCTAAATGTGAGTGGTTGATAGGTATGTTAAACTCGTGCACGCGTGCACACACACACACACACACACACACACACACACACACACACACACACACACACACACTCATACACACATCTACCTTCCCTCTGCTCTCACAAAGCAACACACACACACATACACATACACACACTTACTCTCAAACACGCACACACACACACACACACACACACACACACACACACACACACACACACACACACACACACACACATATATATACCTTCTCTCTCATACAGCAATGAACAGCTAGTTTAAATTGCACACACACACACACACACACACACACACACACACACACACACACACACACACACACACACACACACACACACACACACACACACGTTTCAATAGCAGCTATTTATTGATGATGTAATAGGAAGGACAGTTATACCCAATCTTTGGGTACAGAGTGGCACTGGGCTGTCCTACGTCACTATTAGAGGATGGGAGGTAAGATTTGTTGGTAGTCAGGGTCAGCTGCTCTGCTCATCAAGTTCTGAGTGTTTCACCCTTCATTGGCTCATGTATAGATGCATGCATGTGCACTCAAATGCTTAATGGCCATCACAGTGAAACAAATATTTTAAATGAAAAAGAGGGAGGTTTTGCCTTAAACTGAAACCCTTTATTGGCTGCCTGTGTAACAGACAAACAAAAACATACTCTCTCTCTCTCTTTGGTGATGGGTTATGAATGGGCAGTGGTGATGGTTGATGGGCAGCATGTGTGGCGGCCAGAAAAATTATTTAAAAAAATGAGATATTTATGAGAAAAACTGAAGTATAGGGTGTAAAGACAGTGCTTGATAAATGTAGAAGTAATGAATTCAGCAATGCCCAGTGTGAAAAAGTGAGTGTCCTTAAACTATGAATGAGTGCCAAAAGGAATATTTTGGTCTGAGAACTTAATGGTCAATGGTAGACCAGTTAAGATGGCACAGAAGGCAATATTATAGATGAGTCTATGTTTAAAATACTGGGTTTAAACTTCATGCTGAATACATCTGCATGTATTTTACTATCTTATTCCCAACAGATGCTAAAGCTACTGGGATACTGTTGCTTAACTCATACCTATGTGTTATGGAATGTCACACCTCTAGCAGCCTATACACATCTTACATTCCAGAGCATTTTCTGAAAAATAAACCTAAAAAGCATAATATACAGCAATGCAAACATTTTGTGAACAATTAAAGTTATTGAAACTATACAAATAGCAATGTTATCAATACAATTATACTATACAGTGATAATAGTCATTGCTTTCATAGTCTTTCCATAAATACTATAATATATTATAATGCACACAAACCCGTAATTATATTTTTGTTATATGTTCACAAACAATTTGTCATATCTTGGAGACTATACAACCTAGACATATATTGCTAAAACATTTTTGTTAAACAGACATAAGGTTTCACATGACAAGAGTGCATGTTTATTGAGATATTTACAGAAAGAGGAAAACATATGTTTAATTGTATAATTAGCTACATAAAGTAACACTGAATATCTCTAAAAATGTGTAACTTACAGTGCAGATATCAAAGAAAATTTTCTTCAAGAACATCAAAGGTTTTAATGGATCTGTTGCAACAGTTTGTAAGTCACTTGTTTTTTGAAATATTAAGTACATATGGAAATATTGTTTATGTTCATCATGTTAACAAATGTCTAGAAATATCTCTAGTATAATGTGATATGAATGGATGTTGACTATGTATTTTCCTGTCTCACACTGTGACATTTCACACCATACCCCTCAATAGCATTAGGGGTCTCAGCTATGAAAATATCAACATAAATTTTAAAAATTGATTAATTTCTCTACTGCAGGATACCCTAGTATCATTTTGTTAATAACTCGTTGTACTTTCTAATATAGCCTATTTTTAACTAATGTTGTGTCTTTCGGCTTTTCCCGGTTAGGGGTCGTCACAGTGGAACTCCGGTCCACTAATGATTGGTAGTTGATTTTTACGTGCCGAGTTACCAGCCCTGACGCACAACCTTCAATGAAGGTACGCCCCTTCACGCATGTCTCCATGCAGAAGACACTCTATAAGTTGCTTATTTGAAGAACCCAAGCCCAAAAAGATTTGGACACCATAAGGAGCTAGGGGTGTGCCCTGGAAGTATATAAAACTGACATTATAGGCTTGAGTGAATTAAGGTGTGTGTGTGTGTGTGTGTGTGTGTGTGTGTGTGTGTGTGTGTGTGTGTGTGTGTGTGTGTGTGTGTGTGTGTAAAAGTAAAGAATACAGTCCCTTGTCTCATGTTGGCAGTTTGCAAACAAAACTGAAGCATCTAAATACCTTGGGTGACGATCATTGTGTGACTTTCAGAATGATAAAGAGAGCTCATGCTCTCCAAATGAAAAAATAAGGCACATTTACAAGTCTGACTGAAAACAAATGCAGAGTGTAGTCAAACGTCATAATATATGATTATGAGGGCTTTACAACCAAATTTTGTGATGCAGTGGTATGAGAATATGGCAGAGGGAAGTCAAGTCATTTCCAGAAGCAATCTTTTTAGATGTCAGAGTAGTGCAGCATTAAATGCACCATGGAATTAGTCTAAAGTAATATGTATGGTACAGGATGTAAACAAAAAAAAGAAAGAAGAAAAAAGAGACTGTAGGCAGAATTATACAACAAAACAATCCATCATGCTTAATAAATGCAGAAGACTTTCTCAGTAAATAGCACTTCATGATAAATACAATAATTAGAGAATGAAAAAAATGTTGCATAAATGACAGTGATACTCTAAAAATGTATGCTGATTTACTTGAAGACACTGGATTCTTATAGACAATGCATAAAAAAAAAATTTGCCACAATCTCCTTGTGTTCTGACTGCACCTCTCAAACATTTTGGAAATATAGAGAATATTTTAGTGCATTTATTAACACTGTATTTGCCTTAATATTGCTAAAACTCAAGTGCTCTAGGTTGCACTGCATCTGAATTGCTTTAGTGTGTTTTAGCTGCTTTTCTATATATATATAGACTTTTCTGTATATGTAGACTAGCTACTTATTTTACTGTATTATTGCCTCAAATCGTTTTTCAGTTGTGCACTTGCCTTGCTTCATTCAAAAAGTTTTAAATTGCTAATTGTGTAGAGTTTTAATTGCATTTACTGTTTAGGGCTACACACTCAAGTGTGTTAGCCTTTTCTGTGTTTATTTACTGTATTATTGCATTGTTTTGTCTGTTTTAACAAACCCTGCCCCCAAAAAATACTATTTTGTTTGCTCATTTCCCACCTTTCCTAGCTAGTATAGTCCAGATCCCAGTCTTTAATGGTTTCAGGACTTTATTTTCCGTGTTCATAGCTATCCAGACCTTGCTGTGGCAGAGGGAAGTCCTACTGCTTACCAGTGGGAGTGGTGAGAATTGTACTGCCTATCTAACACTGAAGGAGTGGTTTCCAGCTCTGAAATTGTAATTGTATTAGCCATTTTGGGCTAATTTCTATCCCTTTCAACTTTCTGGCTTACAAACGCATATGTTTGCGCATTTTTCACATCTTGCAGCACAGCGGAGCTACGGTTAAACTATTCCAGGTGCCAGAAAGTTTGCTCTTCAAATTTTCCCTTAGAACTAGCTGGTTTCTAAGTAGCAGCCCTAAAATCTGAACCCCTGTGACTAGCACTTGCTCTAAAACCTGCTGGAAAGCACTAGGAAGCCTTAAACTGATACAAGCACTCAACTCTCCTTGTTAATAAGGAGAAATTAATCATAGGCACTAAACACCCTATAATTGCAAAGTACCTTGCAAAAGTAAGGGAAAAGCTCTTCTACTTTACAAAAAAGCACCTAAACAGGCATGTCCTAGGGTCAGTTTGCGGTAATTTCTCCTGTCCACCTGGTGAATCTGGGCATACTGGGGCATTGCAGCAACTGCCTCATGTACACAGACAACCATCTCCTTCTACCACACAACACTACAACCTGTGAGAGATGCACTTACATAGCCAAACTGGAAGCAAAGCTCTCTCCAGCCAAGATTGTACTAGACAGTCAAGAGGAGAAGGTTAACACCTGCACTACACCTCAAGCAACACATAGCCCTTCAAAACCCACACCATCAACACCCACACACAGCAACACTAAACCCACATATGCAGATGCCCTTACATTAACCTGCCCAAACAACAAGGACCTCCAAAGCTGAAATGTAAACAAACACCAGTCACAACCAAAGTGCCGCATAGCTCACAACACCACTGTGACACCCAACAACAGCCCCTAAGGCAAGACAACATACCCAGCACTTTAGTCATAGGTGACTCTATAGTCAGGCACACTGATGTCCCACTCACCAGGCTGAGCAAGGAGAAAATTAAAATCAGCTGCCTGTCAGGTGCCAGAATCCACCACATAACACATGCACTTGGGTTCCATTTAGATGTTCGAAAGTCCTTTTATATGAATATGAAAAGAGCAACACATATTGCGCGAACCACGTAAACGCCCAATGTCCAAAACCCTGAAATTCGAAATGTCGAAGTGTCATGGTTGGCCCATCTGCGGTATAGCTCCGTAAGGTAAGTGTGCGATAGTTACGGATCTTAGGGTTAGGGTGCGGGTTAAGGTAAGTGCATAGATAGGTAATGTATGTAAGGTTTAGTGTAGGGTTAGAAGTAGGGTTTTGTTAAATGTATGTGTGTGGATTATTTATTTTGTTTTGGTATATCTCTGTAGGGTAAGTGTGCGATAGTTACGGACCTTAGGGTTAGGGTGTGGGTTAAGGTAAGTGCATAGATAGTAATGTATGTAAGGTTTAGTGTAGGGTTAGAAGTAGGGTTTTGGTGCTTTACATTAGGGTTAGAAGTAGGGTTTTGGTTAGTGTATGTATGTGGTTTATTTATTTTGTTTGGGTAGGCAGTATGTAGTGGGAGGTGGAGTTGGCCGACTATGGGAATTCGACTTTTTGAATTGCGCGCATTAGTGCGTTCGGCATATTCGCAGTTCGTGCAATATGTGTCTGTGTTTTCGTGTTCACTTAACAGGATTTTTGCTAATATAATATAGACCCCATGCACTCAAGTCACTCCACAACAAGTACAAATATGACTCTGTCATTGTCTATGTTAGAGTGAATGACTTGAGACATACCTCCCTGGACTACATGAAAAGAAACATGGAAGAGCTCTTGGATCATGTGGCCCAGGCAGGTATGACCCTAGCCCTGAGTAGCATCCTGCCTTTGCCCAGAATGATACCACAGTATAAGGACAAAATGATTGACTTTAACAATTGGCTAAACTTCTGGTGTCTTTCAAAGGGGATCCAGTATCTGTCTGCCTAGGATGACATGATCAACACACCATGATTCTTTGTCAGAGATGGTCTGCACCTGTCACTCCTGTGATTCAGGTTACTGGCTAAAGCTCTTGCCACCCCTAAAGTGCCTTTTTTAGGCAAGGTTCAAAGGACAAAACCACCGTAACAGATACAAGCATGCAAAATCTGAAGGTAATGCTATTCAGTGCTAGAAGTCTAAACCTCAAAATGCACTCTCTCGAGGCACTCCTAAAAATGGAGAACATCAATATCTGTGCAGTAACTGAGACATGGTTCAAGACTCCAGAGAGCACCCCTGCAATACCGGGCTACAACTCTTAACACACTTTTCGGCCATCAAGCCAAGACCGAAACACTAAAGGTGGAGGAGTGTCCATATTCACCAAGGATATTCACACCTCCAGACTAGTTGACTAGTTGCCCAACACAATGCATCTGAAATTCTCCAGGTGCAACTAACCCTAGGTAAGACTGCAATCCAAATTGTAGCTTGCTACAGATCCCCCACCATGCCCCAAGATTCTCACTACACCTTTCTAAACATACTGGAAAATATTAAGATACAACCAAACACCCTAATACTGGGTGATTTCAACTACCCTGCCATTAACTGGGAAAACTACTTGGGTACCAACACCTTTTCCCAATGGTTCTTGGAATTCATAAATTACAACGCCCTGGATCAACTAATCCATTATCCCACCAGGGGCTCAATTACCCTAGACCTGTTCATTACCTACATGTGAAAGAGATGCTCCACACCAGTGGTCACCCCGTCATTGGTCAGGTCTGACCATAAACAAATCACCCTTGACATCCACATACCACCCCCACCCCCTAGTAAGGAAATCTCTGTAAAAAACTTCTCCAAAGCCAACTTCATGCTACTTAAGTCAGAAGTGTCAAACTTCATGGCACCCATGTAGATGGGAGTTGAAAGTTCGACTGCTGAATCCTACACTAAGGCATTGTATGGGCACATCCACTCGTGCATCAATCATGCCATCCCAAATAGAACCAAGATGCTGTCCTCCAAAAAAGGAAGTCAATCTGGTGGTCCCCTGCCATAAACAAACTATACAACAGAAAGAAGAAACTGTTGCAGAAAAGAGGAAAATCCCAGGATGCAAAAAACTCCTTTACCTGCCTCAGTAAGAAGCTGAGATCCCTCATAAAATCCTCCAAAGCTAGTTACAAAAATAAAATTGCCAAAGATTCCAAAGGCAACCACAAGGCATTCTATAGTTATGTCAAGAATCTAAATGGCAATGCTCAGATCTGCTCTGAGCTACAACAGAATGGCATTAAATATACTGATCCCAAGGATATTGCCAATATCCTGGCAGATGGATTTAGTGCCAACTTCACCCCCCCCCTTACCCCCTAAAGGGCCCATCTCAATACTAAAGGATTGCCAAATTCTGGTAATCATTTCCACACAGGTGGAAACTGCACTCTACAAAAGTAAGAATACAGCATCCATGGGACCAGATGACATCCCAGGCTGTGAACTACATGAACTACAAAATGAACTGGCACCTCACTTAGGTGTCATGTTTAATCATAGCCTCACCTCAGGCTTCATGCCCACTGAGTGGTGCACAGCTAGTTACCCCACTCCACAAGGAGGGATCCACCTTGGATCCCATGAACTACCGTCCCATCAGTCTGATGAGCCTGATCTGCAAGAGCATGGAACGCATTATCATGGAACTTATAAAGAAAGACATTGGCAACCTTCAAACACTGGACCTCACCCAGTTTGGGTTTGTGAAGGGCCGATCTTGTCTCCTGAACCTGATTGACTTCTTTGAATCAGTCTCCAGAGTTGTGGACGAGGGTAAGGCGGTCCACACAACCTATCTGGACCTAGCCAAGACCTTTGATACCATCCCCCACTCTGGAATCATAGATAAACTTACTAAGCTGGGCATAAATCCCTACATCACTCGATGGGTTGCCAACTGGATTACTGACAGAACCCAGGCTGTAAAAGTAGCTGACTCCAAATCCAGCTCCAGACAAGTGACAAATGGAGTACCTCGGGGTTCACTCCTGGGACTGCTCTTGTTTGGCATCTACTTCTCTGAAGTACAGGCCAACACTAAAGGACTCTGGCTAACAAAGTTTGCAGATGACTGCAAACTGGGAGCCATTATTGAATCCCCAAATAATGTGAATATTCTACAAAAGGGCCTTACAGAAACAGATGCTTGGTGCCAGAGCCATGGGCTCATGTTTAATGACAAGAAATGTATAGTTATCCCCTTTGGGAAAAAACATGTACCCATGAATTACCACTTAGGTGGCAGTACACTAAGCACTGAAAGTGTGATGAAAGACTTAGGGACACAGTGTGGACAGTGGTCTCACCTTTGATAACCACATCACCACAACAGTCAGGAAATCCTTCTACGTGGCACACCTCATCACTAAGGGTTTTTCATCCAGAAAAAAGGAGGTCATTGTCCCACTGTACTCATCCCTCATTAGAACCATTATAGAGTACAATGCCCTATTTGGTATGTACCTCACAAGACATCTGCAACAGCTGGAAAGGCTGCAGAAATACCTCACCAAAAGAATCACAGGCCTAAAGCAGATGCCCTATACTGACCATCTAAAAAAACTCCAGCTATAATCTGTGGCATATCGTCTACTCAGAGGCAATCTCTGCTTAACATACAAGGTCATGTCAAACCCTGAGCTGTTGGACATGCTCCACTTAAATGAATCCCAATCCCTCAGAGCCACATGCTCCTGGGATCTAAACCTTGTCATTACAATGAACAAAACATGCTGGAGGGATAGGTTCCTGACCCAGAGACTCCCCATACTCTGGAATAGACTGCCCATACATGTCAAGCAGAGTGTCTCCTTGGCCCTCTTCAAACAGAACCTTGACAATTGGATGGGAGATAGGAAATTTACTCCGGGTATCACGTCAGTCACTCTGCTAGACAGGGGTCCAAGGAAGCAAATATTGTGGGAAGAAATATCCGTGGAACTGTTTGGCTAGACTTGTATAGGCCCTAGGGCCAATAGCCTAGTACCAACCTATGAACCTATGAATCATGGCAGTATTTAAAGCAGTCCCTAAAATTCATACTCCACATAGAGCACCTATTAAGGTGATAAAGTTTACAAAGTCACTAGAGATAATAGTTAAGTAGAGGAAACCTGTAGTATAAAACAACAGTACAATTGTTAATGTTAAACAGGACAAGGTCAGACATGTTATTTATTCCAATACAGTAATAAATAGATTGCTAAGTAACATTATCCTTTGCAAACTACTTAAGAGTTCATGTCAACTTTACTAATCCCGGAGTTTTCTCAGTGTTTGATGCACACTCAGACCTTGGTAAGTTAAATTAGTTGAAGGAAATTCCAAACACTGTACAGTTAATGCACCTTTAGGAAGGTACAGAATTCCAGGTTTAGTGTTTTGGGATCCAACAGACACCAGACATGTTCCAGTAAGGTGCAACAAACATAATTGAGTGTGTAGAATGAGTTATTACTATCACTGATGATATTCACGTGCCAAGTGTTACAAAATGGGAAAGTAACAGATAACCGATCAAATTTTTAGACAAACTAAGATCACATGTTTTGTGGTTCAAAAAAGCCAAGTATCTAACAAATGTAACATCTTGAAGTGTAAAAGACTTTTTTTTTGTCTGAGAAAGGTCTTTATCCAGAAGCTGACAAAGTTCATTTAATTAGGAAACTGCAGAAACCTACTAATAATGGTTCTCTTATGAGGCTACTGCAAGTTGTATAATAGCTGTCAAAGTTCATTCTATACTTGTTGGAAATACAAAGCTGTTAAAAAGATAATAAAGCATGATGCCGTATGATACATCAAGATAAATGCTTTGTGTTATTGAAGAAGTTATTAACTCCTCTTTCAGCATCCAGGTACTATGATGTTACAGAAGTGACGCTACCTACTAGCCCACAAGTCAATGCTAGAAAGCAGATGTGTAGCTAATTCATCTTACTCCTAGTGTCACTCCTCTACCTGGCACCACTCGATTCTATGTTGAGGAGCAAAAAAAAAAAAAAGAAGTGCTTTACCTGACCTGGCAGTCCTAATTTCCCAAGGAGTGCCAGCTCCTTTGTGTTTCTGTGCTTCTCAATAGTATAAAAAAATGTGCCTTATAAAAAAATAAATGAAAGGATATGTCTTTTTTGTGGTGAATTAGAAACTGTAGAACATTTTTTTTAAACTTGCATAAGGGTAAAAAAATATGGGGAAAATAATAGAGAATAATATTTTGAAGGAAATACTGGATTATAACAGATAAATATGGATATAACTGAATGTGGATTTTATGAGAAATGTAGTAAGGAATATGTTAAACAATTGAATAAGAAAGTGTTTTGTATTGTATAGATACTATGGAATGAAAGCTTGAATGAGATTATGTTTAAAAGAAATTGGATGATACCAAATATAGTGCAAGAATTTAAGTGGTGGTTGTGGAGAAAGGAGCGGGGCTCCATACACATGTGAAATAAAAAGGTGGAAGCGATGAAGCAATATAGAGAGCAAGCAAATTTATTAAAATAAGTAAAGTTGTATATAATAAAGAATGCCTACTCTTTTTCATAGGTGCCATGAAATCTTTTGCATCCATCTGAACTACCACCATGTCAAGGAGATAGGGCCTCAGTTTAATATATCATCTGAAGGGTGACACACTCAGGAGTGTAGCAGTCACTGTATGCTGCACTGTAGTGTCAGCAAGTATCTACTGAGTGGGAGAATAGAACACACAGCCTTCTGCACCAAAGGTGAGTGTGCTACCTCCTGCAGCACTGACACTGGTGTGAATATGGAAGTTAATATCTTTACTGCATTACTCACTGATCAGCATTTGTTGATTGTGTGACCTAACTGCTACTCAGCAAAGGTTATGAGTAGTCTTTCAGCATGAAGGCAGACCAGTTGCTTATGCATGTAGAATAGCAACAGATGCACAGACTCATTATGCTCAAATAGAAAAGGAAGTGTTTACAGCAGTGTTTGGATATCAGACAATGTAAATGTAAACCTCATTACATTAGAATCTGACCATACACCTCTTTAAAGTATATTTAAGAAATCCTTACACAGGTCACTTGCTCCCCTACAAGGAATAAGGAATGTTATTGGCATTACAGAGGTACGGTCTTTAAATACAGTATAACATAAGTAAGTTAATGAACTTAGCAGATGGCCTCCATAGAACAAATCTCACAGAATGCAAAGAAAATTTGCTTGAAGAAAAATGATAACGCAACTAATATTGATTGAAAAAGCACCATACTATAAAAAAATGACGATATAATAATAAAGAATTACAAATAAAAGGGAAAATAGTTGAAACAGAAGGAAAAATTATCCAGTAATTTTAGTCTATCTTTAGAGGAACAGCTAAATAATCTTAAAAAGAACTATACCTATTACATTCTGTACAATATTCCTGTACAGAAATGAGAACATTAGCAAAAGGCTCTGAATAGATGCAAGTCCCTTCAAAAATATTAGCGAGACTAATAAATATGAATAAGAGTACTCCAGTCACCCCCAAAATGATATATCAAGGAATTCTTTATTGTACTCCATTTATCCCAAAAATTATATATCAAAGAATTTCTAATTATAAGAATAAAGAAATTGTGAATGTTTTTGTAGAGATATATTCTCAACAATTTGGCCACAGGAACAATCACAGAACATGCAAAAGATCTTTTTTTGAAATAATCTAAACTTCCGAAAAATAACCCAAAACCAAAAATACCTACTAGAAGCATGCCTTACTCAACAAGAAATTTTATTAGTAATAAACAATCTCAAAACAGGTAAAGCCCCTGGCCTAGATGGTTACACAGCCGAATTCTATTAAACCTTTTGCACAAAAAATATCAAGACTCTTATTGTCAGTATATAATTATATAATGGATAATGATATCACAGATAAATATCTAAATACTTCTAAAATGATGTTCATACCTAAAGAAAAGACTGATAATAAAGATCCATGGAATTACAGACCAATTTCCTTAATCAATGTAGACATCAAAATCCTAGCAACAGTGTTGGCAAATAGATTGAAAAATATGTTGCCAAGCATAATATCATCAGGTCAGTTGGGTTTAATGCAAAACAGACAAATGTGGAATAATACACTAACAACAGACATGATGATTTTACTATGAAAACAATACAGAAGCTCTATATATACACTAGCGATAGATGATTGTAAACCATTCAACAGATTGAACCATGAGTTTTTATTCTCAGTAATGCATTGTTTTGATATACCCCATAACTACATCCAAAAAATCAGGATCCTGTACAAAAATGCCCAAACAGTACTAACTGTAAATAAAAAAAACTCAGTCCCAATAAAAGTCCTAAGTGGAACCACATAAGGTTGCCCATTATCTACATACCTTTTCAACTTATACAGAGAACCCCTTGTATTTCTTATAATACAAAAAACATATCATTGTATCCCAGAATTATTAAATACTTAAATAGAACTAACAGATTTTGCAGATGATTTAAATATATACTTCACCCTCCCAAATACTGACCTAAATAAAATGTTAAACTATATAAAAATGTTTTCGGAAGCCTTTAACTATAAAATTAACCCAACAAAATCTTCAAAATTCCTATTAAACTCAGAAGATCAAATAGTCTCCTACTTTTCAAGATGAGAAATAAAAGTAAACTATTCCTTAAAATACCTAAGGATCGCCTTTCAACATGACCAAAGACTTTTTATCCAAAATAATTTGTTGAACATGATATCTCAAAATGGGAAAAAATAAAATGCACATTCCTATCAAAAGCAACAATCATTAAAATGAATAGTCTTCTGAGAATATTATTGCATTTCAATACATCAAATGTGATAGTACAAGATAATTTCTTCAATAAACTAAAATTTACTTTAACTATGTTCATATGGCATTCAAAATCGATCAGAATAAATGATCAGAAATTAATACATCCGAAAGAAAATGGAGGACTGTTGCTATCGGACCTAAATTTATAGTATGATATAATCTGTTAAAACAAAATTATTGTAATTGCAGGCTATGATCCCCCCAAAAAAGACTGGACCCCGCTATGGATCAAATTGTGATATGAATATGTTTTTATCATGGGCAGTCTTTCTTATGTTTTCTTTACATGAAAAAAAAGGGCGTTCATTACTTCGTCTGTCTAACTTGACCCTTTCACATGCTTTACTAACTTCAAAAGGTTTCTAACCACATTCTATAACTTCCATACTAGTAGAACACATAATTGTTTCAAATTCTTGTTCCTCGTCATGGAGCCTAGAAACTCTTAAAAGTTGATCTCTTACCACATTTTCAAAAATATGTGGTGGATGCATACTATTATGTAGAAAGACTGTCCATAATAATAGTTATAGTAATGTAGCTTATTGTATGACCTTTAGTACTGACAACATAGATATAAAAAATATTATTACAAAAATTGGCATATTTTATCTTCTGACCCTATTCTATGTGAGTTTGTTAGTGCAGCCCGAGATTTTGTTTATAAAAATAAAAAATCGTTGAAAAGACTGCTTGGTTTCACTAACACAAGTAAACTACAGTAACCTAGTATTAGAACAACTAGTTTTGGTACCTCTATCTGTGGTAAATATACTTTTTTGTAAATACATTGATGCATCCAATACATTTATACAACCAGACAATGGTAATCATTATGTTTTTAATGTTCAAGCTAATTGTGACACTAAAAACTTAGTTTATTTAGCACAGTGTGTGACTTGTTCAAAATTTTATATAGGAAAAACTAATAGGCGACTTAAGGAATGAATTAGAGACCATTATTATTGTGCCAAAAAGGGCCATAGTTATAGTGCCTTAGCTAAACATATACTAGAGAAAGGCACTAACCATTGGGTCAAGTTTATGGCAGTAGAAGTAACTTATGAATGTTTTAGGTTGGGTGATATAACTAATGTCACAGAAGGGAATGAATTAAGATGGATTCTTAAACTATCAGCACATAGAGGTGCAGGTTTGAATGAATCAGTGCCTGTTAAGCCAGTTCTGAAATAAAGAAAGCTTCTTAAAAAGTATACTGCTATGTGTGTTTTTATGGCAATAGCCTTTTATAGTTTCCATCTTAAAAGAAAGCTGGGCCTTTACATTTTTATGGCTATTGTACTTAAATGTTTTTATTGGTAGATATTTAATTGATTGCATTTTAAATATGAGAGATGCTGCTGATTTTTGTATGGTCTGAAAAAGCAATTTTATTGCGAAAGCACTCACCTGTGATCGAATAAAAGCCTATTTGGATTTTACACTGCTCTTTGCCATCTGTTTTTATTGGTTTGTTGTGGTGCTGGGTTCTACATTTCTGTTCATACTACTTAGTTTGTGGTTGAGCAGAACTTTACAGTCAGCAGAACTTGTTTTACCATATAAAAACAATCTATTGAAAACATATGTAAGGTCTTAAGCTTCCCCTGAGGCTATACCATCATTCTAAGACAAATTAGAGAACAGTGTAGTCCACTTATGGAAAGGCCTTACATAAATGAGAATAACATCAATATGTGTAGAACTATATGGAATTTATTACGCTTAAAGAAAAAGATGTCATCAAATTCATATAAACTGATTGTATCTCTAAAATATCACTCTTCTGTTCTTTTCTCAAACTATTGGAGTAAAAATCCAGAAATCACTGATAAACAAAAAGCCCAATCTATTAAAACATTAGTGAAACTAATCCTTTTTAAAAAAAAAACTTATGTACACTCAGTTGATGATTACAAATAATGCATGCATAACTCCCGTAATGATTAATAATTTCAAATTGAAAGTTTCTCCAAACTGTCCTTATTGCCAGTCTCAAAAAGCAGATTTAATCCATATTTTTGGAGCTGTAAGTGTACTTATAAACTATGTTGTTCATTAAGAGTTAGACTGGAAAAAATGGGAATTCACTATTTTACATATCACTTGTCATAAGTTATCTAAAAAAGGTATTTGTACTAATTACCCTTTTTACCTTAATTAAACTATACATTACTCAAAACTGGTTGGATAGATCCCAGGTGTCATGGACTGGTTTCAAAAATATGGTAATTAAATACATATCAACACATAAACTAATAACAATGAATCCAAACAAATGGGCTTATTTTAAACAAGGTTGGAGTATTCTCCTTGACTATATTTTAAAATGAACAGGCATGGTAGAAAATCTAAAAAGGTAATTAAACCTAAAGAATGATAATCATTTATTTGCTTTTTGTTTTGTTCTCTGTACCTCTTAGATAACATTATTTTAGTGTGTTTTTCTTTTTTTGTGATATATGTAGGTATAGTACAAACCTGACAAATGAAACAGAAACATAGTATTATAGCAGTTGCTGTACATAATGTATATAGTTTTGCTTCATAAGCTGTTCTATTTTTATTGCAAACTAAACTTTCTGAACAAATGATGTAGTTAATATGTTGAAAAAACTATTGTTACTGCAAACTGCATAAGTTGTTCAAATGGTTGTTTTTATTTTTTGATATGCTACAAGTTGAAACTGAAAAAAAAATATTGAAAAAAAAATGATAACACAACTACTAGAGTCTGCTAAAAAGATTCAGAGACTGAATGCAACTACCAAGAATGGGTTAGAGATACATCTTCTACAGCATGTCATCAGGGCAAAGGGATCAGATGCGGTGAAGTAGGTACATCAATTGGTTAAGGTATGTCAGGCATTCAGAGGTGACTTGAACAGCATTCAAGAACTTAAGTTCAAAGCAATCAAGGTCATTAGTACCTCTTACCTGAGAAATCAGATGTTGCTGCTGAAACTCCATGAATCTCATCATGGTATGTCAAAGAGCAAAGAGTGAGCTGGAGACATACTGTCTTGTCAAAATTTGTTCATGCCAACTGAATAGATAATCCAGGATTGTGATGTATGAGGAATTCTTGGGAATTAAACCCAAAGCAGTTATTTCCACATTAAATTTATTCTTTCATTGATGAAATTAGACATTGATTTATTTTTGTATAGCAATATTAACTTCTTGCTTTATGTTGAGTACGACTAGATATGTGCAGAATGGAACCAAAGGACATCACAGTATGTTTTGTAATGATTGTGCTAAAAACAGTCTTCATATCCTTATAGGTTATATCTGACATCAATCTCAAATTTACTTTAAAAAGTTTAAATGTTCTGCAAAGGAATAGGAAGTTAAGCACATCAAATGTAATCCTAGATACTGACAATGAAATGAATGATCAGAATAAGCAAAAGCTTTCTAATGAAATGTTCATAGGTCCATAGGATGATACCAGGCTATTGGCCCAGAGGCCCTTATAAGCCTAGCCAAGAATTTCACCCATGTTCCCACAAAGTCAGCACCTGTTTCCCCTGTCCAGCAGGGACACAAGTGGGATCCCAGGGGTATATTTTCTGTTTCCCATCCAATCATCCAGGTTCCTCTTAAAGAGGGCTAGTGAGGTACTCTGCTTGACATGGAGGGGGAGTCTCCTCCATAGATGGGGGAGTCATTGGGACACGAATCTATCCTGCCATCAAGTTCTATTAATGTCACAGATCAGGTTGAGACCTTGCATGCGGGTTGCACAAGTTGAGTTTGACTTAATGGATATGCAGCAACTCCATCAAGGCTGAGTCTGAGACAGCCTTGTATGCCAGACACAGGTCACCTCTGAGCAGTCTGTACAAGACTGAGTAGATGGACAGGGCTTTTAGCCTATCTGTATAGGATATGTGTTTGAGACCCTGGATATTCCTGGTTGTACATCAGACACCGCATTTAACAAACTGAGCTACAAACTGAGAATACATCTGATCAGACAGATTGTAGTCTTCATCCCCTAAAATACAGGAATGCACCTGTATATGGCAGCAGCTCAATTGCTGATGAGACAAAGGCTCTGTTACCAAGATTCCTGCATCATTTTATCTTCTAGTACCAGAAAAGGGCTTTATTTTAAGCTCTGTATTTCTAAAGTATGGCCAGATAATCCAGTTATGCTGTACTAAAGAGGTCACAAAAAGGCCAAAACATTCATGATTATATCTAGTGAGGTTTGACTTCATTGGCCTGAATGTACCCAACATGACTCAAAATTAAAAAGTAAAACTCATGGACATTGAGAAGCCATAGATGAAACACTATTATGACTTAACAGTCAATGTATATATCCCAAGGGCCTCTACTACAAAAGGTTTAAGGTATTACACAGGTGGCTAGGTCTTTCTTGCAGCTTTTATTGTATTAAAAAGAAAATGTATATATATATATATATATATATATATATATATATATATATATATACGTATTTATATTTTTTGAGAGAGCGAGAGGTATACATATGTAGAGGCACAGATATATATATATATATATATATATATATATATATATATATACACACACACACACACACACACACACACACACACACACACACACACACACACACACCATGAATACAGAGAGAGAGACTGAGAGGGAGAGAGATGGACACGTGTGTGTGTGTGTTTTTATATACATATCTGTGCCTCTGCATATGTATACCTCTCTCTTTCTCAAAAAATATAAATACGTGTGTATGTATCTATATATATATATATATATATATATATATATATATATATATATATATATATATATATATATATTTCCATGAAAAACACTTCCCGAACGACCAGATCACCGAGACCACATCACCGACAGCAGATCTCTCCGACAATGGTAAGTATAAATAGTGTAGAACAGGATGTATTCCCGTTTCCACAATGTGGTGCAATCTTGAAGTTGGTATATTTGAGTAGGGGGATGTGGTGGTGCAGCTCCCCACATGGGGGGTACAGGGATGCTTGCCTCCTGCTATATACATGTTTCTTTTTTATTTTTATTTTATTGCGGAAAAAGGAATACATTCCATTCCACAGTAGTTATAGCTACCACTGTTGGTGATGTGTCAGCGATGTGGGCTCTGTGATTTGTTCGTTGGATAAGTGTTCTGTCGTGGATCTGATATGGATCCATATATATATATATATATATATATATATATATATATATATATATATATATATATATATATATATATATATATATATTTTTTTTTTTTTTTAATACAATAAAAGCTGAAAGAAAGACCTAGCCACCTGTGTAATACCTTAAACCTTTTAGGGTCTATTTCTAAATTTCGAACTTTCAAAATGTTGACTTTCTTATGGTCAAGACCATAAGATCAAAGTTTGGAAACTTCAAAATTTAAATAAAAAAATCTTTTTTTTTACATTTTTGCAGGGTGAAACCCACCTTTACCCCACACATCCTCTGCTAATTAAATATACCAACTCTGAGATCACACTACAGTGAAGAAAGCAGTAAATATACTATTCCGTGATCTCCATTTAAATGGTTTGAAGTTTCAAAACTTCAATCTTATGGTCTCAACCGTAAGAAAATCGACATTTTGAATGTTCAAACTGTACAAGTAGACTCAGACATAGATATAGATGTAGATATATTTGCTGATGTCTTCACCATGACATACTGATTGAGAAGTTGATAGTCTTTTATGTAAGAATTTTTTTAACTGCTTGGATAGAAGAAAACTATGTGGTAATAGTGGTATATAAAGTCAGGGTTGACCCCAAGGATATTATTTAATTTAGAATAACACCTCAGAAATCAGTGCTTTGCCCATATCTGTTTTCAGATTATACTTCTTATATTCTTCTTGATCTGACGCTAACAATATACATGGATTATCTCAAATCAAAGGCCTTAAAGCTAGACAAAGAATTCCACAGTCAGTATCTCGATGCAGTTAAATTAGATATATTTCAGTAGAATATAATTGCAAAAAGTGAGAAAAAAGTTTTAAAAATTAACTCTGCACTGATAATGGTCTTTTTCTAGGCTAATTCACTAATATAGCAATCAGCAGCATCATTGTTCCCTGTACAGAAGAATGGTAAACAAGATCAAAATACATTAAAGCTCATCAAATTAAAAATAAGGAAGGGATATAATAACATACTTTACCCTTGTTTGTTTCCAAATATACTTAAATAAAATGTTACACACAGATCCAGGAACAAAAATTATACTTAATGTCTTTAACTACTCAAACTTTCAAAATTGCATTACATAAACAACAAAAGGCTTTGTGAGTAAACAAACCAGGATTCTAGTGAATTTAATTTCAGATGGAATATGCAAATTTGCTGATGTATACAGCAACATAGCTAAAGCTGTAGCATAAACAGTGTAAGTAGAATCTTCTTCCAAAATACTCCACGCATCCTTTGAAGGTTAAATAAAATACAAATAAATTTGTGTGCAAAGTTAAGCATGGACAAGTTGACGTATAAACATGTGGTTGAAAATCCGTTATTCCTTAAGGTATTTCATGGGAACTTTGAGTCAATGGAGAAAGCGTTGTGTGAACTAATATAAATATTCTCCTTATAGAATTTTCTAAATTAGTATGCCATTGCACACTTAAACAACAGCCGGCAGTAGAGCCAGATCCAGCATTAGGCAACTTAGGCAGTCATCTAGGGCCATGCTGACAGGTAGGGGCCACTGGCCAGAGAGGCTGCCACAACATTGCTAGTAGTAACCTCTTCATTAGTTTCAAATCTCATTAATGTGGAATTATTCAGATGACTTTTTCTTCTGAAGATGTTGTGCATATTGAGTGATATTGGTGGATTGTAAAGACAGAAGTTTTAGTTGCATTTTATAGTTGAAATGTTCTGAAATGGGCAGTTTAGTCATTATTGCATTATTATATGTTTTGTTTCATTGCATACTAAAACAAATGTTGAAAACTACAAATTTAAAACATACTGTAACAAGTGGTGCTGTATTATACAAGGAATATAATCTAATAAATGCAAGCATGAATGTGAAAAAAA
Organism: Protopterus annectens; assembly: GCF_019279795.1. NCBI lineage: Eukaryota > Metazoa > Chordata > Ceratodontiformes > Protopteridae > Protopterus > Protopterus annectens. Next base: position 1,134,608,728 of record NC_056732.1, on the reverse strand, counting down.
GCATGCCTGTATGCATTGCCTTACAAATGTGTGCAAGGAGCCTATGGTCTGAAAATAGCCCAAAGGTAAACTTAATCCACCACTGGCCAGATGTATTTTCTTTGAATATGGATTTCAATGCCGTTTCAATGAATGCAAGTTTCAAGAGCAGAGATTTTTATTGCTACTGCTAAGTTTGTTTTAATTATGAGACAGTACTGTTTTGTTTAGCAAATGTCTGTCAGTGTTTGTGCTATAAAATTTTAAATTAAAGTTTTAAATTAAATCCAAATATCTGTAATCATTGTAGAAGTAAAGAAGAAAATAATTTGCACACTGAGAGGTTTGAAGAGTGTTTATGGTAACTGGGAAGAAATAGCCATGTAATTACTGGAATGGCTCTGTGGGGAGTTTGAGAAGCTGCTGTGAGGTGGGAGCAGGAGCTCTATCATGTGCATCTCTCTCTTTTCATGTAGTCCAAGGAAGTATGTCACAGGTCATTAACTCCCACATGGATTAAGACAAAGTCGAGTCATACTGGTACTTGAGTTCAAAGTCCTGAGTGTATGTGTGAGCTGGTGGATTATTGCCCCTGATAGGCAATTCATAATACTGATAAGTTTGCTGCATGTATCTTAATGCAAACAAATTATAAAACCTGCAGCACAGTATAGAAAAGAGTATTGCAGTTGTGCACAGGTTGTATGTAACCCATCATTCTACTACAGGTAGTAATCAGCACATACATTTTTTAATTAATTTATTTCTTAATGTATATTTATTTATTTATTTATTTATTGACATTTGTTTACCGGGTTTGTCCAACTGGGCTTGTGGCCCATTTTCAGTGGAGACCTGAGGAGAAAAGCTCCAGTAATACATTTTAAAACAAGTACAATTTTAAACAATATTGATATAATAGCAGTTATAGCAAAATGATTCACATATGTTGGGTTACATGCATAAAGTTAAAGTTGCATTAAAAAGAAGCTAAGTAACAATTTTACATTGATATAGTTCAATAGGTCAACAATAAACATTTTTTGTTTGTATAAAATTGTGCAAATGTATAGTAGACACATTGGAGAGAGAGGTGTAATGAGGTACTAAGTATGGTCCTTTTGAGGGTTCATAAAGGGAAGGCAGACTAGGTAGGGTCATGGCAAGGGCAGGTTCTGGAATTGAGAAAATAAGCTTTTAGTTAATTTTTAAAGTGTGAGGTGTGGGAGATTGAACGTAAGTCAAGGGGAAGTTTGTTCCAAGCATGGGCAAGGGAGTGTTTGTAGAGTAGTTTGCCTACTGAGCTTTTTGGGTGGTAGATATCAAGTAATTGTTGGTTAGAAGTACGGAGGGTCCGGGATGGGATGTAGATGGAGACTAAGGAAGATTGAGATGGACAGAAGGAGGGTTTATAAAGAATAGATTGTAGCATATGAAATTGATAAGATAGCAGAAACTGGGGAAGTTCAAGCCATTGAAGAGAGTTTAAAGAAATGCACTGGTGGGAGTTGTATGGGGAGTTAGTAATGAATCTGGCTATTTTATGGTAAATCTGTTGCAGTTTGTTTAGAGTGGAGGCCTGGATATTGGTAAGAACTGGGCGGCGTATAAGAGGGAGGGGAGGAGGAGTGCCTGGCCCAGGGTAAGTCTAGATTCAGGGGTTAGGAATTTTTTGTTCCGATATAGCAGACCTAGTTTCTGGTTTGTTTGTTTTTATACATTGGAGTATGTGTAGGTTGAACTTGAGTTCATCATCGATAATGACCCCTAGGAGTTTTGTGTGGGTGTCAGGTTGGATGTTAGTATTGTTAGAAGATATATGTATTTAAATTTACTTATGTACTTATGGTTGTTTGTTTATTGGATTAGTGCACTAATCTTAGTGGACCACTTTCAGGCACAACCCAGGTTAATACAGTCACAATGATATAGAGCAGTTGCATGATTTCTAATACACTGTATATTGATTAAAGTGGTAACAATATTGGGTAACATAGATAATTGCCAAATTCAAGCTATTCTGGCCCACAACTGCAAGCTGAGTCACAAATGTGCCACAGACTATAACCAAATTGAGATAAGTAAATAAGTAAATTGTTTTGTCTTTCGGCTTTTTCCCGGTAAGGGTCGCCACAGTGGAACTCCGGACCGCTAATGATTGGCAGTAGATTTTTACGAAACGCCAAGGTGCCAGCTCGATGCCCAACCTTCAATGAAGGCACGCCCATTTACTCACGCATGTCTTTCAAATGCTACCCAATTGCAGGGAGGACATGCAGACTCCACACAGAAGGCACTCCCAAGCCATGCTGAGAATCGAACGGGAGAACCTCTTGCTGTGAGGTAACAATGCTACCACCGTATAAATAAATAAGTAAATAAAAAACAAATAATAGCTAAGTATCTGCAAGTTGAAAATAAAATGCACATTACAGGAGAACATTGGCTATTTAGCAGTTCCTTAACAAGTTGCACATGACTCAGTCACATTTAATGGATTGAAGTATACAGTATGTAGTGCATTCTTCCCTGTCCCTCCTGGAGTTAATCAGTACCTACCGAATAAGGGCACTTTTTAGAGTAAGTTAAATTGCTATGATGCTGACAGCATGTGATTCACTATTAGGCCCATAGAATGCAAAGAATATCCATCTGCAGTATTATTAATACTGGAAAGTGAAGCAGTTACTGGTGTTAAAAGGACTTCTTCTGTTACCTGTAGCACCAGAAGGCTATTACTTTGAATTCCCACTGTGGTATAAAGCTTGAAAGATCAATAGGAACATTGGAACAATGATAGACAAGTGATTACTGGGACCATGAGTTCCATGGACATATAGAGTTGTATACTATAAGTTCTTTCCAACATTTATGAGCATTTCATAGAGCTCACTTCACAAATCATATTGGACTATACATCATAACACTGGCATAAATTTATGTCTAACCATCCAGTCATCAAGATTAGCCTTAAAGGTAGACAACAGTGCTTTCTTGACCAGTATTGGTAACTTAGTCCACAAGTTAGGAATATGTTCAGTTATGAACCTATCCTGGATCTTCTTTGCTTGGTGGTATAAATTTATGTCCCTAGTAATGGTACTTGTACAGCCACTGGTTATGCAAAGAAATAAGATGTCAGATAAGACTGGGTCTATCATGGCTCAACAAATGAGACATATGTTACCTCAGAGCAGAAGGAGGACTACTGAGTAGAAGGAGAGCTGTGATAATCTATTGGGATAGTTGAAGGGTTCAAGAGTTTGAAGTTTTTTTGATTTCAAGTCACTGATTCTCTTCCAGCTGATGGACACAATGGGATTTGTACATGCTATAGGTATTGCATTTAATGATATGCTGATAAGGGAAGAGTACAATGAGAAGATAACTTCTTTGGATGTTGAAGGCATTTGCTTGAATGTTATTGAACCGAATAGAAGGATTTCATGACTATAGTGGAAACATGATGATCCAATGAGAGAGAGAAAGACTTGTCCATGTAAGTACCCAGGTCTATTATAACTGTATCTGTTTGAAGAGAAGTATAACTTATAACATATGAAGTGAGAACAGCTTTTTTCTTGAAACACTACTGTGCTGCACTTTCTTTGCATTTGATGTGAGACCATTTTCAGTCTAACAGGTATGAGTATATCAATGCCCTTGTTGGAGCAGTTTAATATCAGTGAATGAGTGGATAGGAGTGCCTAACTTACAGTCATCAGAAAACATGGTCAATCACAGTTGAGGGATATTAGCTTACATATCTAAAAAATATATTTTAAATAAGAGAGGACCCAGTACTGATCCCTTTTGTACCCTACTAGTTAACATTTTATATTCAGAGAGGATACCAGCGACTTTCACTACCTGGGATCTCTTAGATAACTAGCTTGGAATCCAGAGAAGAATGTAAGGCTTTACATCAAGTTGTCTAACTTTTCAATATTAACAAAATGGAAATAATGTCAAATGCCTTGGAGGTCATGATAAGCAGCATGCACAGAGTTACTGCAATCTACAGTCTCTGCAATCTCTTCAAAGAAGAGATAAGATACAAGAGATAAGACTTGCCCTACAGAAGTCTAAACTGAGTAGAGTAGATCCTTTAAGTTGCCCATGTATGCAAAAATGAGTTCTGTTCTGATTCATTCCCTGACTTTTCATATAACGCTGGTGAGGCTGATGCCGTTACCTTGGTCTGTAGAGGGACCACCCTTGTGTAGAGGAGTCACATAGACTGTTCTCCAGGAATTAGACATAAATCCTGTGGATAGATTGAGGATGAACACTTTAAGTAAATACTCAGACTGTGCATATTTGGCACTGATGAGAATGCAGCCTAGTATGTTATCTAGTCCTATAGAAACATTATTTTTAGCCTTTGACAGGGATACTAGTATTTGTTCTAAGTTGATTTCAGGGGAAACTAAACTTTCAGGAATAGTGGGTGCAAATGTGGCTAGGTGGGATAAAGATTCTATGAAATTTGACTACTAACAATTCAAGGGACAGGAGTGTGTAATATTATGGATGGCCTCAGTGCATTGTTGAGCATTATTCCATAATTCCTTGATGTAACTGAAGAAAGATTTGCTATCTGTAGCTCTCTTAAGTTAATACTCTGCTTTATATTTTCTAACAGTGCCCTTAATTTCATTGCTGGCAGGTTTTTGGGAAGTCTTGACATAGGAGGATAAGGATTTCTTATAATTTTTCATGAAGTTTCATTAATTTCCTTCTTTTGTTATCCAGTTTATTAATATATGAGTTCTATCAGTGAGGTTTATTCCTAAATGCATCTTTATATTTAGAGTAAACAGCTAATGACTTTGCCATGCAGCTGTTTAGGTGCTGGTAAAAATTGGAGGTGAATGTGGCAAGTGGGTAGATTTGTGGGGCATTATTGAGAATGTTGCATAAGTTTTCTAGAAGCTAAAGTAGGTTTTACCTGGAGAAGTCCCTAAAGTTGGTCTCATTTGATGTTAGGGTGCTACCAATAAGCCAGACAGAGAAGCAACTAATTTGTGGCCAGATTAACCAGGGATGAGGAAAAGCATAGGGGAGCACAGGCGGGGGCTAGGTTGGTAAGAATAAGGTCAATGATATTGACAAATAGGCTAGTTTGAATTTCTTTTGTGTTTCTTTGTCATTATAAATTGCTTGCATTTCAGTGTCCCTGTGCTCATTCGCTCAGAGCACAACAATGATAACCAAACATGCCATCGATTAAGACTGTTCTATACCAAATTTGGCCTTCTACCAACCTAGAAACTTTTGCATTTCATGCTGAGTTACTAAATTAGTTCTTCACTTATTTTCAGCATGTATTCTGATCTGAGTCTGAATTGACTTGTTTAATCTCTTGTGAGAATAGAGGAAGAACTAAGCCATTTCTAGGCCTCTGATCGCTAGTAGAGTCTTCAGTTGTGCTGTATTGCTATTAGCCAGTGGGCTAGTTTGAATTTTGTTTGCATTTGTGTGCCATTATAACTTGCTTGTGTTTATTGAGGTCTACTTCAAATGAACATTTGATCATCGAGTATGAGATGATTGAAGTTGTGGAACATCATACAGTCTGAATGGAGATCGTTGTACAGAGTGGAATGGGAGATCTATTGTTCTCTTCACTGTAGTGTGATTTTGGAGTTGGTATATTTAAGTGGCAGGAGGGCTTACTCCTCCCCCCCCTGCAAAAACATGAAAGAAGATGTTTTTTGTTTTCCGATTTAATTTGTTTTTTATTTTCGATGTTCCATAACATCAATCATCTGGTACTTGATGATCAGAAGTTCAATGTTGTGTTACTTTGATCTGCTGAAGTAGACCCATTTATTGCTCATTGCACAGCAGCATTTAATCATGCACTGTAAAGATGGAGGCACATAGAACAAAGCCATAGTGTTCAAATCGGTCCGCAGTTGTGTGAAGAGCCACTGGTTGGTGTTAAGAGGTCTGTTCCTCTTCATGAGTTGACTTATATTGTTTATTTTTAAACAGCTATCCCTCCAGTAAATCAGATTCAACTCCATTGGTGCCATCCTTTTGCATCTCACATTAATAAATTTATAGAACAACAGATTTGAATTTTCCAACTGCCTCTGTAGCTAGCTTGGTTGAAAGACACATATTGGAACAATGCAGCAATTGTCAAATGTTTACTGACAACCATCTTCTACTTAAATAAACTAACACAGGATGTGAGAGATCTCTTCAGTCTTTGGTTCACTTCACATCGATGATGCATTGGGCCACAAGTTAACTCCACTGTGTCCCATTAAATGCTGCTTCTTTATCTTCCTCCCAAGTGATATCCTTTCCAATTTTGCCGAGGTCTGCCTGGTCTTCCCTTTTATCCAGCTAGTTTCCAGCTGAAGGGTTATATAGGAATCTTGCTAGTTTCCATGCAGTTAACATGACCAAACCAAAGTAGTCTTCTTTCCATAATATTTTCAAGTTTCCATTTTTAGGTTCTTTCTCTAAATCTTTCATCCATGATATTCCCAAAATGCACCGTAACCATTTGTGATGAGCATCCTCAAGTTCTTCCATGGTTGATGCTGTGATTGGCCATAGCTCACTGCCATATAAGAGCACAGACAGCATCAGTGCTTGGTATATCTTCACCTTTGTGGATAGTGCAATGGTTTTTGATCTCCAAAGTTTGGATCATCTGTTGAATGCTGTACTTGCTTTTCCAAGTCAAACCAGAGCTTCTTTCTAGCAGTTACCTGTACGAGAGATGAAACTGCCCAACTCCAGCCATTACATCTTTGTTGTCATTCCATGCTTCACTGACCAACATTTTGCATTTGTCAGGATTCATTTTGAGGCCTACATTCCCACCCTGTTTCTCCACTGATGTGTTCATTGTCTGGATTCCACTGTATGTTGTATCAATAACAGCTGCGTCATCAGCAAATTCCAAGTCACATAGCTTGTTGTCATCGACCCTTTCCAGCCCTACTTAGTTTCCGTGTAATGCTTTCCACACGACCCAGTCAATAACTATTGTAAATAAAAAAGATGGAGCATACTTTAGGAACTCTGATTGTATCTGGTCTGTTCCATGAGTGCTTCCATTCTATAGTTTGGCTACGGCTTCCTTTACTTTAGTCTCACTAAAGCCTGCCAAGTTCACATCCAGAACCATTGTTGACACTTGGCCATCATTGTCAAAGTCATGCAGATTATCTGGTTTGGGGCAGTTTAACACAGATTCAAAATGTTCTTGCCATCTCTTTAATTGTTCATCTTGTATTTTTACAGTTTTTCCATTTGCTAATCTAATAGGTAGCCTATGTTTATTCTCATCCATAACTTCTTTGGCAACACAATATAATGCTCTGGGATTTCCAATCACTACCACTGTTTCAGCCTCTGTTGCCAGTTTCATATCATTCTCACATTTTTTTGACCAGTTTATCTTTCTGTTTATATTCTTCAAAGTATCTAATGACTGGCCAGTTTGGTATGCCTGCTCTCGTCTTCATTTGCAATCACATCATGAATCAATGGCTTTCCAAGTTTCAACTGTCATTCACGCTTCTTTTATTTTGCCTCTCTTATACTCAGTTGTTGCTTTTGCACTCTTTTTGATGATTGTTTTGAACTATTCTCATTGCTGTTCAATGACATCATCTACACTCTGTAGGGAAGAGAATCGGTTTTGGACCTTGATGTTGTATCTGGTTTGCACATCAGGTGACGTCAACATGTCCGTGTTAAATCAAGGAGATACTGGCTTTTTCTTTTGGTTCTTGAGTTCTTTTTTCATTGATACAACCACAAGGTAGTGATCAGATGCAACATCAACTCCCTGTTGTACTCTGACACCTTGAGGCATACTCACCCATTGATAAGATATGCAAATGTGATTACTCTGATTCACCGTGTATCCACTGGGTGAACACTATGTTGCCTTATGAGTGTCTTTATGCTCGAATATGCTGCCCCCAACTTTAACGTGATTGTCACCACAGAACTGCAGTAGTCTATAACCATTATCTGTTTAGGTTCCTAAAGTAACAAAGACAACAGAGTCTTCAGATCCCTCTCTGTTGCTTCTGATTTGAGCATTGAAATCACCCATCACAATTCTAAGGTCATAACTGGGAACTGAGGTCATCACATCTTGTAGCTGTTCATAAAATTCTTCCTTTTCAGTATCTGTGGAGACTTTTGTTGGTGAATAAACTTGTAGTAACATTGGAGAAATTACTCTGAAAGCATACTGAAATAATTCTGTCACTGATTGGTTCCCAACTGACTAAAGTTTTTGTTACCTGCTTGGTAAGCAGTACACCAGCTCCATTCTCATGCCTATCACCAGGTGAAAACAGAATGGTGACATCGTCTGAAATATTGTTGCCTGATCCAGACCATTACATTTCATTGATTCCAGTAACCAATACATTGTAATACTTCATCTCATGTATGATTTGTGCCAATCTACCAGTGCTATAGGCTGTGTGAATATTCCAAGTGATGATACATTTAATGGATTTAGCAGTCAGGAGTTCCTTTGTCAAAGACCTAACTTCCTTTCAACTTTCATCAGATCCCTTCATCAAGTTGCAAGTTCTCTGGTTCAGTTCTCTGGTTCAAACACATTGCAGCTGGGCTTGCTCCTGCCATGCTGAGTTGAACTGAGTTTTGTCTTCTCGTGGTTTCTGTAGCAGTATACATTTTACCTGAGAGAGTAGCAAGCCCTCTGGAGAACCTGTTCTCCAGGATTGAATGCCACCTGTGTTAGCCATCCATTTTTTCTTCAGGGTTTCTGCTGAGCCTGTCCACCTCATGTAGTGCTATAGGTGATTATTTGGTCACATGACCTTCACCATGATGGCATAGCCTCAGTAAGCAGCCCCCTGCTTGGAGTGTTCACCCTTTCACTGCTATAAGGTTCGGGTCTGATTTTAGGAGTAATTATATAATATTACTGGAAGCTAAGCTTTCACATGAAACCACAACAAATAAAATGTACATTGTTTGTACCACACAGCACCACACTGAACTAATCATACACAGCTCAGACCAAACACATAGCCCTACATATGCTGAGGTTATTACAACTAACTTGCCTAAACCACAGAGGACTGTTAAATGTAGCATAAAAAAGGACCCTCAATAACCTCACAAACCTTCAACTCAGGCAACACCCACCACAAAATACGTGCCTATAACTTACAGTGTCTCATGTCAAAAGCCCATAAGGCAAAGCTCCATACAATCAAACATCAGGGTCACAGGTGATTCCATAGTTAGACACACAGATATACCACTCTCCAGGATGAGCAATGAGAGCATCACAGTTAGTTACCTATTGGGGGCAGGATTCACCATATCATGTATGCACTCATGTCTTTGCACCACTAGTACACATATGCCACAATTGTAGTAAATGTGGAATAAATGATCTGAGATGTACCATCCTAGAATATATGAAGAGACAGAGTACAAAGGATTAGTCCAGACTTGAGTTGAGTTTGCTTTTACATCAGATAATTGCACCTCACTATCACTATTATCATCCTGGAGTAAACACTCTAACCTCTTAGCCATCCACATGTCCAAGGGAAATAGTTGATGAGAAGAGAACTTCCAGCATCTGTTCAAAGATTTTAGGAAACATGGAACCATAACCTCCATTCTTGATATCATATCTGCCTGGCTAAATGCACATTTTGGTGCATTCCACCACATTACTATTTATACGCTATGTTCTCCTTGCTTGATTAGAATATACCCTTTCTTTTTCACCAGCACTGATTTCAGGAACACTATTTCTCAGTCAGGAGTTCCAAATGTTTTCATCCCATTGTTCTTATGACTGAGTCTGTAGGACACCATAAGAAGGTACTGATATTATTTGTATAAAATAACATCTAACATCTGAGAATGCCCTCATTTTTAATGTAGATTAAACAAAATCCTTGAATAAACCTGCCACCTGACCAGCCGTTTGGATTGGTACACTTCCTTTGCCACCTTTAGAATTGCTTCCTTGGCTGAATAATTAAATTGTTTAAAAACTTCCTGTCTTGGTTCTGGATCTCCTAGTACTGCTAGAGCCAGGTATGATGCACTTCCGAGTCTGTCAATTGCTATCAGAATTTAGGTCTAGAGATTTTGGAAGACAGAATTACAAGAACAAGACAATGTCCATCCCTGCACAATTCTCTTTTAGCCCTGCAAGACGATTCCAGAACTAGTATCAGTTTTCAAAATCCTCAAGCTTTGCTCACAGGCTCTGGCTCTCTGTATGTTAATCTTGGGCAAAAACATAGCTTTCAGCAGTCTGGGAGGTATGACTTGCAATCTCAGAATCAGTTAACTCACATTTAGCATTTAAGTTGATTCATGCCTCATTAGCTGTCTGCATTCCTCCTTAATGTGGTGTTTTGAAGCACTTGCATAATCTTGCATGTGTGAGCTGGGTCATCTTCTGTTCCAGGCCAATGTGGTGCTGATGAATGTTTTTGTTACAATAATTGCTGCTGATTGGCCATCCTGCCCCAAAAGTGTGCTGAATGCTTATAAACATTTTCTTAAAGTTTGCCTATAGTTTTATATAGGAAGAGGGTCAGGAAAGATTCACAAGTGCAGTTTTAATTTCACAACCAATCAAAATGCTTATTCATACCATGTGCTCTAACTCCAGTCCCAACCCCAGGATGTCAACCAACTAGGTATCCAGTAACATGTGATGCAAGTGTGTTCACTAAGGCAGGGCAAATAATGCTTATCTTCATTAAAATCATTAACTGAATGGTATTTCTTCTAAATAAAAAAAGCAGTCTTATGATCAGGCATTTTTCTGTCATTTGACCTGTATGAATGTCTGACTTATCATTATTGACAGCAGGCCATGGATGGAACAGTCCAAGCAAGCATTAATACCCAAGAGAGTGTAGGTGTCTCATTGGACTGTCACACTCCAGGAAGGGTGTTAATTCTGCAACAGCACACACCCTGTTGACATTATTATTATTTTTTTTTACTATCTGTCTGCCTGTCTGTCTGTCTATCTATCTATCTATCTATCTATCTATCTATCTATCTATCTATCCATCCACCCATTCATGTGTCCAATATAATTACAGTCCATCTGTCACATCCTATTACAGAAGTCTTCTCAAGAATATTTTGCAGTATCATTGTTAAGTCTCAGCCCAATCTTTTGTATGAAAATCAACTAAGAAAAATATCTCACATACTGTAGAGCAAATTATTACAAGGCTAACCAGGCACCACCAGCAATAAATACATACAGAAATAAACAAACCAGAGACCAGCAAGCAAGAAAAAAGCAAATATGTAAGAATAATGAGGCTTAACCAGCAGATCCCCCTACAGGGAAATGAGTAGAAACATCAAAATGCTGGTCCATGCGCTGCTAACTTGTACTATCAGGAATCACTTTTATTTTATACAATGTGGATCTGCAACAAAAATAAAACCAACAAATTATGGCCACAACCCCTAAATAGCATAACATGAAAGAATTAGAAATATAGTCTAATATGCTACTAGCATATGACCACCATAGCGATCAAATCAAACCCCATAATATGAGATAGTTTGTGATTGCTGTAGTTTCTTCACTTGCAGGCCATTCTCCCTCACAGTTAAATTGATGCTTAGTACAATAAACCCCTGGTTTTCTGCTGCTTCCATCCTTTAGGCATTGCCAGTAAATAAGCCAAAGACATATGTTTTACAACTTAAGGGGTGTCAGCAAATTCAGCCAGAAATGGTAGTGTCTCTAAGAAAATGGACAACTATTGCTCTGATAATGGATAAGATAATAGTTAACTAGGAAATAAAGGAGAACATTCCTTCCCTTTATGATCATTAGAATGTGTCTCAACACATTCACAACAACATCCATCTATAAAAATCAAAGACTACCAAAAACTGTCACCGCTTGTCTTGCATGCACAGCTAATGCTACTTGCACCAAATATTACATTTATCAGTCATTCCCTTCAGCTGCATTAACTGGAAATGATCCTGTCACAAATATCAAAATACACAACTCCATCATGATCCTATTTTTTGCTGTTGTGCTGGATGTCCAAGTATCAACCAGGCTTACACCTCTAGATGCACATAATCAGTTGAACCTTTGACAAATCTTGATGTGCCGCTACATTGTGTCAGCTCCTTTGTAATACTGATAAAGGGTGTATCCCGAAAGCTATATTCTGTTTTGTTAATAAATTAAGCATTTCTACTTGTTTGGAATCTGTTTTCTTTGTCTTCAGCTCTGTTATAGCCAGCTATCTCTACTTATACTTCTATAAGGCATCAGTTAAGTGTGAAGGGTACTAGAGGGGGAATATATGACTTCAGAACACTCTCATGTCACCCATCTTACCGATTGTCATGAATGAGAAAAGCTGCAAACTCTCCTAAAAATCCAATGTCCAACATGAAGATTTTTTCAGAGAGCAGACTCCTCACACAAGCAAATAGAGGGGGCATTTGCTCTATTTAAGTGGTCACTCATGGATAATGTCTGCCAAGTTACCAATGAGCTTACATCCGTTTAATTTCTCAGACACTACTTTTAAAGTTGTCACTGTATGGTGGTTTTCTCATCTTTTTTTATCCATATCCACAGTAAATTCATGTCTGTAGAGAATTATTGCTATGAATTAACTTTTCAAGCATATTTTTCTCTAGACTCTGCATTCTAATACTTCCTTCACTGACATGTGTCCGTGGTGTTTAGGTATTTCATCACTTGTTGTGGTGTTCAGCAGTTCTTGAATTCTCTAGAAGAGAAAAAACAAACACATGAGCAGGACACAAGGTACTAGCAGTATTTTTTTATCTGGGAATGTTGACCACAAAATAGAATTTCACCCACTAAGACAAATACTAAGAAGTCATTGCCCCAACATATGGCAATACCCTAAGTATTTATGGTTGGTGAATGTCCATGCTACCCTCAATACATTTTCTTTGTCAAACTAACAGAAAAGTGGACTCTGGCAAACATTATTTTGTCTTCAAGATTTGGCTTGTGTTGCAAACATCTATGTGCTTCCTCTATTAAAAGTTGATGAGGACAGCCCTGCTTTAAAAATGTAGAAATTCAAATTGTCATTTTCTTATTGATTTTAAACTCTTTATTCCTCATCACAATTTAAAAATCTGACATTGTTTCGCCTTTACCATTTCTTTTCATCATCAGTTTTATCTCTAACTTTTAGGATTTGTGAAACAGGATGTGGATCTTATTAGTTGTTTCTTGGAGCTGCAGGTCCAGGTCTATAAAAGTTAAACGCATGATTTAGTATTCATTCTTAATTAAAGCAAACTGACTCAGATAGATACACTCAGATTTGAGGTTGCCTTGCATGGATAATTTCTGCAGGTTATACAACATGTGACACAAACTGTGAAGTAGCCATTTCCGTTGCTATAAGAATATGCAGGGCTGATGGGTCTCACTTAAAGTAGCTATTACTACACGACTAGATGTATGTAATCTGCAACACTTTGAACAGATACAGAATGTGTTGCAGTCTGTAGTTGCCGATAAAGGGTAATAATAGAACATAATTACAACTCTTACTACCAACTCCTACCGACTTCAGCAGGGGCTTTGGTACATGCATACAAGACAGAATTGGGGCCTAAGAAATAATGTCATTTATTAGATTTTGGGAAGGATTCATAAAGTTCACATAGCAGCTTGATATTAGCCACATCCAGCTTCTTGACATCTGCTGCACCCTAAATCTCAAGTCACAAAGAAGTTCCAGAAAAGCGCTGTGGTAAATAATTAATTAAGGGACTCTACATGCTATACTAAGGTGCAGGGTAGTTTAGCACAACCATTTGTCTGACTGCCTTTAGTAACCTGATGTTTTGGAGAAGGCAGGCTGGGAATGAGGCTTGAATAAGGGTATTAATGCAGGGTGGGTCAGGAGTATTAATTTAAAATACAGGAAACAAGTTAAACATATTACCATTCCTACTATGTTATCCATGTGTTTATATCAGCAAATATTGGGGTATGTTTATATTCCTGGAGTGCACTGCTGAGCAGTATGGAAGTCAGACCTGTAGGTAAGCACTATCATTAGTATTTTGTGCATTGTTCTTTTACAGCAGGTAGGATGCTAAGCACAAGCAGCTAGTAATGCACTCTTTGTACTGAACTCTTGCTTTTTTGAATCAGACAAATGATTATCTCCTTACAAGACAAGGCAATGTACGCTTACTCCCATATAATCTCTATTTATTTCATTAAAGTCATTTTTGTATATGGATTTTTTTTCTCAAAATTGAGATACAAAACTGGTAACTTACATTTCTGTTGAGAAAACATTTGCTTTTCACTTCCATGCTGACATGTCTTAAATTACATTTAGCTTTGCCCACGTGGGCTTAAATACGTTAACCCCTTGAAATGTTTTGCAACCTATGGTTTAAGTAAACCCCTTGCTGGATTAGAGGCTGTCATGTTTCATTATGAGGGGATTGATGTAAGCAGTGCTACATGACAGACTTGAAAGTAACAAATCTCCCGAACCTCATGTGCTTACTGATGAACTATTTTCGCTTTTCAGTACAAATGTAGCGTTCTTTTTCAAATAATATGTCAGGGTTTAATGCTTGTGGCCTAACTTAACTTTTACCAGTACACTAATGTAACAAACTCCATTCAATGCATGAAACACACTGGGACTCTTAAGAATCTGAGGTAATATGCCAGTTTTGTCAAGGCAATAAAATATTCACAGGAGGTTTACTGAAAACAGACACATTAATTGCTCCCACTGCAGTCAGTTTCTGCTGTACAAAGTAAGGAAATTAAATATTTATTTTCAGAAACATGAAGTTCTTTCTTATCTGTTTTCTGAGTTTTAATTTTGCAGACCAACCTCAACAAAATACATATACTTATAGGACATCCAAAATTATCTGGGGAAAGCTAGACACAGTCCTCTAACATACCATTTGCCCTTTCTATATAAACAAACATACATACATGTAAATATACAGAGCTGACAAAAGGAGACCTGACATCTGTCAGTCTCACTCAAATATTACCTTTATCCCCTTCATGTCTTCTACTCATTTGTCCTGGACAATCATTAATCTCTCCAGTGCTCTAACCTATGCCTTTAACTTTTGTGATTTAGTCCAGAAACCCCATAACTTTTTTTGCAACAGTATTTCATTAAATGAGTCTGGAGCTGTGTCACTTCTGTTACCCATATTACCTTCTCTTCATTTCGCTTTCTTCTTCAACTCTATCCACTCTGCTTGTCCAGTGATAACTTTGTGTAACCATATTGCCCTTCTTCTTTTCCCATCATGCACTGCATGCATTTCAGTCAGACTATATCCATCTCTCACTAAGCACCAGCATCATCATTCCTGTTATTATTTCACTAAGTGTATATACGATTTTTAAGTCACTGTTCTTTTATAACAACATTGTTTATTAGTAGTCATTGAAGGAATGATAATTGCCTACATGATTATGCAGTATAACAAAGGTGGTTTTAAATAAACAACAAAATGTTACTCAAAAACATCAGCAGAATAATATTTTATGGAATGCTAACATTCATTGTGCTTTTGCAATCTGTTATTATGATTAGGCAATTGTTGTTTGATCATGCTGGGCTTTAGACATAAAGGATTCCTCCAATGAGATAATAGAATGGTGTGTACCAGGATCATAACTTGCAGAATCCACACACAAAATGATTGGAAATGACAGTTAATAATAATACCAAGTCAACAGGCAAATTCCAATCCAATGCATTAACTATGCTGCTCCTTCTCATGACCTGTTAACAATGAGGAATCACAAGAATTTATACTTTACGTCAGGAACTTCCTGCTACACATAGCCAGCCTTAGGCATAGGCCAACTAGGCAGCCACCTAGGGTGCCACTCTAGCAGGGGAACTTTTCCAGGATTTGTTTATTTTTTTGTAGTAAGGAAATAGTTGCTTTAAAAGTGTGTTAAATTAATACAAGAAAAACTGAAGAGTAAGACAAACTGAGAAAAATGAAGAAAAAAATAATCAGGATGGTATAGGTAAACCAGGTTGAGGGCACTAGGCGGTGTGAGGAGGACTCTGTGGAGCCCTTTCTCCTAGAGAATCAGCTGACCAAAGATAGCCCTATATACACAGGCTTCACATTCCACATTTAATAACCCCCTTTTCAACACTACTTGTAAGTGTCCAGTACCCACTATGTAGTAACTTCCACGGTAGTAAGTAAAGGGCTTAAGAAACTTAAGTTCTGCAGTGGGCATTGGCCCTGCCGCTTTCTGGAAATGCATTCTCCATTATGCTTTACAGGAGCCCACAGCCCAGTGTTTGCCTGACACGATCATCTCATTGATCCAGTGCTTTGCCCATAGTATAGCCCAGTTCAGCTGAGCTGGGACCATCATGCTAATAACAATGCTACTCGCTAAGCTTTTCAGATTCAGAGTTTTATTCTGAAAGCAAAGATCTAGTTATATTGCAATTGAAGGAACTTCCAATTATTTATCTAAAGCAAAGCATAATCTCTCTCAACAACTGACAAAAGGGAAGTGCTAAGTTCTGAAAAAAATCTGACATAACAATGATCCAATGTGTAAACAATTCTATACATGATATTTGTTTGCCTCAGCTTTTATAAATCAGTAACATCAGATGCTTTTATGTACTCCCCACTGTTTTGAAACCTGTAAGTCTTTACCTAGCTGTACCACATACCACTTTTTTCTGCAAGGTTGCAACTAAAGGACCATTCAATATGGCAGCTCCATAATAGTGGATAGTCTTTACACTTTTACCACAACAGTGACACTTAAAGTGCCTTTGTTCATCTCACAAGATCCAAAAATCTCACACTTCCATTACATTCATTCACACAAAATGTGCATCTTACTGAGGGTTTTTATTGTCCAATAGAAATGCTTTTAAAAAGTGCTTTGTGTGCCCCATTAATCAATATAAGTCAGTGCAAGGAGAATTCTGCAGCACATAATAAATCAAGGGTATAAAACACATTTTAATTATCTCAGCTGCTTCAAGAGACACAATTTCAACATCTTCCAGGTATGCACCAAAAGCAATAATTTATCTCAGAGAGACCTTCAGTTTAATTCAAGCATTTTTAATTGTAAATGTTGTATAAAATTGCCTCAGTACCAGGGAGATTTATTGTACCATACACAAACAATGTTCCCAGTCTTAGACATATACTCCAATGCCTCCTCGTGATGTGCATAGCTCTCAAATGTCCAGATTTTTGCCTCATATTTTTTGTCTGCTCCTCATACAATTTGTGGTTTTGTAGCAAATTGCTGAGGACTGAAATAGTTAAATAATGGCATACATTTCAGTTTCAGACTTAATATCCTTCAGAAACTGCATGCTAACACAATTCCTGTTATTCTACCAACTGTCTAAGTTTATAAGAGTAATATCTAAAAACTGTCCCTATTTTTGGGCCTTTGCCCCTCATTATTTCATGCTTTGTCCAGCTTTTTTAAGCTAAGACCATACCTCCACACAGCATGCATCTATCATCCAGTATGCAGATGATGCTACCTTAATCTGTGCTGCACAAAGTATTTCCACCCTCCAGCAAACAGCTCAATTAACATTCTCTGATGTAGAAAATTACCTTACCAAAGCCCAACTGATCCTCAATCCTAAAAAAACACAGCTAATGATTATAACTAGCTCTAACCCCAACTACTCTACAAACTCTACTCCAATCACTCCAGTAGCACATGCTAAGCTATAACCATAGACTGCCACCTAAAATTTGATACTCATCTCAACTTAACTATAAAAAGTACATGCCAAACTGGGATGACTCTACCACATTAAACTGTTTCTTACTAACAATACAATATCTACCATTGCTCGCTCCCAACTTCTACCCACCCTACTCTATGCATCCTCCATTCTTACTAATCTCAATAAAACTGACCTAAGCAAAATGGAGGCCTGCTACAACAGAATTGCCCGCTTTGCAGCAAATTCCCCATATAGATCCCATCACTGTACTGCACCAGTTGCACTGGCTTGAGCTGCCAAACCTACTATCTTATGATCAACCTTGTCTCTGTCATTCTACCCATTACCTCCCAAATAAGTGTCCTGCCCTCAAAACCCTAGTACAGCACCATTCAGCCACAAGGCCTCTTCATTAGTCAAGCAAACTAGCACTAGAAGTCACCAATAGCAATAACAGCTTTGGAGACTCACTTTATAGTAGTACAGTGGCCAAAAAATGGAACACCCTCCCCATTAGCATACAAAACACATCCTCTAAAGCCTCCTTTAAAAACCTCATCTGGGAACATCTGAAACAAAGTTGGCTGTGCTATGACTGCTCCCCAGGCTAAAGCCTTAATAACTTTTTTCATTCCCTGTATTGTGCTGTCTTCTTACCACTGTAAACATATGTCTGTTGTAAAATCTGTAGGCATTGTATTGCTGTTTAAACACCTAAATGTTATCTGTAACTATCTTTCTTGTGGAGCTTTTCTCCCCGGGACTCTGCTGAAAAAGGGCCATTGGCCCAGTCAGACCCCCCCCCCCCGGTTAACAAATGTAAAATAAAAATAAATAAATAAGAGGTTGAGAGGTAAGATGTGAAGAACCTCTACAAACACTGTTCTACACAAACACCTTAATAATCCACAAAAATTCTGGGCAGGCTTAAACAAGCTCCTGCATCCAGGCCAGGCAACCACCCCCACTCCAACAACTTGCAAACAACAGTGCCCTGTAAACATTGCTAACACATTCAATAGTTTCTTCACAGAAACTATACAATCCCTGGCCACACAATTCAAACAAACAACCAGCCCACTCCACTACCCATGCCAGCAGAATACTACAACTACATCAGATCATCTATTTACCTTGATCCAGTACCCATATCCTCTATAACATCTCTTCTTAAAAACTAAAACCCACTAAGCTAGCAGCTGACCTTCTCCCAGCTGAGTTTCTGCAAAAAGCAGCTGAGGCCATTTCCTATCCGTCTCCATAATCATAAACCGTAGCTTGTCAGAAGCCTTCATGCCCTCCATATGGAAATTGTCCCACATTATTCCTCTCCATAAAGGTGGTAGCTCACTAGAGCTAACCAACTACAGACCTATTGCTGTACTCTCACCCCTGGCCAAAATTATGGAAAAGTGTGTCCACAAACAACTGATGGAACACCTCACCAAAAATAAAATTCTAGCCAACTCCCAACATGGCTTCAGGCCAAATCACAGTACCACATCAGCCCTACTATCCTTTTCTAATACCATCAATAACTTCAGAAACAATAATAAACTATCATCTGCTCTTTTCTTAGACCTCTCCAAGGCCTTTGATATGGTGAACCACATTCAACTCCTCCATACATTAAAAAAACTATCACTCAGCAATTCCACACTGAAATGGTTCCAATCCTACCTGTCCAATAGGCAACAAGTTGTTCTGTGGCAGGACAAATTATCCACATGCCTACCTGTTACACTTGGAGTTCCCCTAGGATCTATTCTTGGCCCTCTTCTCTTCACCATCTTTGTTAATGACCTGCCCACAGTCACCCCCCCATGCCACATGCATTCAATATGCAGATGATTCGACTATCATCAGCACTGCCTCCAACCTGGCAGACCTCACTGCTTCAACCCAAAACACCTTCAACCTAATAGAAAAATGGTTCTCAAGTCGTCAACTAGTTCTCAACCCCAACAAAACAAAACTACTCTTCCCCCCACCTTGTCTATTACATCCTCCAATGGAATCACTATATCACCAGAAGCTCACACAAAGCTATTAGGTGTTACCATTGATAACTCCCTTAAAGTTGACACCCATTTCAATCTAACCATCAAAACCGTCAATAAAAAGCTTGGCTCTCTCTATAAAGTAAAACACTTTCTCACTCCTCACGCTAAAATTACAATTGCCAGCACACACCTACTATCAACTCTTTTCTATGCCTCCCCCCTTTTTACAAACCTAAACAAGACAACCCTTAACAAACTTGCTTCTTGTTACAATCACATAGCTAGATTTGCCACAAATTCCACCTTTAGAACGCACCACTGCACTAACGAAGCAACTAGGGTGGTTAGAGTTTTCCAGCCAACTCCATTTCAACCAACTCAAAATGGCTCACCAGATACTGTATCACCCAGAAAAAACACCAGCTCTGAAAAACATCATTCACCCCTATATTAACTTGCAATCTTTACGCTCCTCCAATAAGATCTTAGCTCAAACTACCAAAGCCAATAATTCTGCTGGGGATTCTCTATTCTCAAACTTTGTAGGTAAAATGTGGAACTCCCTACCGAACATGCTCACCTCAGAACCTTCACTCCTACAATTCAAAAAAAAGCTTAAACCCCATCTCAATACTCTCTGGCAATGTCCCTGTTCCAAACCTGATTAACCACTATCATTTACCCTTCTCTTACCTCACTATCCTTAACCACTTTTTAACAAGGCGCCTCGCCTTTGTAACTGACCTATGGTTTTTTTTATATGCTGCTGTTATTTTTTTCCCAAGATGTGATGTATCTTTATATTGTATTTAGAACTCAACTATCTTCCTTTTTTGCATTAACAATGTTCATATGTCTGTTATGTACCTGGAGCTTTTCTCCCCGGGCCTCCGCTGAAAATGGACATGTATCCAGTCGGACTCTCCCGGTTAACAAATGTAAAATAAAAATAAATAAATAAAATAAATAAATAAAAAATAAAACAATCTCACAAGGAACAGGCTGTGCTATGTCTGCTCCCCAGGCTAAAGCAATCTCACAAGGAACAGGCTGTGCTATGTCTGCTCCCCAGGCTAAAGCAATCTCACAAGGAACAGGCTGTGCTATGTCTGCTCCCCAGGCTACAGCAATCAGACAAGGCACATATCCTATGCCCATCTTACTCTACTAAATTCTCACTCACACTCACATATACTGACCCCATCAAGTAACATATAAATTACTACTATTAAACCAAGGCATTAGTACTACCACTGTTGTAATGTAAATGGTTATTCGTGAAACTATGTAATGATTTACATTATTAATAAAGTTTTACTTTCCTCTAATAAGCTATATTCATACTACTGCAAAAAATAATCTAATGTACTATGTATACTGGTTTGTATTTCAAACCTTAACTGGATACCATGGGATTAATTTAATTATTCTTATTATTTAATAACTTTTTTCATTCCCTGTATTGTGCTGTCTTCTTACCACTGTAAACATATGTCTAGTGTAAATCTGTAGGCATTGTATTGCTGTTTAAACACCTAAATTTTATCTGTAACTATCTTTCTTGTGGAGCTTTTCTCCCCGGGCCTCTGCTGAAAAAGGGCCATTGGCCCAGTCAGACCCCCCCCCCCCCGGTTAACAAATGTAAAATAAAAATAAATAAATTGAGAGGTATGATGTGAAGAACCTCTACCTTTCCTTTATATGGACAGAAGACAAGTAGTTCACAGAACCTTACAGTTTCTTTTCCTAACAATCGTCAACATCATGTTCAGAGTTTCTCTTAAGAAGGAGGCAATCATTGATTGTTTTTGGCTTTATGTCTTTTACAGCTGGCCTTTCCTAAACTTGTCAAATATTAAAATCCTCACTACTGAATTCAAAGCAACTAGCAAGCAGAAACGAGATAATATGAACCTCTGACTTGTATAACTCAGATCTTCCAAAAGCATATTATTCTGCAGAATTTCACTTCACCTCAACCACTTCACTGAAAACTCAAATTACTGAAAACTCATTTTACTGAATCTTGTTTTACTGAACTCTAATTAGTATATAAGGCACTGTGTAGAGTACTGTAAGGCAATTAAAAGGTATATGCCCTTTTCCCCACTGTAGTGCAATCCTGGAGTTAGTATATGTAATTAGGGTGTGTGTGGGGTGCATAGCCCCTCATTTAGTTTGAGTACATATTGTCTTCTGGAGAGAGTTAGTCATTGGTGTTGCAGCCATGCATGTATATTGTTTAAAATGTATTGTTTTGAAGTTTTTGGTAAAATATAATATAAAACAAACAAGATGAGGGAGCTGCCCCCACATCCCCCTAACTATATATACTAACTCCAAGATCGCACTACAGTGGTGAAAAGGGCATATACCTTTACTTGCCTTACAGTACACTACATGGTGCCAATTCAGTTGAGTAAAATGAGATTCAGTGAAATGAGTTTTCAGTAATTTGTGTTTTCAGCAATATGGTCAGGGTGAAATGAAATTCAGTGAAATGAGATTTATATATTCACAGTGACATCAGAGTTCAAAACCACAAGTAATATTAAAAAAAAAATAAAAATTGCAGGACAGTCTTGAATAAATAAAGAAAAACATCAAAACTAAACTTTACTATATTCCTGACTGCATCTAAGAGAATCACCATACCCTAGAAACTTAGTTCATTAGAGCAAGGCAGATTGGTGAATGGATCTTCTAGTCATTGTCAGGTCCAAGACAGAATGCAGAAGGCTCTGTCTCACTAAGAGACTTTTCAAATTATAATTAATATCTGGAATATTACTTCTGCGATAACTTGAGAAATGACATAATTTCTTGTCATCTAACTTTTAGTTAGCAGGCCCAAAACAACCACTGATGGCAGTTGGCAGCATTTAGCATCTACCTGAAAAACACATAAACAAGGGCTTCTCCTCAGATTTCTGGCAGATGTTGGAAGTCATAAAACAATCGCATTCCTTCATGCTTTCAAGGCAAGTAATTAATTCACACTAAAGACAATACAGGAAGTTTCATAGTACAGACATTGTGTATGTTGCTGTATTGAAAACGGTAAGATACCATCTTTTATGGCCTAGCCATAAAGTAATTTAATTTTAGGTATTTTTCTAAAATTTACTAGACTGAGGTTAACCTCCTGTATCCCAGTTTCCACTGTTAAAATATATAATTTTAAACAGTTACAGTAGTGCATGTACATTTCTTTTCTTTTCCAGTAGGGCACACTGTGGATCCATTTTAAACACAAGCATTTTGCAAATACCCTTTTCAGCACACACGCGGATAAAAGCAGTTTGATATACATGTGGTATACAGTTCTAATACATTTGTGACACAAGCATCTTACATAAATCATTTCAATATTTACCAATGACATATAATTATTTACAAAATTCCAGCTAGCTGGGCTGACAGTATCTCCTTTAGTCACAGATGTGATGACCACTACACCACAGGAACTTTGTATGAAGTAATTCCTGCTCTTTTCAAGAGGTATCATGGGATCTTTTAAAGCCACCTAAGTTGCCACCAACTCAAGCAGATGGGGCATTGGTCTTATGTCTTATCCAAAGTACAGCACAATCAGGAATGTAGCACTCCCCTTATTCTGTACTGCAATGTTAGCAATTCATCTACCTGGAGTGGGACTAGAACTCATAGACTTCTGTATCAATAAAGCAAATGTGCTACCGGTTGTGCCACTGAGACTGCTATCTGTTAACTCAATTCAAACTCTGCATCAGCTGTCTTATTTCTCTAAACTCACTTCATTAACACCTTGGGCCACATAGAAAGTTAGCAAGGTATAAGCTGTAAAAGACCATCCCTCTAATGTGCACTGACTTCTTCGTCTGCATACAGATGAAAAGAACTGCATCAAAATATCATAAATATCACTACCAAGCAGATGTTTGATTTACACCAGTCCTTAGTAATAGTATTGAAAATGTAAAAAAACGTGTACTGTAAATACCCGGGCTGCAGTATTACTATCTGGACAATGTTTGATACCATGTTGGATAAAGTGACTATTTCTGATGACATCATCTTTCAACTAATGAAAAATTATAAATGATACATTGGCAAATTTGCACATTATGATATTGCTTTTTCTCCACTAAATGACCTTGGCTACTACCAGCAGGGAAGTATTAAGGCCTTTCAAATATAGGGAAAAACAATTTGCAAAAAAAAAAAAAAAAAAAAAAAGGCTATGGCACCAGAAATTTTAACACTTATATTAGTTTGGTAACAGACGGCCTCAAGTATATACAAATGAATCTAACTAGTCTGTATTGAGTGATTATACTGTAATGGAATATGTCATTTCATAGTGAACTGATCGAAGGAAGGTCACTGAGGAAACTCGGAGCTATAATATATAACATTAAGTATCCTGTTTTTTGTTTATTTTGTTCTTTATTTCTTTGTTATTTATAGCACTTTGTGTACTGTGTATTTTTCTAGCTAGTTTCACTGTGTGTGAGGTATTAACTGGAAATTGTCCACTTTTATTAAGCATCTGTTGGGTTGTTTGTTTCTAATAACTGGTTACAGTAAACTCTTTTTTTCTAGAGGCTCCTTTAGCTGTTTAAAACTTTCATTTAAAGGCTCACTGCTGATTTTCAGCTATGAAACATTTCTGCAGTTTGTTTTCCACCCTCCCTCCCTGCTGGTATAGTGTTTTTATAGTTGGTGGCTTTGCAGTTGCCCACCACTAGTGTAAATTTGATCTGGGACCCTCCTCCCAGTCTAGTGTCATTACCTCATTCTACCCAGTACAGGGAGAACATTTAAGAAGGCCAGTCAGCTTAGTTTTGGCTACTCCTTTCTCTCTTTCCTTTCTCTCTTTCCACTAAAAAAAAAAAAAAAAAAAAAAAAAAAAAAAAATTATTATCTGCTTTTACTGTATTTGTGTTTTTTCCTACTTTATTTTGCTTTTGCATCATCTTAAAAGTACTCAATTGTATTTATTACTGCTTGGTGTAACTTCTAAGCCTTTTAGTTTAAACACTTGGGCTTTAGACCAGTTATTTTACATTAGGAAGGTTTGTGGGCTGAACTGTGGTGGCAGGACAGGTAGCTTACATCCTTCTAAGTTGGGAACTGCTGATTGAGGGCTCAGTGTCTGTTATTCTAAAAGTGTATTAGTTCTGGTTTAAGCACCTGGGCTTCAGGCCAGTTATTTTACATTAAGAAGGTTCATGGTCTGCACTCTTGTGGGAGAAGAGGCTGGACTCTCCCCTTCTGAGCTGGGAATTTCTGGTTAAAGGCTTATAGTGCCTGCATATTGGAACTATTTCTTACTGTAATTGGTACACCTTGTTTGCTGTAGCATAGACTAGATCCAGGCCTGCTGAATCTAGCTTTATTTGTATGCTTGTTATTTCCCTGAAAAGCTAATTCCACCTAAAACATGGCTTTTCAGGGCTTCTGTGGATCCCTAGTGATATCTGCATTGCTTACTGTACTTATTTCCTTGTTTCACTTGAAAGAAAGTTACTGTTTGTCATTTTTGCATTTAAGTTACCTGGCACTTGCTCACTAAAGCAATTATATAAGTCAGCACTAAAAATTAAAAGCACTACACCCTCACAAACTCCCCCTAGAGTACCTTGCTCCCCATTGGCCATTTTTTTCAATTATAAAGAAATTCCCAATACTATTCTAGCATGTCCAAAGGTCAGTTGTTAATCTCCTCTCCAGTCCAGCTGGTGAATCTGGGAATCATGAGGCAATGTTACAACTGCCTCATGTACACAGACAATCCTCTCCTCCTCCAAACAAATTCCAACACATGTGAGAGATGCAACCATATAGCCAAACTGGAGGCTAAGCTCTCTCAACTCATTACTGGCGTAACCAGTCAGGAGGAGAAGGAAACCACACTCACTAAAATTCCAGTCTCACATAGACCTACCATGACAGCAAACCAAACACATAAACACACAAAAACATACTTGGAGGCTCTAAATAAAAATCTGCCTAAGCAGCAGAGACCTCCAAAGCAGACACCCAAGCAACCACTACCCCAAAACAAAACACGTGCAACACATAGCTCACAAAGCCAGTGTGCCGAACAGTCACAGCCCTTAAGGCTAAACAACACACCTGATACACTTGCAATAGATGACTCTATCATCAGGCACACTGACATCCCACTCACCAGGCTGAACAAGGAGAAGGTCACGGTGAGCTGCCTGTCGGGCGCTAGGATCCGCCACATGACACAAGCACTCAGGTCACTCCAAGGCAAGTACAAATATGACTCAGTCATTGTCAATGCTGGTGTGAATGACCTGAGATGTACCTCCCTGGACTACATGAAAAGAGACATAGAGGAGCTATCTCAGCATGTATCCCAGGCCGGTATGACCCTGACCTTGAGTAGCATCTTACCCTCACCAAGAATGATGCCACAGTATGAAGACAAGATTATCAATTTCAACAATTGGCTTAAGTATTGGTGTCATTCAAAGGGGATCCAATGCCTGTCAGCCTGGGATGACATGCTCGACAAGCCACGATGCTTCACTAGGGACGGCTTGCACCTGTCACCCCAGGGAATTTTGGATATTGGCAAAGGCTCTTGCTACCCCCATAGTGCCTTTTTTAGGCAAGGCTCAAAAGACAAACCCACCTCCATAGGTATCACAAGGGATAAGAAACTAAGAGTAATGCTACTCAATGCCAGAAGTCTAAACCTCAAGATGCACGCACTCAAAACTCTCCTTAGCATGGAGAACATCGATATCTGTGCAGTAACAGAAACCTGGTTCAAGGCTCTCGAGAGCACCCCAGCACTACCAGGTTATACCACATACCATGCTTTTCGGCCCCAAAACTTGGACTGAACCACAAAATGAGGGGGAGTATCAATATTCGTCAAAGATACCCACACCGTCAGGTTGGTGGCACAGCACGAAGCATCGGAGACTATCCATGTGCAACTAACAGTGGGTAAAACTGCCTTCCAGTTTATAGCCTGCTACAGACCACCCTCCCAAACTCAGGAACCCCACTTGGCCTTCCTGAAAACACTGGAAAATATGAAGGTCTCTCCAAACACCATTATATTGGGTGACTTCAACTACCCAACCATAGACTGGGAGCATTACTCTAGCTCCAACACCCTAGCCCAAAGGTTCCTAGAATTTATAAACTCAAATGCTATGGCACAACTTGTTACCACTCCCACAAGAGGGAAAAACATACTGGATCTGATCATCACCAACATGGGGACTCTATGCTCCAGACCAGAAGTGTATCCCTCACTGGTAAGATCAGACCATAAACTAATCTCACTGGATATTCACATCCCGACCCCACCCCATGCCCATAAAACCACAGTGAAAAACCAAGGTGGAATCCTTCAAAGCCCCCGGGCCTGTGGATAATATGGCCCACACCACAAAATCCTTTATAAACGCATTCTATGAACACCTTCAGGAATGCATGGATCATGCAATCCCAAATAAAACCAAGACCCAATCCTCCAAACGCAGACGTCCTGTCTGGTGGACCCCAGCCATAAACAAACTATACAATAGAAGGAGGAAGCTACTACATGATAGAGCAAAATCCCAGAAAGGGAAGGCATCTCTGATCAGTATTAGCAAAAAACTACGGGCACTCATAAAATTGTCTAAGGCCAGCTTTGAGAGAAAAATTGCACAGGACAGTAAGGATAATCACAAGGC